>NC_141900.1:11021293-11361724 GCF_057802395.1 Ceratotherium simum simum | reverse complement strand
TAAAAGGGATGCTCCACCAAGACGACATATCACTTATAAATATACACGCACTCAACACAGGAGCACCAAAGCAACCATTAACAAACCTAAAAGGCGATATTAACAACAACACAATAATAGTAGGGGACCTTAATACCCCACTTACATCAATGGATAGATCATCCAGACAGAAAGTCAACAAGGAAATAGTGGACTTAAATGGAAAAACTAGACCAGATGGACATAATAGATGTATACAGAGCACTCCATCCAAACACAGCAGAATACATGTCTTCTCAAGCGCACATGGAACATTCTCAAGGACAAACCATATGTTGGGAAACAAAGCAAGCCTCAACAAATTTAAGAAGACTGAAATCGGGCCGGCCCCGTGGCTTAGCGGTTAAGTGCGTGCGCTCTGCTGCTGGCAGCCCGGGTTCGGATCCTGGGCGCGCACCGACGCACCGCTGCTGAGGCCGCGTCCCACATGCAGCAACTAGAAGGATGTGCAGCTATGACATACAACAATCTACTGGGGCTTTGGGGGGAAAATAAATAAAGAAAATCTTTAAAAAAAAAAAAAAAAAAAAAAAAAGAAGACTGAAATCATAACAAGCATTTTTTTGACCATAATGATATAAAACTAGAAAAAAACTACAAGAAAAAAGCTGGGAAAGTGACAAAGATGTGGAGACTAAACAATATGCTACTGAACAACCAATGGATCATTGAAAAAATTAAAGAAGAAATCAAAAAATAGCGGGAGGCAAACGAAAATGAAAATACACCATACCAACTCATATGGGATGCAGCTAAAGCGGTTCTAAGAGGGAAAGTCATAGCCATATAGGCCCACCTTAACAAACAAGAAAAATCTCAAATAAGCAATATTAAACTACACCTAACAGAACTAGAAAAAGAACAAACAAAGCTCAAAGTCAGCAGAAGGAGGGAAATAATAAAAATTAGAGTAGAAATAAATTAAATTGAAACCAAGAAACAGTAGAAAGGATCAATGAAACAAAGAGCTGGTTCTTTGAGAAGATAAACAAAATTGACAAACTCTTAGTCAGACTCACTAAAATAAAAAGAGAGAAGGCTCAAATAAATAAAATTAGAAATGAAAGACGAGAAAATACAATGGATACCACATAAATACAAAGGATTATAAGAGAATACTATGAAAAACTATATGCCAACAAATTGGATAATCTAGAAGAAATGGATAAATTCTTGGACTCATACAACCTCCTAAAACTGAATCAAGAAGAAATAGAGAAGCTGAATAGACCACTCACAAGTAAAGAGAATGAAACAGTAATCAAAAATCTCCCAAAAAATAAAAGTCCAGGACCAGACGGCTTCTCCAAAGAATTTTACCAAACATTCAAAGAAGATTTAATACCTATCCTTCTCAAACTATTCCAAAGAATAGAGGAGGATGGAACACTTCCTAACACGTTCTACAAGGCCAACATCACCCTGATACCAAAGCCAGACAAGGACAATATAAAGAAGAAAACTTCAGGCCAATATTGCTGATGAATACAGATGCAAAAATCCTCAACAGAATATTGGCAAACCGAATACAGAAATACATTAAAAAGATCATACACAATGATCAAGTGGGATTTATACCAGGGACACAGTATAGTTCAATATCCGCAAATCAATCAATGTGATACACCACATTAAGAAAATGAGGAATAAAAACCACGTGATTATCTCAATAGATGCAGAGAAAGCATCTGACAAGATCAAACATCGATTTCTGATAAAAACTCTCAATAAAATGGGTACAGAAGGAAAGTCCCTCAACATAATAAAGGCCATACATGACAAACCCACAGCCAACATCATACTCAACGGGGAAAAACTGAAAGCCATTCCTCTGAGAACAGGAACAAGACAAGGATGCCCACTCTCACCACTCTCACTCAACATAGTACTAGAGGTTTTGGCCAGAGCAATTAGACAAGAAAAAGGGATAAAAGGAATCCAAATAGGCAATGAAGAAGTGAAACTCTAGCTGTTTGCACACAACATGATGTTATATTAGAAAACTCGAATGAATCCATAGGAAAACTATTAGAAATAATCAACAACTACAGCAAAGTTGCAGGGTACAAAATCAACTTACAAAAATCAGTTGCATTTCTATACTCTAACAATGAGCTAACAGAAAAAGAACTCAAGAATACAATCCCATTTACAATCACAACAAAAAGAATAAAATATCTAGGAATAAATTTAACCAAGGAGGTAAAAGACCTATACAATGAAAACTATAAGACATTATTCAAAGAAATCGATGATGACATAAAGAAATGGAAAGATATCCCATGCACATGGATTGGCAGAAGAAACATAATTAAAATGTCCATACTACATAAAGCAATCTACAGATTCAGTGCAATCCCAATCAGAATCCCAATGACATTCTTCACAGAAATAGAACAAAGAATACTAAAATTCATACGGGGCAAGAAAAGACCCTGAATAGCCAGAACAATCCTGAAAAAAAAGAACAAAGCTGGAGGCATCACAATCCCTGACTTCAAAATACACTACAAAGCTATAATAATTAAAACAGCATTGCACTGGTACAAAAACAGACACACAGATCAGTGGAACAGAACTGAAAGCCCAGAAATAAAACCATACATCTACGCTCAGCTAACCTTCAACAAAGGAGCTAAGAACATCAATGGAGAAAGGAAAGTCTCTTCAATAAATGGTGCTGGGAAAACTGGACAGCCACATGCAAAAGAATGAAAGTAGACCAACTTCTTTCGCCATACACAAAAGTTAACTCAAAATGGATCAAAGACTTGAAGGTAAGACCTGAAATCATAAAACTCCTAGAAGAAAATAAAGGCAGTACCCTCTTTGACACTGGTCATAGAGGTATCTTTTCTAATTCCATGTCTACTCAGACAAGAGAAACAAAAGAAAAAGTAAACTAGTGGGACTTCATCAGACTAAAGAGCTTCTGGAAGGCAAAGAAAACCAGGATCAAAATGAAAAGACACCCACCAGCTGGGAGAAAATATTTGCATATCACATATGCGACAAGGGGTTAATCTCCATAATATATCAAGAAGTCACACAACTGAACCACAACAAAAAACAACAACCTGATCAGAAAATGGGCAGAGGATATGAACAGACATTTTTCCAAAGAAGATTTACAGATGGCCAATAGGCACATGAAAAGATGTTCAACATCATTGATTATCCAGGAAATGCAAATCAAAACTACACTAAGATATCACCTTACACCTGTTAGAACGACTATAATCACCAAGACAAAAAATAACAAACGTTGGAGAGGTTGTGGAAAAAAGGGAACCCTCATTCACTGCTGGTGGGAATGCAAACTGGTGCAGCTTCTATGGAAAACGGTATGGAGATTCCTCAAAAAATTAAAAATAGGAATACCATATGACCTAGTATTTAATCCAAAGAACTTGAAATCAACCGGGTATTTAATCCAAAGAACGTGAAATCAACAATCCAAAGAGGTTTATGCACCCCTGTGTTCATTTCAGCATTATTCACTATAGCCAAGATGTGGAAGCAACCCAAGTGCCCATCCACTGATGATTGGATAAAGAAGATGTGGTATATATATAATGGAATACTACTCAGCTACAAAAAAAGACAAAATCATCCCATTTGCAACAACATGGATGGACCAGGAGGGTATTATGTTAAGCGAAATAAGCCAGACAGAGAAAGCCAAACACCATATGATTTCACTCATATGTGGAAGATAAACAACTCAGATACAAGAGAGAACAGTTTGGTGATTACCAGGGGAAGGGGTGTGGGGGGTGGGCACAAGGGGTGAAGGGGCGCATATCTACGGTAACACACAATAACGTACAACTGAAATTCACAATGTTATAAACTACTATGACCTCAATTAAAAAAGAAAAAGAAATGTACAATTTCAACCAAATGGAAACTCAGGGATGAAACTAGATTATGGAGGGATTTGTATGTTTAATTTGTATACTTTACATAAAATATATGCAGTTGTATACATCAGATATAATAAAATATACATTTATAAAAGCAAAAAAAGGAAAGGTTCAAAGGGGACAGTATGGCACGCTCCACTCTGTGGAGAGGTGGGGGCAGCGTGGCTGTAGCGTGGAGTGTGGTGGGCTCCAAAGCAGGGTGTGTTGAGGTGATGCAGGTAGAGAGGCAGGGGAGGGCCACGCGCACAGGGCTCTGTGAACTCGGGGGAGGAGCGTGGGTTGTATACGCAGTGCAATGGGAAACTGCTGGAGGGCAACTGTAGACCATCTGCACGTTATCTCAATTAATTCTTCTTGGAACAGATTTAGGAGATGGGTAGTATTTCTCCCCTATTTTTACGGATGAGGAAACCAAGGCTTGAAGGAGAAACATACCCAAAGTCACAAAGCTAATAAATTGCACAAGAGGAACCCTAATGAGGTGGTGTGACTCCGGAACTTGTGTCCTCAACTCAGTTCCATCTCTCGCCCCATTTTATAGACGGAATCACTGTGGCAGAGGGAGGCCAGGGACAAGGCTGTGCCGGAAGAAACAGAAGAAATTGCAGCATTTGGAGAAACAGGTGAGGAAAAGGAGAGAAGCTGTATTTTTGGACTTTGTGCGTGTTCTGGAGTGTTCAGCAGTTGTCTGGATAGAGGCGTCCTCACCTTGCAAGCCCGGTACAGGTACTTTCTATCCTGTGTGAGATGGTAAAGGGACAGGAAAGAGTAGCCATTTCCAGCAGTCCCGTGGCAGATCCCGTAGCCCTTCCGCAGCAAGCCTCGCTGCCAAATCACATCACTGCACTCCATGGCATCTTTCAAGTACTTCTCCTCCTTAAAAACCTGGGTGATGAAAAACAAGGCAGTCTTAAAAGGATATTTTCAATGAAGAGTTAGCAAAGTATTTTTCCTTTCTGGTTAGAAAATTGCATGGCATTATGAAACCTGAAATGCATTGGGGGTAAAAAACAAACACACACAAGCAACCCCACACTCCAGTACTTTACAATCTCAATTTGTCCATCTATTCTGCTGTCCTAGTTCGTGGTTTTACAAAAGTAATTCTAAAATTTAGTTCAAAAAATTAAAATGAAAGCTACCAGATCTCTTTGGTAAGATGATAAACCAAATAAACCATTCTGTGCTTCCCGGCACACACACCCTGCAGCTCTAAAACTTCTGCTCTTGTAGGATGCAGTTAAGGGAATGATGATTCCACAATGTCCTGTCATCTAGGACAAGAATATTCCACGTCCCAGGTCAGCCACATGTCAACAAGACCCCAAGGACCTGGCACCCATCACAAGGAAGCCTGCACAGAGCTTCCCAAAGCCTCAGGAGCAGGCAGGCCTGGGTTGCAGAACTTAACGGCACTGCCTCCACTGAGCAGTTTGTATGTGAGCTCAGGAAAGGCAAACGCCTGGCAAGAGGAAGCTGTCTGTTTCACCTCCTCGCATTTCCTTTTAAATATTCTTCTCTTTCTTTTCACATTTCATGTATTTTGTTTCCCTGGTCCTTTCCTCAGAATTTGTTATGAGTAATCTCCACCTGCTTAATTCACTCCATTCTAGTGCAAATGAGTTTTGGACAATGAATTAGAGTCAAAAAGGTCATTAGAAATGATGTCCTTGGGGGTGACAAATAGGATTCATCTTCTTGTGACTAATATGTAGTGACCTCCTGGGCACCCAGTTGAGAAGGCTCTGAGACTGCAGGAAAAAAAAAGAAAAAGGCCTGAACTACAATCAGTGTCTGTAGTGGGCAGAAGAAGGGGAAAAAGGGGCACATTTGCATTTCAGTCATTCTCCTGATGTAGAATCTACTCACAGTGTCAGAAGCAAGACTCTTAGTCATGAAAGCAACTGAAATGTGGGCTCTGGGTCAGACTGCCTAAGTTTGAATCTCAGCTCTGTCACCTTTTAACTGTGTGGTTTTGGATAAGTCACTTAACTTCTTACATCTTAGTTTTCTCAACTACAAAAGGATACTATTTCTTCATCTCAGTGGCTTGTGGGTATTAAAATAAGATAATACACAAGATCTTAGCATGGTGACTGGCACACAGTAAGTGCTAAGCACTCCTCAGAATCATTAACTCTTATTCTTTCCATGTTATCATGCCAGCACAAATACTTTACCCTGTCATTTGCATCTTAAGCCTCTTAAAATGAATTATAAATGGAAACAACTTTTCTTATCCTAAAGAAATATTTGGTCAAGGTGGTGCAGCGGTTGGGTTCCCGTGTTCTGCTTTGGCAGCCCAGGGTTCACCAGTTCGAATCCTGGGCACAGACCTACTCACCGCTCATCAAGCCATGCTGGGGTGGCATCCCACATAGACAAGCTACAACTCTACAACTATGATACACAACTATGTACTGGGGCTTTGGGGGGGGAAAGAAAAAGAGGAAGATTGGCAACAGATGTTAGCACAGGGCCAATCTTCCTTAAAAAAAAAAAAAAGGAAAGAAATATTTGGTCAAAGCTAATAGCTGAAAAGCAATTGTTTTAGTGGCTCTGTCCTGAAATTATACTGAGAGGAAAGCCAGGCCTAAAGACACCCGATTTGGTCTTTTCTGGTGGTAGCCCAGGGGTGTGTGAGGGTTGAAAGGGAAATCAATTAGATTTCCTTCCTGCAGTCCCTGATCCCCTGTAAGACTGAGGTTGTTAAAGGTGTGCCCATAATGCCACCTCCACTCTCAATTCCCCTGCACCAGTAGCACATCCACCCCACCCCCACCATCACATACATGCATGCTTTAAGTGCTGAGCTACTTTTAATAGTGAGACACTTGAGAATTTAAAGATTACAGAAAAAAGCTCCAAGATTCAATCATAGACTCCTCTTCTCCACACTGTAGCAATTATAACTTGGCCAGAAAACCCATTTACTTATCCACACTACTTCTCTCAAATGGTAAATTTCCCTGGGAAGTGTCATGACAAACAGTTTGAAGAGAGAGTGCAATGCAGATGAAAACTTAAGGATCTGGAGTCAGAAGACTGGGTTGATTCCCTCTTCCACGACGACTAACCGTGCGACTTTGAGTACGTCGCTGTAACTTCTCTGAACCTGTCTGCTGATGTGACAAAATGGGCTGATGCTGAGACGACTCAAAGGCTGAAGACAGACAAGGATTTTAGACAGTTACTAAAAATCTTTAAGAATGAAAAGGAAACTATACTGATAATCAGTGAACAGTTTGGAACTCTCAAAGGAAATGGCACTATGAAAAAGAAACAAGCAGATACTCTAGAAATGGAAAAACATCAGTAGGTGAAATAAAAAATTTACTGGGTAGGTTTAATAGCAGATTGGACTTGAGAGAAGAAATCATTAGTGAATATGAAGCTAGATGAACAGAAATTATCCAATGTGAATTACAGAAGAGAAAAATAAATAAAAGTTTCAGAGGCCTATTAGAAAATAAATGCCAAACATCTACCAAATGTAGTTAAAGACATACAATTATAAGTTTAAGGGGCTTAGGGATCTCAAGCAGGATAAATACAAACAGATACACATAGGCATATGAAAAAGAATTGAAAACCAAAAATTAAGAGGAAATCTTGAAAGCTTCCAGAAAAAAATACACACTACATATGAGAGAACAAGATAAAGAATGACTAACTTCTCATCAGAAACAAGGGAGGCCAGAACACAATGGAACAGTATCTTTAAAGGACTGAAAGGAAAACAAGACTGTCAACCTATAATTCTATATCCAGAAAAAATAACTTTAAAGAATAAAAGTGAAATAAAGAAAAGTTTAACATAAACGAAAGTCAATTTGTTGTCACCAAACCTGGACTAGAAAAAACGCTTTATAAAGGAAGTTCTTCAGGCAGAGGAGAATAATACCAGATAAAAATCAAGATCTTCAGGAAGGAATGAAGAACACTGAATGGGAAATCTATAGATAAATATCAAAACTAATTTTTTGTCAATATCTTTAAAATACACAGGACTATTTAAAAAGCAAAAATTATAACATTATATTGGGGGTTTATAACATTTGTTGACATGTACCACAGATAGTGCAAAGAACTGGAGTAAAAGGAACTACACACTTACTACTTTCTTACATTTTATGTGAAGCAGTATGATGTTAACTCTAAGTAGACTATGAAAAGTTAAGGATGTATACTGCAATCCCTATAGCAACCACTGAAAAAACTGTACAAATAGATACATTAAAGAGTCAACAGAGAAATTAAAATGGAATTCTAAAAAAATATCCAATTAATCTCTCCTACCTCCCTAAAAAAGGCAAGAAAGGAAAAACAGAGGAAAAAAAATTCCAAAATGAAGCCAATAGAAGCCAAATGGAAAAACGGCAGAGCTAAATCCAGCCATATAAATAATTACATTAAATATATATGAGCTAAACATTCCAAATTAAAGGCTGAGAGTGTTACACTGTAACACTTATTAGACAAGTCCCAACTATAAAGAGACACACTGTAAATATAAAGACATCAAAAACTATAAAACACTGCTGACGGAAATTAAAGAAAATGTAAATAAACAGAGATATATACCATACTTGTGGATAAGAAGGCTCAATATTAAGATGTCAGTTCTCCTAAAACTGATATACAGATTCAATGCAACCTCACTCATAATCCCAACAGGCTTCTCCTGTAGAAGTTGACAAACTGATTCTAAAACCTGTATGGAAATGCAAAGAACCTAGAATATTCAAAACAATTTTGAAAAAGAACAAAGTTGAAAGTCTTAAATTACTTGACTTCAAAACTTACAATAAAGCTAGAGTAATCAGAACAGAATAGTATCATAACCATAGATAAACATTCCAAAGTAACAGAACAGAGAGTCCAGAAATAAACCCTTGCTTATTAGGTCATCTGATTTTTTTTTGTTTTGTTTTTTTGTGAGGAAGATCAGCCCTGAGCTAACATCCGTGCTAATCCTCCTCTTTTTGCTGAGGAAGAACGGCTCTGAGCTAACATCTATTGCCAGTCCTCCTCCATTTTTGTTTTCCCCCAAAGCCCCAGTAGATAGTTGTATGTCATAGTTGCACATCCTTCTAGTTGCTGTATGTGGGACGCAGCCTCAGCATGGTGGAGAAGCGGTGCGTCGGTGCGCGCCCAGGATCCGAACCCAGGCTACCAGTAGTAGAGCGCGCGCACTTAACCGCTAAGCCACAGGGCCAGCCCTTAGGTCATCCGATTTTTGACAACGGCATCAAATCAATCAAATGGGGGAAATAAAAGTCTTTCCAACAAATGATGTGGGAACAATCAGATATCTCTATGGTTAAAAAAGAAGAACCGCACTTCTTATCTCATTTAATAAAAAACCTCAATTTGAGATAGATCATAGCTCTAAGTATAAAATCTAAATACACGAAGCTTGTAGGAGAGTATTATCTGTATAACCTGGGGGTAAGTAAAATTTCTTAGACAAGATACAGAAAGTAATTACCGTTAAAAATCTGATAAAATAGACTTTATCAGAATTAAAAACTCTATTCATCAAGATACTATAAAGAATATGATTAGGCCAACTACAGAGTGGGAGAAATTATTTGCAAAACATATATCTGCTAATACCAGAACATATGAAGAATTCTTACAACTCAATAATAAAAACACAAAAAAGCATAAAACAATGTGGGTAAAAAATATGAACTGACAGTCACCATAAACACAAGCAAAATTGCTCAACATCATTAACCATCAAGAAGATGCAAATTAAAACCACAATGAGATATCCACCAGAATAAAATTAAAAAGACTTTTAACACCAAGTGTTGGCAAAGATGCAGAGCAACCAGAACTCTCTTACACTGTTGATGGAATGTAAAATGGAACAACCACTGTAAGAAAAGGTATGTCAGTTTCTTATAAAACATACACCTACCCTCTGATGAAGCAGTTCCATTCCTAGGTATTGCCCCAAAAGAAATAAAAACATATGTCTACAAAAATACCTGTATAAGAATGTTCATAGCAGCTTATTCATAATAGTGAAAAACCAGAAACAACCGAAAAACAAATGGATAAATTGTGGTATATTTATGTAAATGATGCTTAGTCTTAGAAACGAATCAGAATATTTAGGAAGAAGAAAAGAAAGTACAGTTTGAAAAAATCTCTCCAGGTGATTCTGATACACACCCCTAGAAAGACATGCCATGTTTCAAATAACCAACTCACAAATGAGCTTTTGGAACATAATCTACATGAAAACATTTTCTGATGGGCAGTCAGCAGCTGACCACCAGGAGGCATCTCTGACACAGCTCTATTCTGGGATTTTCAGAGTAAGCTTGTGGGTGCAGGTGGGGGATGGGGCGGTTGTTTCATACATTTAAAATGCACAGAATCAAAGGATTACATCAATAGCATGTTGGTATGACTTATACGGTTTTCTTGGGCAGCACATTTACCTTTCCAAATACAATTTCATTTGACCACTGTTAGCATTTGCTTACAGTGGTTGAATCCAGGTGAACTGCTAATGCCCTAGGGCCCAAATGTGTGTTTAGAGGAAGGCAGAATATGTTACCATTACCTGTAATTTACTGATAGGTAATCAAGAGCTGATTGCAACTACTCATCAAAATAGTTTCCAGCTATGGGGTCCAAAAATACAATTTGTTAGAAAGTCATTTGCAATTAACAAAATTCCTAATACAGTACAGAATATTGTTAAAATCTTGACATTTTTCCCAAGACCACCTAAAACACTATATATATATATAAAATTTTAAATTAACAAATAATACATGTTCATACAAAGGAGAGTATACTGAATACTGATACATGATTAGCATCTACAGGAAGGGAAAACAAATTCAATGAATCTGGACTCAATTTATAGTTTTATTTGTGAAGGATATCAATATTTTTTAAAATACTTGAAAACCTTATGCCTTCATAAGCATTCTTGAAGAACTTACAACTTTATATGCCAGCATGAGAAACTGTTGAAAGCTTGTTATTACACAAAATTTAAACACTTCCTAATTTTAAGAGACACCGTCAATGAATGCAGACCCTCTTAATTTGAGTTAACAATAAAGAGAGAAAATATAGTCTAGAGCCGTGTTTCTCCAGCTTTGCACCTCCACCCCCTACTCTGCCCGCTGCCCTGGCCAAACACAAATTTCACACTCCACTCACTGACTTACATACTATGATGACACACTTTTACTTCCAACTGTAAAACTATATTATATATGTTTTTTCAAATTACCACCGATGTCTTCTGCCCCAGAAGGTTCTGATATTCTTCTCTGTCTTCAGGTTTGAGAATCTTGATGTAAATGGACAAAATTAAATTTTAGTGATTAAATATAGGATCTTAATGTCTTTGGCTCCACGCTTTGTAACAGAGAAATTTCTGTTTTGGAATTCGTGGGGCAGGGAAAGGCACTCACACAACACTGCGAGCAGAAGCCCTGCAGGCAGTAGCTGGCCTGCGACACCTGTGGCGTTGTCCGCAACCGGGCTGACAGCCGTGGTGGGAATAGATGGAGGCGACGGTCAACAGGGCTACTAGAAATGGAACCACCCAGGATGAAGGGCCCTGCTGGAAGCCCTGATTCCTGATCACCCGCTTACTGCCCACAGGACTCAGCTGCTGAAGCGGAGGATGGGGGCTGCGGGGAAGACCCCCAGCAGCCAACTACCCCCATTATCAGCCACCAGGAATGCTCAGCTCTATAGCTGATTCTCTTTAAAGTGAGAGAGAAGGGCCGGCCCCGTGGTTTAGCGGTTAAGCGTGTGTGCTCCGCTACCGGCAGCCCGGGTTCGGATCCCGGGCGCGCACCGCCACACCACTGCTTCTCCAGCCATGCTGAGGCTGCGTCCCACATACAGCAACTAGAAGGATGTGCAACTATGACATACAACTATCTACTGCGGCTTTGGGGAACAAAAGGAGGAGGATTGACAATAGATGTTAGCTCAGAGTCGGTACGTGGGACGTGGCCTCAGCATGGCCGGAGAAGCAGTGTGTCGCTGCGTGCCCGGGATCCGAACCTGGGCTGCCAGTAACAGAGCGCGCGCACTTAACCGCTAAGCCACGGGGCCGGCCCCCCCACAATTTTTAAAAATAATTTATGATAGTCACAAAGGGAAAACAAAATTGATTCAGGGACGTCCTTTTGTTATTGTCAGGTAGAAATATGAATTCTGCTCCATTAATTCCATCTACTTCTGCAAAACTAAGAGACTTTGCCAAAATCCCTATCAATCATTGTGGTTCCAGTTGTATACTTTGATATATGAGGAACAATCACCAACATCAAATATTACAAATAAAGATGCATTAAAATAAAAATAAAATTATGAAAGAAGCATTGTTTGTTTTCAACTTACATGATAAATCTTAGTCCAGGAGAAAAATCAACAAATATTCTTAATATTGTGCCCAAATATATCTAGAGTCTACTAGAATTAATCAGTGATGGCACTGCCTATTTTCCTGTAATACCCTATATGTAAAAACGTGAATGCCACACCTATCTCTTGTGAATAATTTTATAACAATTTTAAACTCACATTTAAAAGCTCTTGAATAATAATAGTAATAATAATAATAATGATAATCCAGCAATAAAGCCCTATTCAAGCAAGAAAATAAAATGATATGAAGTTAAACAAAAAAGCATTTGGGGTCTAATACTGCCAACTGCCTTACTGGTCACTCATTAGAATTAGAAAACCATTACTCTGCTGTCATCTAGGTTTTCTTTTACATAGGAATATAACCACTATTAAACACACACATGTACACTTATAACACTAACTACAGTGGTGATGAACAGTGAAATAATGAGACTTTCTATTTATTTTGGAAAAACATTAATTCTAAAAGGTTTTTAGTTTGCAATCAAAAGTGCTTGCCAAAATCAAACCGAAAACTTGGTGGTGAAAATGAGATCTTGAACACGGGGTGCCTGCGATCCACAATGAAGTACTGACCTTGTAAGCTTGCATAAGCATATGGATGACACCCGGGGCACCGTGGCACCAATGGACCAATCGATCTGTTTCATTGCTTAACGATGACGGATAATTCCCAGATCTGAATCTTTTGTGGCGTATATAATCAATACTAGGTTTCACCATTTCTGACAAGGTTTCTTGGTCCACTTTTGCTTCTGGCTTTAAACAAACAAAAATAAAACACTTCATTTATTTTTCCTTAAGTTCTTTTTTTAAACCTCTGTATTGCAGCTAATATAATAATTCCAGGTAACTGAGGCTTGGAATTACCTGGAATACTGAGGAGCACATGAAATTAGAATTGATTCAATTATCTAGTTATTAAAGACCTGACAGACCTTTTTTTTTGTTTCAATTCTTTTGATGCTCCAGATGAAGTCTGAAGGCCATCACGTGCTGGAGAATTCTCGCTTGCTAAGGATAGGCCTTCAACTGATCAGACGAGGCCCACCCACATTACAGAGGGCAAACTGCTTTACTAAAAGTTTACCCATTTAAACGTAAATCTCACCCAAACTACCCTCACAGAAACATCTAGAATAATGTTTGACCACATATCTGGGCACTGTGGCCCTGCATGTTAACACATAAAATTAACTATCATGGATAGCTAGCTAACTTTTTTAATGCTTTAATTTTCAAATGCCTATATACACATAAATCCAAATGTCTATATACACATAAATCTTTTATCTGAGCTGTTTCTCCAAAAAAAAGAGACTTCAATCGCCTATTCGAAGTAGAGGTGGCCTTGCTACTTGGGGTGAGAGAAAAGTGGTAGTGCATGAGGCTGGTTGTGGCAGCAGGAGGTCTCACCATTTACCATGTGGACACCGATGCAAAGCCTCTGTTTCTAGTTCTATGCTTCACTTCTCCTCTACACCTGGCTTTCTTGAGTTAAAACAGTTGGTTCATTTCCTCCAGACCATTTCCTTTTGTCTCCAGCAGGAGTTAGAGGAGGAACAGTCACCTCACTGTGCAGGGCGGACTTACTAACAGCACTCCAGCTGATTTGGAGAAAGATTTTCAAAGAAGCCCTCCTGCTGCCCAGACCCCACCCCCATATGAACACGTCTGGCACTGCCTTCGATAGTACATGGCGCTTTAAATTCCTGAGTTCCATGGTTCTGCAGGACAAACTGGCTTCCCCTTGCTGGCACCCTCCTGTTCAGGCATCTATGTGTGATCTTCCTCTGCCATTCTTTCATCTATTCTCAGTCTATGTATTTGTAGTTTGGGGGCTCCAGATGTCTTCTGGTTTCATCAAAAAAGTTGGGTTTCTGTTTTCTGTTTTCTTTGTTGTTGTTTCTCCCCAAAGCCCCAGTGCACGGTTGTATATTCTAGTTATAAGTCCTGCTAGTTCTTCTACATGAGCTGCCACCACAGCATGGCTACTGACAGACGAGTGGTGTAGTTCCAAGAGAGGGAAATGCACCCAGGCTGCCGAAGAAGAGCATGCCAAACTTGAACCACAAGGCCACTGGGCTGGCTCTGTTTTCTTTGCTGTTTTGAGATGATTTTCAAGAGAAGAATTGTCATTATTCTGCCATCATGAAAGTCGAGTTGTGTTTAAGTGATATTTTAAAAGTTTTTGTGTCTATTGTTCTGACAGCCTTCCCAATGAAACCATAGAGCAGGACCGGGAGGAACGCTCTGCTGCTCTGCCAGACTGGCAGGAACACAGTACAGGGAAGAGGTGTGCACAACTGCTTTTGTGAGCCAGCTCTAGTACACCACCGCTTAGCGATCATCAAAATAAAACTGACATCAGTTTCTAAATAGAATCCTTACTAAATAGTTTGTGTTCTTCACTTTAAAAGCAGATAAGGGGAGAACTTTATGATTTGTGTTTCTCTGAAGGAAACCCCTCATATTTAACAAAATTAACCTAAATATCTAAATCTAAATTAGGTCATTTTTATTGGTGTGGTTCTCATATGATTGTTTTCCCTAAGGGTATTATCACTTAAAAAAAAAATGGTTCACAAGTCACTGTTAAAACACTTTTCTGGGAAAATAGAGAATACACACAATCTACCAACTGTCCAGAATAAGAGTGCCATTTTTAAGTGAGATAAGGAACTCTGGTTATTTTAGCAACGTGTGTCTTCACTACAGTCATGCGCTGCATAGCGATGTTTGGTCAACCACAAACCCCAAGTACAACAGCAGTCCCCTAAGATCAGCACCATACAGCCAGCTGTGTAGTGGGCTGGACCACTGAGGTGTGTATAAGCTATGATGTTCACACAAGGACGAAATCGCTCAATAACACATTTCTCAGAACATATCCCCATCACTGAGCAACACATGACTGCATAAAGAAAATTCACAAATTAGAATATATACATGTTTTACTTTCTACAATGATAAACAAAGACAACTAATTACCAGAAAAGGGGGTTTTAGTCCTGTGTAAACATGAATTTCCTATTTTCCTTTAGTGAGTAGCAGCATGATGCAGTAGGTTAAACAAAAAAAAGGAATTTGAAGTAAAACTTTATAAAAGGACTATATGACCTTTTAGTCAAACAGATCTAAATTCTAATCCATGCTCCTTGACTTATTAGCTTTGTAATTTTGACCAAGTTAATTAACTACTCTGCTATGGGTGTGGTAGAATAAAGAAAGGCTCAATTGAAAACAAAAGTAGGCTGCATACAGAGCAGGGAAGGCAACCACAGGCCCTAAGGCTGGAAGCAGCTTGAAGCAATATCTGGGGTGGGATCTCCGCCTGCCTAATGGAAGAGTCAGTACTTCATTCAGTAGATGTCAGGGATAACTGAGAGATAAGATCATAACCACAACAACAAACTAGTTAAAAATTCAGAACATGACAGATAGCAAGTTAGGGGTATCTGAATATGAAAACATCTCTGCCCCAATCTGGATTTTGGAGGCCCTTTCTGCACCCTGAAGGTTTTCCCCTATTAAAACAGTAACCACTTCAATCAGCAGGAGGACATGGACAGAAGAAAAGTGTGGGTGACAGACACCTAATGTGGTACAAAACTGCATACAGAATGTGCTCTCAGCAGTTCACCACTTGGGTTCATGAAGCAGAGCTTAAGCATCTGTGATTCAAAGTAGGATTCTTATTTCATTTCAGGTTGCTTGGTTTGTACTAAAATTTCAGTTCCCATTTCCTATTTGATGTAATATTTTATAATGTGGTCACTGTTATTAGAATTTCACAGTATTCTTATTTACCTGCATTAACATGTAGTAGATTCCAGCCATGCCATGGGCTGCTCCAACATACTGTTTTCTGTGCCACTGATACAAGAGGGGACAGCGCTCAGTCTTCCTTTCTTCCCTTGACAAGTTCTTGCCCGATTCAATAATAGCACTGACTACCTACAGAGATAATGAGACAGCATAAGTCTAAAAAACTTACTTGTATCCTGTTTTAATCTAATTAACACTAACGTCTTTTTTTTTTTTATAATTTTATTTATTTATTTTTCCCCCAAAGCCCCAGTTGATAGTTGTATGTCATAGTTGCACATCCTTCTAGTTGCTGTACGTGGGACGCAGCCTCAGCATGGCCAGAGAAGCGGTGCGTCGGTGCGCACCCGGGATCTGAACCCGGGCCGCCAGCAGCAGAGCGCGCGCACTTAACCACTAAGCCACAGGGCCGGCCCACAACATGTCTTTATATATATAAAAGTAGACAGCTGACAGATAGGTAACTTAATCTGAAAATCTTCAAGCAGTTAGTAGCCAACATTGTGATCTTTATTTTATAAATTAATAAATACAGGCTGAGAGAAATCAGAAGACAATCTCAGAGTAGAAAAAAACATGAAGAAGTCGAACCAAGAAATCAAAAGTTCTCTGCATGAACAGTTTACTAGAATCTAGAAGAAAAATTCCTATAAAAACCATCCTAGACTTAGTTGCTTGGTAGCTGTAATGTTTTCCCTGAAAGACTGGCAAATACATCTTTCAGGAAAGGCTGGAGGAATTGGCTTTACTTACAAAAGGCTAATGAAATGAGGTCTGTTGTAGTGTGTAGGATTTTAGTTACATCGAAAGAAGAATTTCATATCCAGAATGACCAAGTGGCAAAGACACCAATTGATTCCTCATATCCATTCTCCCCTCACACTTTTGGTAACAGTGTTCCAAGTTTTAGCTGGGTATCTGGCCTCCTAGCTACAGACAGCTGGACAGAACCATTTGACTGTTTGGAAGTGAGACGTGAGCAGAAGTGAGGTGGGCAACTTCTAGTTCTTGGCCTTAAAAAGGAAGCTGCTCATCTTCCACTTCCTCACCAGTCTCCTGGGCTGGAGTGCTCAACTTGCTTTGGTCATGCAAATAAGGGCACGCTCCTAGGACATGGTAGAACAAGAGAGAAGAACCTGGGTCCCTAGCCATATCTGCCTGGACTGCCTACCAGTTCAGACACCTCATGAAAGAGAAGTAAAGATTCTATCTTTTTGAAGTTACTGTTGTTTGGTTCCAGTAAAAACAAATGAATCAATACAGGCCTATGAGAAGTAAGATTTTTAAAAAATATTCCTAGAAAGAGAAATAGGAGGGAGTTATTAATTTTATGAGACACTTTAAGAAATTACTGCTACCTAGAAGCAGAGTCTAGCCACCACTATAACTCAAAGCTAACAGATAGGATCAAATGGTAGAGATGAGAGGACACTCATAGCTGTCAGTAATCCCACAATACCTCTTTAACAGCCGACTCACACACGGTGCCCGGACCGATCTCTGTGTTCAGGTAGAGCAACGCATACAGATAACCTGCCCGTCCGTAAAGCAGCTCATCAGGAATGTCTGAATCGCGGCAGACAACGGTTCTCTGGAGCTGCAAAAGTCTACCCAACAAGAAAAATTGTTTTCCCAGAGAATGTCTAAAATAACTCTTCATGAAACTCCATCACTTTATGAATTACTTGTTATTTATGTTTAATTTAAAACCGATTTCATAAAATACAAGACAAAGCCCTGAGAAAAAACCCACAACTTATCCACTTCATTAATCTCTCGCAGATGTAAAAATAACAAAACATCTTTCTGTTAAAAATTTCTACCTTTATATTTATTTTAAACCATGTAAGAGAAGATATTCAATTTTGAAATCCAAAATTAGAAGGAAGTAATTTAAAATCTAAATGAAAATGGTACTAAAATGTAGCCAATGCTTGGGAATTAGCATGAGTCATTCCACCCTTCAACAAACATTAACTGACTAGCATGTACCAGCCACTCTACCAGGCCCTGGGAGTGAACCCTGACTCCTGCTTCTTCAAGAAAGAATCTAAACCAATAGATGCAATAAAAGTTTACACTCTAATTGTTCCATAATTAGCATACATAGATATATGGATGTTCCAAATTAGCATCTAATCAGTTACTTAAAGGTTGAAACTAAGAATCAGTTATAGTGAAACTAAGGCAAATAAGCTCATTTTCATGCACTGAAAGCAACAAAAAATTACTTAGGAAAAACGATTACACAAAGAAACATGTTTATTCCCCCAAAAATAAACACATGCTTGGATAGAAAGGGAGCATATGATCCCACCATTATGCTGAAATTAATACACAATACTTGTCACTTCTTAGGGAGACCTGTTGCAATAGGAGATGAATTAAAAAATTATTTCCCTTTTGAATCTTTCTACAGCAAGACCTTCAACTGAGAATCTGGAGAAAATATTTCCAGTTTTAAAAACTCACTTTGTGATGCATTCCTGGGACTCGCGATCACTTTTGAGTTTATGATAGACCACAGCTCCTACAGCAAGGGGCCCAGCATCTCCACAGAGGAAGGTGACCCTACGGCCATTCAGATTCCGAAGCGTTCTCTTTATGTAATCCAGGGATCGGAGCAGGTAGGTCTGGTCACATGTGACCCGATACAGCTGCAGGTACAAAAGGGCTATGCCTGGAATAACACCCCCACCCCAAAAGAAAAGCATCATTACCTTTCCTTTTTACCTTTAGGACATTATTTTACAATTATATGAAACAGCTTCTCCTACAGAAAAAACTTAAAACAAGTTTAAAAATATTGTCTTGCTAATCGTTCTGACAGTGATTCAATGCCTCCTAGACAAGGGAAAATACGACTTCCCACTCACTCCCATTTAATTTTCATTCATTTCAAGGTTTTATTCATTCTCCTTTGTATCTTAAGCTAACTTGGATCCTTCTCTTTTTATTTCTCATATAATCATTTCCTCCTACCTTATGCCAAATTAAATAATTACTTTTCTGAATTTTATACCTTCTTCTTTCCAATTTTTCTACTTCTCAGTTTTCAACTTTCTTTAGTGATGAACCCATCCACATGACCAACGAACCAGTAAGTCAACTCATCATTTATGGAACAGCCACATGATGCAGAGTAAGGTAACAAATACAGAAGTTACAGTTTATCACACATCCAACCTTCCTATTTGAGACAGAACAGATCCAAATATTCAAGTGAACCAGAGAGGGATCTTTTTCTGAAAATCTGTGGAGGATGACCTATAGGCTTCTGAAAGCAGCATGCCATTATTCCTGGGCTCAAGAGGTCAATATGACAGCTACATAAGAAATGAATCTGCATAAATACATACTTAATAAAATATATTGTAGGAAAAGGTATTGAAAGAAATGATATGATGGTGAAAGGCAAAAAAACCACATTTATTAATGTTTGAATTGAGATTCTGTAATATTCTGGTCTTTGTCTAATATCCTATTCTCATTTTTACTATTTTTCATTTTGCTTTTTAAATTTCTCTAAGCAAGTAACTTCTTCTTTCTTTAATTCTCCTATTCAGAGTATCTCATTTCCCTTTCAAATTAATTCTTAACACCTACATATTTTTTTGAGAAGTCCTTCTTTTGTCATTGTCCATTTCTTTAAAGATGTTGAGTCAAACAGATATAAAAGTGACATATTTGTAAGCCTTGAAAAAAAATCCTTCCATATCAATTGTTTATGATCTCGAGTGTTTTCTATATTCAAATTTTTTTAAACATATAGAAAACAATTTAAAGTTAAATACCTAGAAATTTCAAACATAATAATCACTATAAAAGGTTTACAAATAAGTATTTCATGACTGACTTTGAAACCGCTAAAAATAGGATGACGATCTGGCCAACCTGCGAACCTAAAAACCTATAGTTATATATGTTCAATGCTTAGGTATTTTAAAGTAAATGATGACAGATAAAGTATATGTTTTTTAAAAAAAAGTCATTATGACATTCTGCCCCTGAATACTTCAGTATGAAAATCTAAAATATATGAACCTTTTCCTATAAGCCAAAATAGCATTATAACTCTCAAAATTAACAATTAGTAAGTGAGACTGAGCTGAGGTACTTATTGGGTAGATCTTGATCGGTTTTGGTACCAGTATTATCCTTCCTTCATAAAATAATGGGAAGTATTCTTATTTTCCTATCCTCTGAAATAGTTTAAAAGTAGCACTGCGATTTCCTGTTTTGTTTTTTTTTTTAATGGTCTCTTTCTATTAGCTTATTCTTCATTTTTCCCCAGTTTTACTAAGGTATAATTGACAAAACTATATATATTTAAAGTGTACAAGATGATTTGATATATGTAAAAATTGTGAAAAGAATACCACAATGATGGCGGCTCACATACAAGAACTAGAACAACTATGTACTGGGGCTTTGGGGGAGGAAAAAAAAAAAAAAGAGGAATAATGGCAACAGATGTTAGCTCAGGGTGTATCTTTCCCAGCAAAAAAAAAAAAAAAAAAAAGCTAAGGGGCCGGCCCAGTGGCGTGGTGGTTAAGTTTGCACGCTCCGCTTCGGTGGCCCAGAGTTTGCTGGTTCAGATCCCAGGCACGGCCCTACCCACGACTCATCAAGCCATGCTGTGGTAGTAACCCACATAAAAAACAGAGAGGAAGATGGGCATGGATGTTAGCTCAGGGACAATCTTACTCACCAAAAAACAAAAAAAAGAAAAAAACCCAAAACTTGATTTGAGAATACCACAATGAGGTTAATTAACACACCTATCACTTCCCATAGTTAGTATTTTGTGTGTATGTGTGGTGAGAATACTTAAGATCCACTCTTTTAGCAAATTTCAAGTATACAATACAATATTAGGAACTATAGTCACCATGCTGTACATTAGATCTACAGAACTTGTATGTCATAATTGAAGGCCTGTACCCTTTGATCAGCATCTCCCCATTTCTCCCATCCCACAACCCCTGGTAATCACCATTCTACTCTCTATTTCTATGAGTTCAAATTTTTTTTTTTTTTTAAGACTCCATATATATGTGAGATCATACAGTATTTGTCTTTCTCTGTATGGCTTATTTCACTTAGCATAATGTCTTCTAGGACCATCTGTGTTGTGGCAAATGAGAAGATTTGATTCTTTCTCATGGCTGAATAATATTCCACTGTGTGTATTTATGTGTGTGTGCGTATATATATACACCCATATATATATATACCCCACATCATCTTTAACCATTCAACCATTTATGAATACTTAGGTTGTTTCTTTATCTTGGCTATTGTGAATAATACCACAACGAACATGGGAGTGCAAATACCTCTTCAAGATACTGACTTCGTTTCCTTTGGCTATACATGCAGAAGTGAGATAGCTGCATCATATACGGTAGCTCTATTTTTAACTTTTTGAGGACCCTCCAAACTGTTTTCCATAATGGCTGTACCAATTTACATTCCCACCAACCAGGCACAAGAGTTCCCCTTTCTCCACTTCCTCTCCAACACTTATCTCTTGTCTTTTTGATAAAAGCCCTCCTAACAGGTGTGAGGTGATATGTCAGTGTGGTTTTAATTTGCCTTTCCCTCATAATTAGTGATGTTCAGCACTTTTTTACGTATCTGTCAACCAGCTGTATGTCTTCTTTGGAAAAACGTCCACTCAGGTGCGTTGCCCATTTTTAACCTATATTATTTATTTTTTGCTATTGAGTTGTATAAGTTCTTTATATATTTTGGATACCAACCCCTTAGCAGATACATGGTTTGCAAATATTTTCTCCCATTCTGTAAGATGCCTTTTCATTTTGTTGACTGATTCCCTTGCAGTTCAGAAACTTCTTAGTTTGATGTAGTCCCACTCGTTTATTTTTGCTTTTGTTGCCTGTGCTTTAGGTGTCACATCTAAAAAATCATTGCCTAGAACCATGTCAAGGAGCTTTTTCTCTATGTTTTCTTCTAGGAGTTTTACAGTTTCAAGCCTCACATTTAAGTCTTTAATCCATTTTGAGATAATTTTTGAGAGTGGTGTAAGATAGGGATCCAGTTTCAATCTTTTTGCACATGGATAGCCAGTTTTCCCTACACCATTTATTGAAGAGATGATCATTACTCATTGTAGGTTCTTGATGCCTTTGTCAAGGACTAATTGACCATTTGTGCATGGCTTTATTTCTGGGGTGTCTATTCTGTTCCATTGGTCTATGTGCCTCTTTTTATGCCAGTACCATATTGCTTTGACTACTATATCTTGGTAATGTACTTTGAAATCAGGAAGTACGATGCCTCCAACTTTGTTCTTCTTTCTCAAAATTGCTTTGGCTATTCTCGGTCTTTTGTAATTCCACACAAATTTTACAATTTTTTTCTATTTCTGTGAAAAATATCATTAGAATTTTGATACGAGTTTGCATTGAATTTGTAGATCACTTTCGATAATATGGACATTTTAACAATATTAACTCTTCCAGTCCATGAACATGAGCTATTTTTCCATTTGTTTGCATCCTCTTCAATTTCTTTCATCAATGTCTTATAATTTGCAGTGTACAGCTCTTTCACCTATTTTTTAAAATTTATTCCTAAGGATTTTTTTTTGATGCTCTTGCAAATGGAATTCTTTTCTTAATTTCTTTCTCCAAAAGAAATGCAACTGATTTTTGAATACTGATTTTGAAGCCTGCAACTTTACTGAATTTGTTTATCAGTTCAATTTTTTGGTAGAGTTTTTAGAGTCTTCCATATATAAGATCATGTCATCTGCAAATGAGACAATTTCACTTCCTTTCTGACTTGGATGCCTCTTTTTTTTTTTTTTTTTGTGAGGAAGATCAGCCCTCAGCTAACATCCAATGCCAATTCTCCTTTTTTTTTTCGCTGAGGAAGTTTGGCCCTGGGCTAATATCTGTGCCCATCTTCCTCTACTTTATATGGGATGCTGCCACAGCATGGCTTGACCAGCGGTGCATCAGTGTGCACCCGGGATGCAAACCTGCGAACCCTGGGCCGCCAAAGCAGAGCATGCACACTTAACCGCTTGCGCCACCAGGCCAGCCCCTTGGATGCCTCTTATTCCTTTTTCTGGCCCAACTGCTCTGGCTAGGATTTCAGTATAATGTTGAATAGAAGTGGCGAGATTGGGCATCCCTGCCTTGTTCCTGATCATAGAGGAAAGGCTGAATATGATGTTAGCTGACTAAGAGTATCATTAAGTATGATGTTAGCTGTGGGCTTAACATATATTGCATTTATTATGTTGAGGTACATTCCTTCTACACTGAATTTGTTGAGAGTCTTTTTATTATGAAAAGATGTTGAATATGCTTTTCCTGCACCTATTGAGATAATCATATAGTTTTTATCCTTCATTATGTCAATGTGGTAAATCACATTTATGGCTTTGCATGTGTCACACCATTCTTGCATCCCAAGGATAAATCACACTTGACTGTGGCATGTAACTTTTTTAATGTGCTGTTAAAATTTGCTTTGCTAGTATCTGGTTGGGGATTTTTGCATCAATATTCATCAGGGAATACTGGCCTGTAGTTTTTTTTTTTCCGTTAGTATCATCGTCTGGCTTTGGTATGAGGATAATGTTGGCCTCATAAAATCAGTTTGGAAGTAAGTGTTCTGTTCACATCAGTTTTTTTGAAGAGTTTGAGAGGGACTGGTATTAACTCTTCTTTAGGTGTCTGACAGAATGCTCCAGTAAAGTCATCAGGCCCTGAGGCTTTCTTTGTTGGGAGGTTTTTGATTACTGATTCCATCTCCATACTCATATTGGTCTGTTCAGATTTTCTATATCTTCATGATTCAGTCTTGGTAGGTTTATGCTGCTAGGAATTGATCCGTTTCTCCTAGGTTATCCAATTTATTGGCTTATAATTGTTCACAGCAGTGTCTTATGATCCTTTGTATTCCTGTGGTATCAGTTGTAACGTCTCCTCTTTTATTTCAGATTTTATTTGAATCTTCTCTCTTATTTTCTCAGCTAGTCTTGGTAAAGATGTGTCAATTTTGTCTATCTATTCAAAAAACCCACTCTTAGTTTCATTGATCCTTTCCATTGATTTTCTGGTTTCTATTTCATTTATTTCTGCTCTAATCTTCATTATCTCCTTCCTTCTGCTATCTTTGGGCTTGATTTGTTCTTGCTTTTCTAGTTCCTTGAGGTGTAAAGTTAGGTTGTTTATTTGAGATCTTTCTTTTCTCTTAATGTAGCTGTTTATCATGATATACTTCCCTATCAGAACTGCTTTTGCTGCAGCCTGTAAATTTTAGTATGTTGTGTTTCCATTTTCATTTGTTTCAAGATACTTTTTGATTTCCCCTTTTGATTTCTTCTTTGACCCACTGGTTGTTCAGAAGCATTTTGTCTAGTCTCCACATATTTGTGAATTTTTATTTTTCTACTATTACTGATTTCTAATTTCATACTATTGTGGCAGGAAAAGATACTTGATATAATTTCTATCTTCTTGAATTTGTTGAGTCTTTTCTTGAGCCATAACACATCATCTATCCTGGAGAATGTTCTGTGTGCATCTGAGAAGAATGTGTATTCTGCCACTGTTGGATAGAATGTTCTGTATATGTCTGTTAGGTCCATTTGGTCTAAAGTATAGTTCAAGTCCAATGCTTCCTATCGATAATCTGTTTGGATGATCTATCCATTGTTAAAAAAGAATTATTGAAGTCCCCTATTATTATTGTATTGTCTATTTTTTTCCTTCAGATCTGCTAGTATTTGCTCAACATATTTAGGTGATATGATATTGGGTGCATATATATTTATAACTGTTCTATCCACTTGATGAACTGACTCCTTTATCATTATATAGTGAACTTCTTTGTCTCTTGTTAAAGTTTTCAAAGTTAAAGTCTATTTATTCTGACATGAGTATACCCACCCTTGTTCTATTTTATTTTCTATTTGTATGGAATATATTTTTCCATCTCTTCACTTTCAGCCTATGTCCGTAAAGCTGACATGAGTCTCTTGTAGACGGCATATACTTATGTCTTAATTTTTTTTATCTATCCGTTCAATTTTTTATCCATGCCTTTTGATTTGACAATTTAATCCATTGACATTTAAAGTAATTACTGATAAGTATGGAATTGCTGATGTCATCTTATTAATTTTCTGGTTGTTTTGTTGTTCCTTTCTTCCTCCCTTGTGGTCTTCCCTTGTGATTTGATGATTTTTCCACATTGGTATGCTTTGATTCCTTTTTTTTAATGCTTGTGTATCTAGTATAGGTTTTTGCTTTGTGGTTACCATGAGGCTTACGTAAAATATCTTATAGTTATAACACTCTATATTAGGCTGATAACAAGTTAACTTCAATCTTACACAAAAACTCTACCCTTTAACTCCCCACAACATTTTATGTTTCTGATGTCACAATTTACATATTTTATATTGTGTATCCATTGAAAAATTATTGTAGCTATAGTTATTTTTAATACTTCTATCCTTTAACCTTTATAGTCGAGTTAAATGATTTACACACAACCATATTACATTATTTATAGTATCTGAATTTGACTACACACTTACCTATAACAGTGTGTTTTATGTTTTCATATGTTTCCATATTGCTAACTAGCATCCTTTTATTTCAGCTTGAAGAACTCCTTTCAGCATTTCTTGTAAGGCAGGTCTAGTGGTGATGAACTCCCTTGGATCTGTTTGTCTGTGCAAGTCTTTCTCTCTCCTTCATTTCTGAAGGACAGCTTTGCCGAGTATAGTATTTTGGGTTGGCTTTTTTTTTTCTTCAAGTACTCTGAATATATTAACCCACTCTCTCCTGGCCTCTAAGTTTTCTGCTGAGAAATTCACTGATAGCTTTATAGGGGTTCTCTAGTATGTTAGGAGTTTTTTGGTTTTACTAATTTCAAAATTCTCTCTGTCTTTGATTTTAGACAGTTTTATTATAATGTGTCTTGATGAAGTCCTCTTTGGGCTGAATCTTTACGGGGAATTACGGGCTTCATGAACTTTGATGTCCATATCTCTCCCCAGATTTGTAAAATTGTAAGTCATTATTTCTTTAAATAAGTGTTCTGCCCCTTTCTCCCTCTTTTTCCTTCTGGGATTCCTATAATCATTAATTGTTTTGCTTGATGATATCCTATAATTCGCATAGGCTTTCTTCACTCTTTTTCATTCTTTTTTCTTTTTTCTTCTCTGATGATAATTTCAAATTACTTCAAATCCACAGATTCTTTTCTCTGCTTGATTTATTCTGATGCTGATGCTCTCTATTCTATTTTTCATTTCATTCATGGTATTCTTCAGCTCCAGAATTCTTATTTGGTTCTTTTGTTTTATTATTACTACCTCTCCATTAAACTTCTCATTTTGTTTATGTATCGTTTTTCTAATTTCATTGAAATGTCTTTCTGTGTTTTCCTGTAGCTCACTGAGCTTCTTCAAAATAACTAATTTGAATTCTTTATCAGGCAAATCACAGATCTCCATTTCTTTTTTTTTTTTGTGAGGAAGATCAGCCCTGAGCTAACATCTGTGCTAATCCTCCTCTTTTTGCTGAGGAAGACTGGCTCTGAGCTAACATCTATTGCCAATCCTCATCCTTTTTCTCCCCAAAGCCCCAGTAGATAGTTGTATGTCATAGTTGCACATCCTTTTAGTTGCTGTATATGGGATGCGACCTCAGCATGGCTAGAGAAGCAGTGTGCTGGTGTACGCCCGGGATCCGAACCCGGGCTGCCAGTAGCGGAGTGCGTGCACTTAACCACTAAGCCACAGGGCCAACCCCAGATCTCCATTTCTTTGGAGGTGTTTACTCGAAAATTATTTTGTTCCTTTAGTAGTGTTATGTTTCCTTTATTTTTCACGTTCCTTGACGTCTTGTGTTGCTGTCTTAGCATTTGAAGAAGCAGTCACCTCCTCCAGTCCTTACCGACTGCCTTTGGGAAAGAAACGCCTTCTGTCAGCCCTACTAGGGATTCTGAGGCCTTCTCAAACATTCTCTCTGGATACATCTGCTCCACAGTTCTTGTTCCTTCTTAGGGGGTAATTCTTAAGATTGTATGCCTTCACCTAATTCCATCAAGCCAGGCTGAGTGCTGACGGCCTCTTGTTTGCTTTCGCTAGGGTAGTTCTAAATGCTCAAGTTTGTGTGCTTTCTCCCAATTTTGCAAGGTTGAGCTGGAATTCTGCCCATGTTCACTGTCTGCAAAGGCTTGCACTCACTGCCCTCTGGGGTGCACACAGGGAGCCAATCATGGGGTGGGGCAGTGTGTGGGTGAGGAGCATGGAATGCCAGTGGAGCCCGGGGGCCAGATGGGGAAATCCACAGGTGAGATGTCCCCAGCAGCTCTTGTTGGCAGACTTCCTAATGGAGTCTGTGAAGTGGTTAGTAGGATCTGTGTCCCTTTTATGGGTTCTGAGCCCTGGCTGCTATCCTCCAGCCTCTCCTTGCTCCTCAGTCATGTAGATCATCTCGGTATTCTGGAAAGGGCAAAAAAGAAGTGGCCTGCATAGCTAGGGAAGCTGGGCACTCACTCACATGCTCTCACTTTTCCCTATGGGAGAAACTGCAGGCCAAGTGAGTCTCTTTTGGTACTGAGCTTGCCACCCTGGGAGTAAGGGGACACAGGCAGAGTGAAACTGTTCCTCTTACCCTCTTCAATATGTCCAGTCTCAATTTTTTTTGCTCCAATGGTGTCTTGGAACTTCTCTGCTGGACTCCTAGGTCCCACAAAGGTATTCTCATGTGTGTGATTGTCAAAATCAGTGTTCTTTAGGGGGAAGACAGTAGAAAACTCCTATTCCACCATTTTGCTGATATTACTCTCCTTGGGATTTCCTGTTCTTTAAAAGTTTGGTAGGGCTGACCCAGTGGCATAGTGGTTAAGTTTGTGCACTCCGCTTCAGCGGCCCAGGCTTTGCGGGTTCAGATCCTGGGCACGGACCTACACACCACGCATCAAGCCAGGCTGCAGAGGCATCCCACATACAAAACGAGGGAAGACTGGCACAGAAGTTAGCTCAGGGACAATCTTCCTCAAGCAAAAAGAGGAAGATTGGCGACAGATGTTACCTCAGGGCCAATCTTCCTTACCAAAAACAAAAAGTTTGGTAGAATTTCCCAGTGAAATTTTTTGAGTAGATCTTTGACAACATTCTCAAGTTTTTATTTAAAAAATTGTCTATTTAGACCTTCTATCTGTGCTAGGGTTAGGTTTGGTAGATTATATATTCGTAGAGAATTATCCATTTCATTTACATTGTGAAATAAATTTATATACAGTGAAAAGCAGTCATGTGATTTCTAAAAGTTCCTCTGTTTCAATGGTTTCCCATTTCATTTATTATGTTTTTGTGCTTTCTTCTCCAATCTGCACACTTCTGTTTAAATCTTAATTCTATAAATAAATATATTCAGTGTTACTATAGCTTATGCCCACATTTCCTCAGTCACATCTTCACTAGCCCTCTAGTACTGGAGTTGGCAAATTTTTTTCTGTAAAGGGCCAAATAGTAAATTTTATGTTAGGCTTTGAGGGCCACATTCAGTCTCTGTTATATATTCCTCTGTTCGTTTATTTCAAAATTCTAAAAAATATAAAACCCATTCTTAGCTCATGGCCTGTAGAAAAACAGGCTGTGTCCCAGATATGGCTCATGGGCCATCGTCTGTCAACTCCTGCACTAGTAGAGTCCTCAGAAATGCTCTTGAGAACAATATTTCCTAAGTTGTTCTTATATCTTTTGTTATATGTCTTATGCCTGAAGGACAATAACTTAGCTGGATTTAAAATCTTTTCTTCATACTTTCTTTCCTTCAATATTTTGTAGTGTACTGGTCAATTTTTAAATATGGCTGCTGAGAGGTTTGATACCAATGTGATTTTCTCCCTATCATAAATGACTTGATCTTTGTGCTAGAGCGACCACCAACCAGACAGTCGGTTTGGCTAGGATGTGAGATTTTCAATACTAAACTAGGATACTTCTGGAAAACTATGACGGTTGGTCACCATACTTTCTACCTGGTTGTACAAAAGATTCATCATCTTTAATTAGGATCCTTAAAACCATCTTCAGAGTATCTGTTTAGTTATTACTCTTTCTAGATTAATTTTCCCAGGTACACAGTAGGCTCTTTCAAAATGTACATTCAGGTACATTTATTGAATTATAGTAGTAAATATTTGCTCTGTTCAATTGTTCTGTTTTCCTCTTTTGGAGACTCTAATCATTTACATATTGGATTTGCCTTTCCCTCTCTCCTATATCTATCACTTTCCCTTCAATTTATGTTCTTTTTTAATTAATAAACTTTATGTTTTAAAGCAGTTTTAGGTTCACGCCAAAATAGCAGAAAGTCTCGAGTTCCCATATACCTCTTATCCCCACATATGCAAAACGTCCCCCACTATCGACATCCCACACAACAGTGAAACACTTATTACAAGTGAACCTACATTGACACATGGTTTTCATCCAAAGCCCATAGTTTACATTATAGTTCACTCTTGGTGCTGTACATTCTATGGGTTTTGACAAAAGTATAATGACATGTATCCACCATTGTAGTATCATGTTGAATAGTTTCCACTGTCTTAAAAATTCTCTATAGAGAACTTTTTCTATTTATCCATTTTATTTATTTATCCATATTTATCTATTTATAGAGAATTTTTCTATTTATCTCTCCTTCCCCCCAACCATTTGAAACCATTAGTATTTTTACGATCTCCATAGTTTTGCCTTTTCTAGAACATCAAATAATTGAAATCATACAGTATATAGCCAGATTGTCTTCTTTCACTTAGAAATATACTTTTAAATTTCCTCCATGTCTTTTCATGGCACACTTCCTTTTAATGCTGAATAATATTCATTGTTTGGATGTACAATTTATTTATCCATTCACCTACTGAAGGACATCTTACTTACTTCCAACATTTGGCAATTATAAATAAAGCTGCTATAAACATTCCTGTGCAGGTTTTTGTGTGGGCACAAGCTTTCAATTCATCTGGGTAAATACCAAGGAGCATGACTGCTGGAACATATGGTAAGAGTAGGTTTAGTTTTGTAAAAAACTGCCAACTGTCTTCCAAAGTGGCTGTATTGTTTTGCATTTTCATCAACAATGAATGAGAGTTCTGGTTACTCCACATCCTCATCAGCATTTGCTATTGTCAGTGTTTTGGATTTTGGTAATTTCCTAATGACATATGATGTTGAACATCTTTTCCTAGGCTTATGTGCCATCTATATACCTTCTTTAGTGAAGTGCCTGTACATGTGTTTTGCCCATTTTGTAATAGGGTTGTTCATTTTCTTATTTTTGAGTTTTAAGAGTTCTTTGTATATGTTGGATAAAAGTCCTTGATCAGATATGTTTTTTGCAATTATTTTCTCCTAGTCTGCGGCTTGTCTTCTCATTCTCTTGATATTGCCTTTCACAGAGCAGTTTTTAATTTTAACAAAGTCTGGATTATCATTTCTTTCTTTTATGGATCATGCCTTTGGTGTTATATGTAAAAAGTCACTGCCATACTCAAGGCCACCTAGGTTTTCTCCTGTTATTTTCTATGAGTTTTATTTTGTGTTTTACATGTAGGTCTATGATCTATTCTGAGGTAAGCCTTTTGAAAGGTGTCTAGATTTACTTATTTTTTTTGCACGTGGATGCCCAGGTGTTCCAGCAACATTTGTTGAAATGGCTATCTTTGCTCCATTATACTACATTTGCCTCTTTGTCAAAGACCAGTGGACTATATTTGTGTGGGTCTATTTCTGGGCATTCTATTCATCTGATTTTATTCTTTCACCAGTACTACACTGTTTTGATTATTATAGCTTTATAATAAGTCTTTAACACAGGTAGTGCCAGTCCTCCAACTTTGCTCTTTTCCTTCAATATCAAGTTGCCTATTCTGGGTCTTTTTCCTCTCCATAAACTTTAGAATCAGTTTGTCAACATCCACAATTTAATTGGGATTACATTGAATCTACAGATCAAGTTGAGAAGAACTGACATCTTGACAATACTGAGTCTTCCTATCCATGAACATGGAATATATACTTATTTAGTTCTCTTCTGATATCTTCCATTCAGAGTTTTGTAGTTTTCCTCGCACAGATTCTGTACATATTTTGTTAGATTTATACCTAAGTATTTCATTTTTGGGGGGTGCTAATGTAAATGGTATTGTTTTTAATTACAAATTCCACTTACTCCTTGCTGATACATAGGAAAGTGATTGACTTTTGTATATTAATCTCATATTCTGCAACCTTGCTATAGTTGCTTATTAGTTTCAGGTTTTTTTGTTGATTCTTTCTGATTTTCTACACAGATGATTATGTCATCTGCAAAGACAGTTTTAGTTCTTCCTTTTCAATCTGTATTCTTTTTATTTCCTTTTCTCGTCTTACTGCATTAGCTAGGATTTCCAGTACGATGTTGAAAATAGTAGTGAGAGGGAACATCCTTGCCTTGTTGCTGATCTTAGCATGAAAGCTTCCAGTGTCTTATCATGAAATATGATGTTAGCTGTAGGCTTTTTGTGGATGTTCTTTATCAAGTTGAGGAAGTTTCCCTCTATTCCTAGTTTGCTGAGAGTTTTTATCATGAATAAGTGTTGGATTTTGCCAAATGCTTTTGCTGCATCCACTGATATGATGATGTTATTGTTCATATTTAATCCAAGTCTACTTTCAAATAACACTGTACCATTTCATGGGTAGATCAAGTACCTTATAATAACAAAATATTCCTAATTCCTCCCTCCCATCCCTTATATCATTGATGTCATTCATTTTACTTATACATAATATACAGATATAAGCAGACACATAAACATATGTATGTAAGCATACATAATCAAATGCACTGCTATTATTGTGAACGAATATTATTTTGAACATATATTGTGATCTGTTAGGTCAATTAAGAATAAGAAAAATAAGTTGTTATTTTACCTTCACTTATTTATTCTCTGATGTTCTTCCTTTATGTAGATCCAAGTTTCTAACCTCTATCATTTTCCTTCTCAAAAGAACTTCTTTTAACATTTTTTGCATGTAGAGACAACAAATTCCCTTGATTTTTGTTTGTCTGAGAAAGTCTTTATTTCTCTTTCACTTTTTTTTTTCTTTTGCTGAGAAAGATTCACCCTGAGCTAACATCTGTTGCCAATCTTCCTCTTTTTTGCTGAGGGAGATTCGCCCTGAGCTAACTTCTGTTGCCAGTCTTCCTCTATTTTGTATGTGAGCCACTGCCACGGCATGGCCTCTGACAAGTGGTGAAGGTCTGTGCCTGGGAACTGAAGCCGGGCCACTGAAGCAGAGCACGCCGAACTTAGCCACTAGGCCACCAAGGCTGGCCCTCTCCATCACTTTTTAAGGATAATTTTTCAGGGTACAGAATTCTAGGTTGGTAGTTTTTTTCTCTATCAATACTTTATTTCACTCCACTCTCATCTTGCTTGCATGGTTGCTAAAGAGAAGTCTGGTGTATTTCTTATCTTTGTTCCTCTATAAGTAGAGTGGTTTCTTCCTCTGTATTCTTTCAAGATTTCTTCTTTATATTTGGTTTTATGAAGTTTAAATATGATATGCCTAGGTGCAGTTTTGTGGGGGGTGTTGGCATTTATCCTTTATGGTATTTTAAGCTTCCTGGATCTGTGGTTTCGTGAATGATATTAATTTGCAGAAATTTTCAGTCATTATTGCTGCAAATATGTTTCTGTTCCTTCCTCTGTTTTTTCTCCTTCTGGTATTCCCATTTCATGTATGTTATACCTTTTGTCATTGCCCCACAGTTCTTGGATATTCTAATAAGGCTATCAAATGAATTCTTCATTTCTGTTATAGTACATTTGATTTACAGCATTTCTATTTGATTCTGTCTTAGAATTTCCACCTCTCTGCTTACATTATCCATGTCTTCTTGCATGTTGCCTACTATTTTCATTAAAATCCTTAGCATAACAATCATAGTACTTAAAAATTCCTAGTTTGGTAATTCCAACATTCCTGCCATATCTGATTCTGGTTCTGATGTTTGTTTAGTCTCTTCAAACTGGTTTTATTTTTTTTGGCCTTCTAGTATGACTTGTAGTTTTTTATTGAAAAGTAGACATGATATACTAAGTAAAAGAATCTGCAGTAAACAGTCCTTTAGTAATATAGTGGTTAAGGAGTGGGGGAGTGGAAGCATACTATATTTCTATGATTAGGTCTCAGTCTTTTGGTGAACCTGTGCCCTTGCATCATGACCTTTACCAGTGTTTCTCAGATTTTTCCCCTCTTAGGTTGGATAGGTTGGGTAGAGAAGAATGGAGTTGAGTATTTCCTTTCTCCCATGTGGAAAGCTAAAAGGAGCTGGAGTTGAGTGTTTCCCTTCTGGAGTTCAGTGTTCCCCTTCTTCCACATGGAAGGCTAGAGCAGGTTGGAGTGAGGTATTTCCCTACCCTCAGGTAAGGTATGGCTTTGATAAAACTCCAGGAAGTTAGGCTCTAGCAAAATAGCTCCTCCTGAAGGGCAACCATGTTAAGAAGAACAGAATGCTCTGGCAAATTTCAAAATAATTCCTTTTCCCCTCACCAGCCAGAAGCATGAGGGGATTTTTCTCCAATATTCACAGTAAGGACCTGGGAGAACTCCTGGAGGTAAACCTCTCAATACTATGGAAGCCTCCCTGTGACTGGGTTCCCCTGGAGAGGTTTTTTTGTTTTTTTTTTTTTACCATAAACAATTTATTTCAGTAACTATTTATCTTAAGAGAGAAATAATTATAGTTAAATTTTAACAAAAAAGTTTAACATCTATTTTTTTTCCAGTTACTGTGCTGGACATTGGAAATTCTAAGGTGGGTAAAACAACCATCTTGCTTTTCAAAATAGTAGTAATTTTAAGAATAACAGTTATTTTTATTTGAAGTATAATTGACATGTAACATTACATTAGTTTCAGGTATACAACATGATTCAATATTTGTATACAATGCAAAATGATCACCAAAATAATGATCACCATCACCTTACAGTTACTAAAAATTTTTTTCTTGTGATGAGAACTTTTAAGATTTATTCTCTTAGCGACTTTCAAATATGTAATGCAGTATTATTAACCATAGTCATCATGCTCTACACTACATCCCCATGACTTATTTATAACTGGAAGTTTGTACTTTTTGACCCCTTCACCTATTTCTCCCACCCCTTCACCCCTTTGCCTCCAGAAACCACTAGTTTTGTGCATCTATGAGTTGTTTTTTGGTTGTTTTTAGATTCCCCATATAAGTGAAATAATATGATATGTGTCTTTCTCTGTCTGATTTATTTCATTTAGCATAATGCCCTTGAGGTCCTTCCATGTTGTTGCAAATGGCAAGCTTTCATTCTTTTTTACAGCTGAGTAATATTCCACTGTGTATATAAACATCACATTTTCTTTATCCTTTCATCCATCAGTGGACATTGAGGTTTTTTCCATATCTGAGCTATTGTAAATAATGCTGCAATGAACATGGGGGTGCATGTACCCTTTCATTAGCGTTTTCATTTCTTTGGATAAATACCCAGAAATGGAATTGCTAGATCATATGGTAGTTCCATTTGTTATTTTTCTGAGGAACTTCCATACTGTTTTCTATAGTGGCTGTGCCAATTTACATTCCCACCAACAGTGCACAAGGCTTCCCTTTTCTCCACATCCTCACCAACACTTATTATTTCTTGTCTTTTCAATGATAGCCTTTCTGACAGGTGTGAGGTGATATTTCATTCTGGTTTTGATTTGCATTTCCCTGATGGTTAGTGACGTTGAGCACTTTTTCGTGTGCCTGTTACCCATGTGTATGCCTTCTCTGGAAAAATGTGTATTCAGTTTTTCTGCCCATTTTTTAATCAGATTGTTGTTTTGCTATTGAGTTGTATGAGTTCTTTGTATATTCTGGATATTAACCCCTTATCAGATATGTGATTTGCAAATATTTTCTCCCATTCGGTAGGTTCCCTTTTCATTTTGTTGATGGTTTCCTTTGCTACGCAGAGCCTTTTTAGTTTGATTAGTCTTACTTGTTTATTTTTGCTTTTGCTTTTGATGTCAGATTCAAAAAAATCATCACCAAGACCCGTCAAGGAGCTTACTACCCATGTTTTTTCCTAGGAGTTTTATGGTTTCAGGTCTTATGTTCAAGTCTTTAATCCATTTTCAGTTAATTTTTGTGTATGGTGTAAGATAGTGGTCTACTTTCATTCTTTTGCATGTGGCTGTCCAGTTTACCCAACACCATTTATTGAAGATATTCCCCATTATATATTCTTGGCTCCTTTGTCATAAATTAATTGACCATATCTGCATGGGTTTATTTCTGTGCTCCCTATTCTGTTCCACCGATCTATGTGTCTGGTTTTTATGCCAATACCACCCTGTTTTGATTACTAAAGCTCTGTAATGTAGTTTGAAATGAGAGAGCATTGATGCTTCCAGCTTTCTTCTGTCTCAAAATTGTTTCAGCTATTCAGGGTCCCCTGGAGTTTTTGTAACTCTCAGATTTGTCCACACTGAGCCTCTCGCAACTCATCAATTACAGTTTAGCTTTCTTATCCCCACACTGGTTCCCATGGAGGTTTCTCTTGTGGATCTCTGCTCTGGTAAATTGTGATTTTCTGAATCTGCCTGTCTTATCTTTCCAATTTTTGGTGTAGCCATTTGCCCTGTAACCTCACTTCTCTGATGGATCTAAGAAGAGTTGTTGATTTTTCACTTTGTTCAGCTTTTTACTTAATAGGATAGATTGGTGACTTCTAAACTTTTTTTACATGCCAGAACAGAAACTAGAATTCTCTTTTCAACTTATTTTTATTTCTTTTTTTCCTTTTTATGGTTTGCCGTGCTTTCTGTGCTGTCAGTTCTTTCTTCAACTCCTTGTAATTTGGTCTTCATTTCTGAAATGATTTTGTCTTTTCCGTCACTTTCTTTTCTTAGTTCTGTCAAGTCTTATTTCACATCATCTTATTGTCTTGCCATCTCTTGTCCAAGTTCATTTCTGCTTTGTGAACTTATTGCTTAATTAACTTACAAAATTAATGTTGAAAGTACTGCAATTTTTCTCCACTTTGTAGTGGCATTTTTCTGGTATGTTTCCTTCTAAAAACATTCTGATTTTCCCTTTTTTCCCTAATATTATATATATAATTGCTAATTTTTTTCTTAAATTTCTATTGGATGAATTTTTCTGGATCAACTGTTAACAGGAAGATTCTCTAAAAGAGGAAAATGGTTAGGGTAGCTCTCCCAGTTTTTTTAATCTCAAAGGCATCCTCTTCTTATTAAGTGATGAACAATTTATTTAACATACAATGACTTTTGATGGCCAGATTTCCTTTGATTCTCACATTCTTTCTTGTTTTAGGAGGGCTCCTTTCATTGCTATTTCCCTCCCTCCTTATCTACATCATTAGCCAGTGCCACCAGGGATGCTCCTTCTGCCTTGTAAATTAATCCTCTCTCTTTTCAAATAGTGCTCTTTAAGTCTATAACATCTGTTCCCCGTACACTCTCCATACCTTTCTTTCTCTGTCTCTCCCAGTTTTACCTGCCGACTTTGCCCTCAGATATGCCCTCAAAAGTTTCCCCTCAGGGTATGGCTCACTCCTAGGAATAATTATTTGTTGATTTGGGAGGGGGAAGTGGCAGGATAGAGTCTGCCACCCCAAGACCCTTTCTTCCCTCACCTGCTATCCCACTGTGTCTTCCACATTCACTGGGGATGCTGTTTGTTTTTCACCCACCATTATCTGTCTTTTCTCTATCTCACAATTTTCCTAAAGGGCTAAGTTGTGGGTGCTGCATTCATTCCTTATTCTTAGACTGTACAGTTTTAGGAGAAAGGATAGGGACATATGGGTCTAAGTGGATTCCATAATGCTATTTGAACCCCAAAGCCCTAAATATTATTCTAAACCATTCAAAGAAAATACCTCCATGATGGCCCTATCACTGATTCCAAAAGATGACAACAAATGGGGATTTTTTAAAAACACTGATTCTTGGAATCCTCCCCAGAGTTCCTGATGTAATTGTTCTGGGGTGGAGACTGATAATCTTTGTTTATTAGAAAGCTCTCTGGATGATTCTGATGCACAGATAATTTGGGACCTAACAACCATGGAGTGAAAAACCCTTTCTCAACAACAAGAAGAAATGCTATAAGTAAAGATTTTTTAGGGGAAATCTGTGCTACTAATAACTAGATTATTTTTCCTTTCAAAATACCATTATTTTTTTGTATTTTACTTCAGGTTAGCCAAAATTATCTAGTTTTAGATTTAGGATACACTTCTTTGGCTCTGTAAGTGAACCAGCTCCACGTCTGTCTGGGTTTAAAAGTTAATTCTAACATCACTGTGTAAATATTTTATTCATAATAGACAAATAACAAGTAAAGCATCATAGAAATTAATATAAATACAAATACAAAATGATCAGAGCCACCATGTTTGGTTGTGCATTGCAAAACCAGGTATCAGTTCATGTTGACTCTAACATATATACTTGTGTCTATGCTGTTCATTGATTAAACTATAAAAATTTAGCATGAAAAGCCTATAAATTTATATGTAAATTGCCACTAGCAATAATCATACTGCACTCTAATTCCTCAGAACAAGGTCTGCCTTTTATTTCTTTTATATTACCCAAATAACTATTACAATGTTCTGACTACATGGTAATATAATAAGAATGTAAACATTTGTTAAGGCAAGCTAATTTTGAAATTAAGTCTTTTGATGGCAAGTGTATTACTGGTTGCTTAATTGTTATCAAAATCAAAATCAAAATCTTTATGTGTACAAATGAGTCAAATGAGTACACAAGCAATATGTTAAATAGTTTCTGTGTAACAGACCAGAGAAATCACACCAGAGAAATCACACAACTACATCTTGTGACAAAGATCAAAGCAACAAAAGTAAAGAAAGAATCTGACCCTAGAGCAAGTCTGTTATTATTAAACATCTTCATTGACAGCCATATATTAAGTCAAATAAACAACGTTATAAAAACATGACATACTACATATTAAAGGTCAAACTTCAGGCAGAAAGAATTTCTTTAGAAAAAAATTCCAAAGCATCTCATCAATGAAAACAGTTGAAGACTTCATTTAAAGGGTATAAAACTTTACCATTTTACAAGGAAAAACTTTCAAAGCCAAGTCTTATATATCATACTCCAAAAATAAAACATACCAATTAATTATGCCCCATATTCTCACCTGTCCAACCAGTATAAGCAGAGCAATCATGTGGATCAGCTGTCTTCAGCCCTTCTTCCATTTGCTGTAGAAGATCTTTGATTTTGGTCTGGATCCGCCTCGTGAAATTATGAATGATCTGAGAACCAAAAGGAGACATAAATTTAAATTGCACAAGACTAGGACGATATTGTAATAAATACTTTAACTAACAGTCTAAGTTGTAAGACCATAACAGACAGAAATTATATCACCTGGCCCATTTCAATGCTTCACTGGTTGGAGTCTACCTTGGCTTTTATAAAGTTAATAAATGAGATAATGCCCTATATGAACTATAAGTCGTAAGTAGGACCACAAAAAATAAGTTGCAGAAACCGAAGGAAAAGAAAAAAAAGATGAATTTGACTACACAAACTTTTCTTTTTGTTTTTTCTGGTGAGGGAGATTGGCCATGAGCTCATGTCTGTTGCCGATCTTCCTCTTTTTGCTGAGGAAGATTAGCCCTGAGCTAACATCGGTGCCCACCTTCCTCTATTTTATATATGGGATGCTGCCACAGCATGGCTTGATGAACTGTGCATGGGTCCACACCTAGGATCCAAACCTGCGAACCCTGGGCTGCTGAAGTGGAGCGTGCAATCTTAACCACTAGGCTACCGTGCCAGCCCCTACACAAACATTTTAACTTCCATTAAGTTAACAAACATAAGAAAGATGGTTTAAAAGTTAATGACATAGGGGAAATATTTGCAATGTAAGACATTATAAATTTTAAAAAAGACCATAACAATACAAAAATAGACCTAAAATTATCAAGGTACCTCATAAAAAGAAAAAATCAAATGACAAGCATATGGAAAAATGTTCAATCACTTGGCAAATAATGAAATGCAAATAAGTCAAGTACCATGGTTTACCTATTAGATTAACAGGTAATAAAATTTTTTAAAAAATATTAAGTCCCAAGGCTGCTAAGAGCTAAGGAAACAGGTGTTCGTATTCACTGCTGATAGTCTTTCTCAAGGGGAATTTAGTAATGTTTTTTTTTCGGTTTTTTGGGGGTTTTTTTTGTGAGGAAGACCGGCCCTGAGCGAACATCTATTGCCAATCCTCCTCCTTTTTTCCCCCAAAGCCCCAGTAGATAGTTCTATGTCATAGTTGCACATCCTTCTAGTTGCTTTATGTGGGACGCCACCTCAGCATGGCCGACAAGCGGTGCGTTGGTGCGCGCCTGGGATCCGAACCCGCGCCGCCAGTAGCAGAGCGCGTGCACTTAACAGCTAAGGCACAGGGCTGGCCCCCCAGCAATTTTTTTTTTAAACATATAGTTGATACTGTTATTTAGATTTGTCTCCTGATTTTTGAAAAATCTAATTGCTATATCAACTGCTGAGGGGTATTAAAATCCCCAACTATGATTCTGAAATTGTATATTTGTCTCTTTAATTCTGCCTTGCCTTTGCTTTCCTGTATTTTGAAGTTTTGTTATTAGGTATAGACAAATGTATGACTGTTATGTCTTTGTGATGAACTGATTCATTATTATAATGAAATTCCCTCTGTGGGACTATAGAGAAAATGTTCTCATGTTACTGCTCAGGTAGAGCTTTCAGGGCAAATTTTACTGAAATTTGGGATTCTAGACTAAAAGCAAACCTTAGGAATTAAGTTACAATTGTATACACTGGGAGAACTCTCGAGAGATATACTTAACCCTGGAGTTATGTGTTTATATTTTAAAGGGTCATGGATGAGGCCCTGGAACAGGGAGACATTTCAGAGTTGTAAAATTAAACACAAATGGGCTTATCTATTTCATAGACAGATTTATTTATATTCCAAAGACTTACAATAAGACGTTTCCAATGAGACTCTCTCAAAAGGGGAAGGGGAGATAGTTGCCTCTTTCCTCTTTATAAAAATTAGCACAGAAAACTTATTTTTCTTCATTCCTTGCCTACAATATGGACTTCGTGTGTGTAGGGCACTTGACCCAGCTTTCATTGCATTGCCTCCCAGGTAAGACCTAAGACACAGGGAATCACTCATTGGTTATTTTCTGTATGGTAAATAAGAAAGCTCTCATCCAGACACCTCTTGTGAATATTCAGGAAAAAATTATTAAGGATAAATATTAATAACCTAAAAAGAGGTGATGTCAACATCATGGCAGCATAAGAAGTTCCTTGTTTCTGTGCTTCCCTTTAAACAACAAAATGAGGCATCCATCCACACACGGAAGTGCCTTTGTGTGAGTTGTAGAACCCAACACTTTACACCAACGGACCCATGGTGAGTCTAGCCCACCACTGCAGCAAATAACGGGCAGATGGATTTCAGTACCACTTATGGAACCTAAAGAAGACTGTGAACCGGTTCTGGCCTCTAAGCTGTGGTCCAGGGGTGCCTGCAGAACAGTGACTTGGGTAGTCACCTCCGGATGAGAGAGCTTTTGTGGAAGTTTAGATTTCCAGAGAAGTTCTAACACTCCATTGACTAAAAAAAAAATGAGTTTGGTTTCACTGAAGTAGGTAAGTGGAACAGTTTGTCTTTGCTGACATCACCCCTTCCCCTGGGTGGCACGGCTTAGGGCTAAATAGATGGCCCAGGACTTCTTCCACAAGGGAAAGGGAGAGAAAGTGAGTGAATGCCCAGTCTCCAAATCTGTGCTGAGGAGACTCATTTCTCTCTCATGGCATCCAGAGAATTAAAGAGGGATCTCCATGACTGGGGGAAACAGCAAATCAGGAAAGTGACATAAAAGATTCCCAGAGGACGTTCATTAAAGGGATGCAGTTCCAGCTTATGCATTCTGGACTCCATCAGATAGATGAAAAAATCAAGGAAGCATGACATCACCAAAAGATCACAATAATCTTCCAGTAACCGAACCCAAAGACATGAAAATCTATGATTTACCCAATAAAGAATTCAAAATAGCTGTTTTAAGGAAACTCAATGAGGTACAAAAAAACACAGCAAGACAATTCAGTGAAATCAGGAAAACAAAAAATGATCAAAATGAGAAATTCAACAAAAGATAGAAATAATAAAAAAGAACCAAAGAGAAATTCTGGAGCTAAAGAATTCAATGAATGAAGTGAAAAATGCAATACAGAGCATCAAAAACAGAGTAGAACAAATAGAAGACAGAATCAGTGATACAGAGGATAGGAACTTTGAAATAACCAACTCCAAGGAGAAAAAAGAGAAAAGAATGAAAAAGAGTGAAGAAAGCCTACATTATCTATGAGACATTTTCAAAAAAATATAATATCCAAATCATCAGAGTTCCAGAAGAAGAGAGGGAGAGGAAACCATGAAGTTTATTTAAAGAAATAATGGGTGAGAACCTCCCAAACCTGGGAAGAGATTTGGACATCCAAGTTCATGAAGCTAATAGATTATCCCATTATTTCAATCTAAAATGACCTTCCTCAACACACATTATAATAGAACTGTCAAAAATCAAATACAAAGAGAGAAACCAAAAGGCAGCAAGAGAAAAGAAGATTGTAACCCTACAAAGGAACCCCCAAAGGAATATCAGCAAATTCGTAAGCAGAAATCTTACAGGTCAGGAGAGTGTGATGATATATTAAAAGTGCTGAAAGAAAAAAAATGCCAACCAAGAATACACTATCTGGCAAAGTTATACTTTAGGAATGAAGGAGAAATAAAGACTTTCTCAGACAAACAAAAGCTAAGAAATTATCACCACTACATTTGCCTAACAAGAAATGCTGAAAGGAGTTCTTCAAGCTGAAATGAAGGAAGCTAACCAGTAACATGAAAATATAAAACACACTGATAAAGACAAATATGTAGTCAAATTCATATAACTCTAATACTGTAATATAACAGTGTGTTAACCACTTAGACTCTAGCATAAAGGTTAGAACAAAAGTATCAAAAATAACTATAGCTACTATAATTTGTTAACAAATACACAATATAAAAAGAGGCAAATTGTGACATAAAAAACATAAAAGGGTAGAGGTTTTGTATGTGATAGATGTTAACCTGTTAGTATAAAATAGACTGCTTTATCTATATTTTATTTAAGTCTCACAATAACCACAAAGCAAAAATTTAAAGTAGACTCACAAAAGATAAAGATTAGGGAATCAGAGCATCCATCGATGGGAAATCACCAATTCACACAACAACCCAGCAAGAAGAGTCAAAAAGGAACAAGGAAACTTCAAAACAGCCAGAAAGCAATGAAAAAGATGGCACAAGTAAGTCCTTACACATCTATAATTACAGTCACATATTGCTTAAAAACGAGGACAGTTTGAGAAATGCATTGCTAAGCAATTTCATTGTTGTGTGAAAATCAGAGTGTGCTTAAATCAAGCACATAAGAAAAGGATGCAATCAAGAGATGCAGTAAACACGAGATGTATGAGGCTGCTGCTGGTGTAACATGGCATACTGTTTTTCAGTAAACTTTTTATAAGTAGAGTATACTCTAAAATAATGATAAAAAATATAGTATAGTAAATACATAACCCAGTAACATAGTCGTTTATTATCATTATCAAGTATTGTGTACTGTACATAATTGTATGTGCTATACTTTACACAACTGGCAGTGCAGTAAGTTTGTTTACACCATCATCACCACAAACACGTGAGTCATGCATTGTGCTATGTTATGCTTATGACATTGCTAGGTGACAGAAATTTTTCAGCTCCATTATAATCTCATGGGACCACCATCATATATGCGGTCTGCTGGTGACCAAAACGTCGTTATGCAGTGCACAACTCTAAATCTAAATGGACTGAGCTCTCCAATCAAAAGGCACAGAGTGGCTGGATGGATAAAAAAACAAGACCCAGGGCCGGCCCCATGGCTTAGTGCTTAAGTGCGCGCGCTCTGTTGCTGGCTGCCCGGGTTCGGATCCCGGGTGCACACCGACGCACTGCTTCTCCGGCCATGCTGAGGCCGCGTCCCACATACAGCAACTAGAAGGATGTGCAACTATAACATACAACTATCTCCTGGGGCTTTGGGGGAAAAAGATAAATAAATAAAATTATAAAAAAAAAAAAAAACAAGACCCAACTATATGCTGCCTACAAGAGACTCACATCACCTTTAAGAACACAAATAGGCTCAATGTGAAGGGATGGAAAAAGATAGGCCATGAAGTGGAAACCAAAAGAAAGCAGAAGCAGCTATACTTGTATCAGAAAAAAGAGACTTTAAGTAAAAAACAGGAACATGAGACAGGTCATTATAGAAAGATAAAGGGGTCAACCCTTCAAGAAGACATAATTATAAATATATAACCACTCAACATCAGAACACTTACATATATTAAGCACATACTAACATATCTGAAGGAAGAAACAAACAACAATACAATAATAGTAGAGGACTTTAATACCCAACCTTCAACAATGGATAGACCGTCCTCACAGAAAATCAACAAGGAAACATTGGACTTTAACCACACGTTAGACCAAATGGACCTAACAGACATAGATATAAGGCATTCCACAGAACACAAACAGAATATACATTCTTCTTAAGTGCACACAGAACATTCTCAAGGATAGATCATATGATAGGCAACAAAACAAATCTTACCAAACTTAATAAGATTGAAATCATTTTTCTTGTTAGTGCTGTCAAGTTGATTCCAACTCCTAGCAGTTCTGTATACAGCAGAGTGAAACCCTGACCAGTCTTTTTGCATCTTTCTCTTATCTTCCAGCACTATATCAGACAATGCTCTGCTGCTATTCATAGGGTTTTCACGGATAATTTTTTTAGAAGTGGTTGTCCAGGTCCTTCTTCCTAGTCTGTCTTATTCTGGAAGCCCTGCTGAAACCTGTCAGCAAAGGTGACCCTGCTGGTATTTGTAATATGGGTGGCATAGCTTTCAGCATCACAGCATCATACCAAGTACCTTTTCTGACAATGGTATAAAACTGGAAATAAACAACAAGAGAAAAACTGGAAAATCTACATATATGTGGAAATTAAAACAACATACTCCTGAACAACCAATGGGTAAAAGAAGAAATTAAAACAAAAATAAAAAAACATCTTGGAACAAATAAAAGCTGAAACACAACATACCAAAACTTATGGGATATTGTAAAAGCAGTTCTAAGAGGAACGTTTATAGCAATAAATGCCTATATTAAGGGAAAATAAAGATCTTAAATAAATGACCTAACTTTACATCTCAAGGAATAAGGAAAAGAATAAACTAAGCCCAAAGTTAGCAGAAGGAAGGAAATAACAATAATCAGAGCAGAAATAAACGAAATAGAAACCAGAGAAATAATAGTAATGATCAACAAAACTAAGAGCTGGTTTTTTAAAAAGATAAAACATATGACAAACTTTTAGCTAGACTAAGAAAAGAAGATTCAAATAAGTAAAAACAGAAATGAAAGAGGAGACATTACAAGTGATACTAAAGACATACAAAGAATCATGTAAGGCTACTATGAACAATTTTATGTCAACAAAACGGATAACCTAGAAGAAATGCATAAATTCTTAGACACATACAACTAACCAGGGCTGAATCAGGAAGAAATAGAAAATACGAACAGATCAATAATGGATAAGGAGATTGAATCAGTAATCAAAAACCTCCCAAAAAAGGAAACCTCAGATGAGATGGTTTCACTGGTGAATATGGTAAATTCTACCAAGCATTTAAATAAGAATTAACACCAATCCTTTTTAAGCTCTTCCAGAAAAGTGAAGAGGAGAGAACACTCCCAAAGGTGTTACGCAAGACCAGCATTACCCTGATATCAAAGCCAGATAAGGATAATACAATAAAAGAAAACTACATACCAATATCCCCGATGAATATAGATGTAAAAATTCTCAGCAAAATATTAAAAACTGAATTCAAAAACACACTAGAAGGATCTTACACCACAATACAATGGGATTTACATGGGATGCAAGGATGGTTCAACATACACAAATCAACACGTGTGATACACCACATTAATAAAATGAAAGATAAAAATCATATGATCCCCTAAACAGATACAGAAAAAGCATGTGACAAAATACAACATCCTCTTATGATAAAATTCTCACCAAACTGGGTAAGAAGGAACACACTTTAACATAATAAAGACCATATACAACAAGGCTACAGCTAACATCATACTCAATGGTAAAAGGTTGAAAGCTTTTTCTCTAAGATCAGGACCAAGACAAGAGGGTGCACTCTAATTACTCTTATTCAACATAGTACATAGTACTAGAAGTCCTAGCTAGAGCAATCAGGCAAGACAAAGAAATAAAAGGCATCTAAATCAGAATGGGAAAAGTGAGACTGTCTATATTTGCAGATGATATGATCTTATATATAAAAAACCCTAAAGACTCAGCCAAAAATTTGTTGGAACTAATCAACAAGTGCAGTAAAGTTGCAGGATATAAAATCAACATATGGAAATCAGTTGCATTTCTATACACTAAAAACAAAATATCTGAAAAAGAAATGGAGAAAAAATCCCATTCACAATAGCATCAAAAGCAATAAAATATTTAGAAATAAATTCTACCAAGGAGGTGAAAGACCTGTACAGTGAAAACTATAAGACTCTGAAGAAATAAATTGAAGACGACACAAATAAATGGAAAGATATCCCAAGTTCATGGATAAGAAGAATTAATATTGTTAAATATCCATACTGCCCAAAGCCATCTATAGATTCAATGTAATCCCTATCAAAACTCCAATGGCATTTTTCATAGAAATTAAAAAAAAATTTTTATGCCACCTCTAAAGACTCCAAATAGCTACAGCAATCCTCAGCAAGAAAGCATCACATTTCCTGATTTCAAAATATACTACACAAAGCTATAGTAATCAAAATAGTATGGTACTGGCACAAAAATACATACAGACCAGTGAAACAGAATCAAGAGCCCAGAAATAAACCCCTACATATCTGGTCAACTAATATTTGATGAGGGAGTCAAGAATACCCAATGGGGAAATGATAGTCTCTTCAATAAATGCTGTTGGGAAAACTGGATAACCAAATGTAGAAAAATGAAATTGGACCCATACCTTACACCACTCACAAAACTTAATTCGAAATGGACTGACGATTTAAACAAAAGACCCGAAAGCACAACACTCCTAACAAAAACATAAGGAAGAAAGTCCTTGACAATGGTGTGGGGAAAAACTTTTCAGATATGACACCAAAGGCACAAGCAACAAAGGCAAAAATAAATAAGTGGGACTACATCAAACTAAAAAGCTTCTGTAGAGCAAAAGAAACAATCAACAAAATGAAAAGGCAACCAATGGAATGGGAGAAAAAATTTGCAAACTATGTATCTGGCAAAGGGTTAATACCTAAAATATATAAAGAACTCATAAAACTCAATAACAACAACAACAAAAACACAAATAATCTGATTAAAAAATGGGCAGAACTGAATAGACATTTTTTCAAAGAAGACATACAAATGGACAACAGGTAGATGAAAAGGGGCTCAACAGCACTAATCATCAGGGAAACACAAATGAAAATCACAGTGAGATATCACCTCACACCTGTTAGAATGGCTATTATCAAAGGATAAGTCTTGGCATAGATGTGAGACCCTCATGCACTGTTCGTGGGTATGTAAATTGGTACAGTCACTATGGAAAACAGTATGGAGATTCTTCAAGAAAGTAAAAATAGAATTACCATAGGATCCAGCAAATCCCACTTCTGGGTATATATCAAAGGAAATGAAAGCAGGATATTGAAGAGATATCTGCACCCCAATGTTTATCACAGCATTATTCACAATAGCCAAGATATGGAAACAACCTAAGTGTCCGTCAACTGATGAATGGATAAAGAAGTTGTGATATACATATAGGAATAATGTATATATTCAAATATATATATAATGGAATATTATACAGCCATGAGAAAGAAAGAAATTTTCGACAACATGGATAGTCCTAGAGGACATTATGCTAAGTGAAATAAGTCAGACAGAGAAAGACAAATACAATTATAATTATCACTTATATGTGGAATCTAAAAAAGCCAACTTGTAGAAACAGAGAGCAGAAAGGTGCTTACCAGGGGGTGAGGCGTGGGGCAAATGGGGAGACGGTGGACAAAAAAGTACAAACTTCCAATTAGAAGATGAATAAGTTCTGGAGCTCTAATGCACAGCACTGTAATTATAGATAACAATACTGTACTATATATTCGAAGGTTGCTAAGAGAGTAAATCTTTAATGTTCTCACCACAAAAAAGAAATGGTAATTATGTGATGTGAGGGAGGTGTTAGCTAACATTATAGTGGTAATCATACTGCAATATATAAATGTTATCAAATCAACAGATTGCACACCTAAAGTTACACACTATGTTAATTATAGCGCAATAAAATTGGGGGGAAAGTCTAATGCCCTCTTTATCATCTTGTCATAAAAATCGACTTCATATATTAATACAGTCAGTTCACCTTTCTTATACTTACTGTTTGCTTATGCTTACTTTTGCCATCCATTTACTTTCAACCTCTCTGCCTTTATATTTAAAGTGCATGCTTGTATAGCATAGTTAGGTCTTTTTTGTTTGTTTGTTAATCCGTTCTTATAGTCTTTTATTTGGAGTATTTAGTTCATGGATTTTTTAATATAATTATTGATATAGCTGAGATTGGATAGACCATTTTATTACATGTTTTCTACTTGTCTGTTCTACCTGTACTTCTGTTATCCCTTTCTTGCCCCTTCCCCCACCTTTCTGGACTATGTAAATATATTTTAGAACTGCATTTTAATTTTCCTGCTGAGCTTTTAGCTCTATTTCCTTGTTTTTTAGTGCTTGCTCTAGAGAATACAATATATATCCCTAACTTTTCATAATCCACTTGCAGTTAATAATGTACCAATTCATGTAAAATGTAGAAACTTTGGAACCATATAGGTTTATATCCCACCCTATCTTTTCTGTTAGTTGATATATGTACTATATCTACATAAGAAATAAATCCTACAAGATAATGCTATAACTCTTACTTAGAACAATTATGTTTTGCAAACAAATTAAAAGGTAAAAAGCATTCTTAGCATTCATTCTTAGTATCTGAGTTTCCATTAGGTATCACCTCCCTTAACATTTCTTGTAGTGCTTGTCTGCTATGACGAATTCTCAGTTTATTTTTTTTAAACCTGAGGAAGTCTTTATTTTTCCTTCATTTTTGAGGGATTCTTTCACTGAATAAAGAATTTTGGATGTGTTCTTTTCTTTTAGTACTTTCATACATTGTTCCACTTTCCTCTGGTTTCCTAGATTTCTAGTGAGCAATCAGCCATTAATCAGATTCCGTATATATAACATGAGTTTTTTCCCCCCTATTCCTTTCAAGGTTTCTTCTTTATCTTTGCCTTGATATGGGCTTCTTTGTGTTTATTCTGCTTGGTGTTGGGTATCTTGTACCTGCAAATTTCTATCTTTCATAAAATTTGTAAAATTTTCAACTATTTCTTCAAATACTTTTTTCTGCTCCATTCTTTCTGCTGTCCTTCTATGATTCCAATTACATATAAGTTGGATGGTTCAATATAATCTAAGAGGTCCCTGAAGTCCTGTTCCTTTTTTTCCCTTCAATCTTTTTCTTCTATTTTTCACACTGGATAATTTCTATCGATCTATTTTCAAGTGCACTCCCCCTCTTTTCCTTTGTCATCTCCATTCACCTGCTCATTCCATCCAGTGACTTTTTAATTTCAGAGATTGTGTTTACCAGTTTGAGAATTTCCTTATAGTTCTTTTTTTACGGTTTCTATTTTCTTGCTGAGATTTCCTAGTTTTTCATTCATTGAAAGCATATTTTGTTTTACTGCATTGAAGATAGTTAAAACAGTCACTTCAAAAATCTTGTCTGTTAGTTTCACTACGTGGTTGACCAGATAGTGGTTTAGAGGTGGCCTCAGTTAATTTTCTTTTCTCTTGGTTCTCTGTATGTCAGGTAATTTAGTATTGCATCTGGAATGTTAATTTGTAGACTGTTCTCTTGCTTCTACTGAATTGCAAATTCAGTTTCTGGAGTAGCAGCTCTGGTTTCAGTTCAGATCTTTTGTCTTTCAGTTGAGCTTCTCTGAGTCTGTTTTAGGCCTTAATAGTTCAAATATTGGTTAGCTATACATTTAGACTAAATTTGGGGATCCCTTCTCTTGGTCATCTCTCTCCCCCAGTCTTTAGCAGTCATGGTTATCCAGTCTCATTTTCTGGTTCTCCCAAAAATGTGTTTTTCCCATAGGCACCCCCTGCTGCCACTGTGTGCCCCATGTAAATGGCACTTAGCTCCAGGATAAAAGACATGGAGACGGGCACTCACTTCATATAGCTCCCCTCTCCAAATCAGATACTCTAATCACATCCTATAGAACCTGGACAAAATACAAAAGCATATACAATCATATACTATAGAATTTGGACATAATACAAAAAGCAATTATACTCTAGTCTACTTACTCTCCAGTGCCTTTGAGTAGTTACCTTTTATACTATATCTAAGTTCTATAGTCGTTTTGTACAGACACTCCTCCAAAAGGGTCTTATCCCATCATACTGGAAATATAAGTTCCTTAAAATTGCTTTTTAAATTAAAAAAATCCAGTTTTTGCACCTTCTTGTGCTCTCTAGCTTCATACAACACCTTTACTGCCCCCCCACATTTCAAAACCATTGTAATATTTGAGCATTCAGAAATGGGCATATCCACTTTAAGACCAACCAATTACTCCCAAGAGGATTTAAATGTGGATATTTACAAATATATATTTCTGCTATAATATGGGTATTGAATATGATTTTCCCCCTTAACATTATATTTATTACTTGCCCAAGCTTATAATGGCCTGGGTGGACAAGAGATTCTGTTAAGTGACTAAAACATAGCATTAGCTTTCTAAATTGTATCTTTTTATTAAATGTTATTCAAAGCAATAGGTAAATTATAATAATTCCAATTCAACCATGGCAGTAGAATACCTTTCCTTACGGAAAAGTAGAGATCTATAACCAAGAGCAACTTTACGAAAATCTTTATAAATACGCTTACTTAATAAAATAATAAAGATAGCACACCAATGAATGCAGTGTCAATATTTCACCCATCTCAGAGGTGATATACTGAGTACTATACAAATAGATTTCACTACTAATCTCTGCTTTCTAGCAATGCTTTCTAGATTTTTCATTCCCAGTTTTGATGTTGTGCTTGTAAATATATTTCACTTTACTGCTGTTAATGAATGTGCCAAAAAGAATAATTGTCTGATTCTCCATCCAACTGTTCAATGACTTTTTGACTCCAAGTTAGTAACTTAAGCCTCCTGAGTCTTGCCTTTTGATTTCTACCATTAATCAAAGAGATGCAGAATAATTTGATTGAGAAGAAAAAAATTAGAGTATTACCTTTTTAATACCTGGTGTGGCAGAACCCATAAGGTGGTACCTAGCCTACATCTATTCCCGCCACCCTTCTTCCTTATTATCAGCATCCTGATTATATTCAGAGCAGCGATGCATTCAGCTCCAGAAGAGATACTTGCTTTCCCAGACTCCTTATGACCACGGGTGGCCACATGATCCAGTTCTGACCAATGAGACAAAAGTGCAAGTCTTCTAGGAGCTGTTAGAAGGTTCTTATTTTCTTGATAAAAGAGAAAGACACAGCTGGCACTCTCCTTTTTTCCCCCCTTCTCCCTCCTGTAAAATTGGACATGAAGTCTGAAGCTGCAGCAGCCGTCTTGTACTATAACACAAAACACACGAGAGAAAGACTAAAATAATTGCAGAAATCCTGGCCCAGATCTTATTGAAATGAATCAACATCAACAGCTGCCTATTTCTAGACTTCTTGTTGTATGTGGAAAATAATCTGATTAAGATACTTCCAAGTTGAGTTTTCCATTTATTATAGTTGAATGTAGGCCTAACTCACATTTATATACAGTCTTGGCCCTGTCATGATAACCTTATTCCAAAGCATATGCTTTATTCCTTATGAATGCCACTGGAGTATAATTCTAAGGCTTATGATTACTTACCCTAATTCCTGTTAATATTTGCCAAAATTTCATGTAAAAATAATTTCTCTGCCCTTTGCTTTAAGGTATCTTTCCTAGTTCCTCATCTTCTTTCTCTCATAAAAGACACTACGAGTTTGTTTATACTGGAACCAAAGTCTCACGAACAAAGAAGAAAATGTACTAAGCTGTTATTCTGTTTGCATTTGATGGAGACTGCTGTATCAGGAGAAATTCTAACTGGCTTATCTCATTTAATGATGGTATGATTATAAAGATAATTAACAATTACTGAGCACTTACTAAGGCCTGGCATTGAGTGCTTTACATGATATTTCAATTAATCTTGACATCACCAAACAAGTCTCCATTTTTTAGGTGAGAAAACAGGCTTACCCAAGGTCACCTGACAACCAGACTGTTGGAGCTCTGACTAGACTGTGTAATCCCCAAGTTCCTGGGCTTCCCCATGTTGTGTGCTTACTGTGAAAATCTTTGCTTGATTCTATATTTACAGTTTACTTTTAGATTTTCAAAAGATTTACAGCCTTCACTCAATCACAACGTATGAACACAATACATATCTGCCACATGGCATAGAAACAGCATGAGCAGTTAAAGAATTTTAGAGGTTTTATCTCTGCCTCAGAGATTGATTTTTTCTTTTCCTGAGGAAGATTTGCCCTGAGCTAACATGTGTTGCCAATCTTCCTCTTTTTGCCTGAGGAAGATTTGCCCTGAGCTAATGTCTGTGCCAATCTTCTTCTATTTTGTATGTGGGTCACTGCCACATTAAGGCTGCTAATAAATGGTGTAGGTCCGTGTCCAGGAAATGAACCCGGGCCAAAGCAGAGCATATGGAACTTAACTACTAGCCCACAAGGCCAGCCCCAGAGATTGATTTTTAGTAATTACACTGCATTCAAAAAGAAAATGTTCTTTTCCTACACACTAGGCAATTTTCCCAAACAAGGATGCCCAAAAATGTTATAAAGCAAAACTATATTGGAGTAGATACTAATCACTGGCTGTAAAACTCCTTGTAAGGAGTCACTGCACCCATTATTCCAAATGATGTACAATGCATGTTTATGGCAAGACTTATTTTTCTTTTTCACAGTGTTTTTCATGGTAATAAATCTTGGAATCAGGATGAAAGACCTTTTTTCAGAGAAAGACAGAAGGAGAGAAAGAGACAGGTAGACATAAAGACACTGGGTGACATTTAAGTATACAGATTACCCCAGTTATGTTCTTGAAAAAGGTTTCAAGAAATTAAATTCCTCTTTAGCCAGGATATTTTTTGTACTTCACATGAATGCTTAAGGGGAATAGCTTCTTTCCTAACATGCCATTTCCTACAACATGGACATCTGCACTCATGCTGCACCTCTGCTTCCACTCCAGATCCTGCGCCAGCTGTAGACCCAGGCCAGCATGTTCAGAGGCTATACTCTGTACTGCAGCGGGAAAAATAAAAGTAGATATAACTTTTATAACTAGTATAAGTGATTAGAATGGATCAACATTCAAAAAAACCATTACTGAAGATAAATACCCAAATGTTCTTTATCATGGTATAAAGCTTAGCAAGCATAACAGGTATATTAACAACTAAACACAAGATGAAATACCCAGCATTATATACATTTCTGTAACTTTCAGATAACTATGAAACAGTTGAGGAAAAAAAGTGGATCATTAGCAAATTGAGTCTAATATTAGATTATTTTACTCATTTAATTCTTTTAAAAAACAAATAATCGTTACTTTCCATGTGCCAGGCACTGTTATTGGGACAAAAGTTGAATAAGATCAGATCCCCACCCTCAAGAGTTCCTGGTCTAATGAGACAAACATAAACATAATTATGATGCCATATAATAAATGCCTGAGTAGCCATATACAATATGACATATGCAGGTAGAGGTCTATATGTATAAAGACTGACATAGGAAGATTTCAGACACGTCTGTGGCCTGGAGCTGCTAGGAAAAAGGTACATCATGGAAAACAACCTTCAAATCACCCTTGCAGAAGGCATTCAGGAGTTTACTGGGGTTGTTCTCAAATCCTTGCTCCTGGAGACATGCAAGTATGTAGCCAGAGCCTTCAGAAGGGTGAAGAGGAGATGGAAAGGCATTAACAACCACTGTGAGACTGGAAAGAGGCTTCCTGTAGGATCTAAGAGAGCTTTCTTTGACTAGTATCAGTGGTGCACTTGGTGGGGTAGAAGGCCATGAAAGCTTGTTCCTCAAGGCGAAAAGCTGTGCTGAGCTCGCCTTGCATAGCTGTCTGTGTGTAGGATGCTGTGTCCTAAATTCCATTAAAGGAATGCGCATCCTCTAAGTCTGTTAGTGCCCTTCCATCAATCGTTGTCACTGTCATCATGACAACCCCATGGCATAAGGACAATTATTATCCCCATTTTACAGATGACAAATATGAGGCACAGGGAGAGAGGTAAAGTAACTTGCCAAAAGTGATACAAACAGTAAGTGGTAGAATTGAAGTCTGAACCCTAGCAGCCAGCTCCAGACTCCAAGCTTTTAACCAACATGCTAAGGACTTTTATGGTAGGCAGAACAGCCCCTAAAGATGTCCACATCCTAATCCCCGGAACCTGAGACAGGCTACAGACTTTAAAATAGGGAGATTACCCTGGATTATCCAAGTGGGGCCAATCTAATCACATGAGCCCTTAAAAGCAGAGAACTTCCTCTGACTGGAATAAGAGGGTGGCAGAAGTTGAAGTCAGAGAGATCTGAAGTGTGAGCGAGACCCGACCTGCTATTGCTGGAGGGGCCACATGGAAAGCATGAGAAAGAATCAGGCAGCATCGAGGAGCAAAGAACACCCCTGGCAGACAGCGGCAAGGCAATAGGGACCACAGCGCTACAACCACACTGAATTCAGCTGACAAGCTGAAGACTGAAAACGGTTTCATCCCCAGAGTCCTGCTGACACACTGATTTTGGCTTTGTGAAACTCAAAGCAGCTGAACCAGAGGAGCCACACTCTACCCAGACTTCTGACTTACATAACTGTGAGAAAATAAATAGGTGCAGTTTTAACTCACTAAATTTGTGGTAATTTTTTATGGTAGCAATAGAAAACTAACACAACTTTCTTATTTAGCCCTTCAAATAGCTTGGGAGTGGGCAAGTAGCAAAGTCTCCTGGACAACTCTGAGAAAGCTTCACGGACAAAGTAGTGTCTAACCTGAGTCTTCTAAAAGGACTAGGAGTTTGCCATGTGAAAAGCAGAGGGGAAGGCATTCTATGCTGAGGTACAGAGGATATAAAAAAGGCATTTAGGTGAAAGGCATGGTATTTCCTGAAGGAACAAGTAGTCCTATCTGAAAAGTAAGAAATACACAATCATTCTCTTTCTAAAATACTTATTGTTTTTCTGTATTTTTTGATGAAAACTTGTGTTTGAGGAAATACAACTAGAAAATATAAAAATACAGAAATCTTAAAAAAGACTAACTTTAAAAAAATTATAATCTTAACTTCAAATAGAAGAGAGTGGAAAGTCTCAAAATAGGTGTTTTAACATGCACATATAAATAACTCCTAAAAACTAAAGGTAAGTTTCGAACAGTTATGCATGAGTCAACCTTCTGAGTGTGAATAATACTTTAAACGCACCAGGAGAGCTTACGAATAAAATCATCTACTTACACTCCTCATATATGTAGGTACCTGAAACACTTCATCTAATTTAATCTGGATAATCCTAAAACATTATCATCCCCATGTCATAGATGAAGAAAATGAAGCTAACAATGACTTGTCTAAATTTTAAAGATAATAAAAACAGCTTTTTGACCCACATTTTGTGTATGCGATGATACACAGAAAGCATACACACCAGTATATACACAAATGTATATACATCAGTAAGTAATTCTTTCTTAGGGAAGGTGTTAGTTAACAAACCTTTTTCTTCGAGGGTATGGGTTGACAAAAGTGCATTTCATAATCTCAGAACTCCTAGGCTAATGATCTCTTGTAAGATGCTCTGTGATGGTTTACACATATGAAGGGGGTGGGGTTGATTTTCTAAGGCTCCATTTGCACACAAAAATGAATAAGCAAAAGTACCCCAATCATTACCTCAAAGTGAATTACTAAAGGAGAAAAGGAAAAAAAAAAAAGCTGTATCTTTTGACAGTAAAGAATTAGATGGAGGTGGAACATCAACCTTCACTAGTAGTATTTTCAATAAACAGAGGAAGGGTCCTTACCTAAACTGAATCTGTGTCAACGATATGCTGTTTGCTTAGATGTTTGAAATAGTTCATTCTTTTAAAAACAGGCATGTATTTACATAATCAGGTCTGTTTCTGTTTTCTTATTTCAAACTCAGTAATGTAACATAAAATATTCTAGATTACATATCCTGAACACATACATCTGTCCAATTTTGATGTATCTATTTTGCATCATAAAAATCAATTGATAATCTGCTGTGCATACTCTCTACAGGATATAAATCATAACCACAAGGAAGTTTATAATGCAACAAAGAACCAAGGATAAGTGCTAAGTGAGCGCATATTAGTTCACTGATCACAAGGCTCAAAGCATACATAATTCTAGTTAAAGAAATGATAAGGAGTCCACAGGAAGAGTGGGACTTTGTGGTCAAATTATATTTATTTACAGAAAGCTCTCAGGGAAAAGTGAGGTTTCATTTTGATTAAACAATTGCTGCATGTTGTTAGCTAAAATCTACAGAAGAGAGAAGCATTTTCTGAAAAGGAAACTCAGTTTGTTATATTCAATTCTATTCAAGCAAAACTTGCTCAAAATCTGCTCTAGCCCTAGCAGGCTGCTAGCCGCCCTACAGAGTACACTCCTTACCCGGGACCCCCATAAAATGCACTACACAGTCCCTGTCTTATATTAGCTTAGACTATTGTCTAGGGACCAACATAACATTCTAGATACAGAATAGAAACTTTTTTTTTTTTTTTTTGGCTGAGGAAGATTCACCCTGAGCTAACATCTGTGCCAATCTTCCTCTATTTTGTATGTGGGACGCCACCATAGCATGAGTGCCGAGTCATGTAGGTCTGCGCCCATGATCTGAACCTGTGAACCCAGGCCACCAAGTGGAGTGGAGTGTGTGAAACTTTAACCACTCGGCCACAGGGCAAGCTCCCAGAATAGAAATTTTTAAAAATAAAATAACGTTATTAAATAACAGGTAAAAATGATTCTGGTAAAACAATAAAAGATTTTTACTTCAATACATTTACTCATTCATTCAACATTCACTGGGTATTGATAAATAAATGACAAGCAATACGACATATTGGAGTATATGAGGAAGCCATTTGGGTTAAAACTAATTTGGCCTGGCCTTGATTTTTCCAAAAGGGCCTGATGTGGCCTGTTGAGCATGCACTGTGTATCTGCTTTAAGTATTTACTATGACCCAAAGACAAGAACGGTGCCCTTAAAGATAAGGATGTAACTTCCCCACATCGGCATTTCCTTAAGGATAAGAATCTCTCCCTAAACCAAGGATTGATTGCTGACCTGCTGCGCTCACCTTGTGACCACCTACCTTGTGACCACTGACCTGCTGTGTTCACTGAATTGCTGTGCTGGCAAAGAATCCCGTGACTGTTGTAAAAGGGACATTCCAATCATATGTGATACATGCTCTTGGACAGTATATAACCACTCTGTACACTCTACTTCTTGGGAGTATTCCCTTCCTTTGTGAAAGGACTCTCTCGGGCTATAGGGTCCTCAGGGTTGGCTCATAATAAACTCACCCCAACTTTGATTTATAGATTGTTTATGGATTATTTGCGTCAACATTTCCTACTATGTTCCTAGCCTGGTATTAAGTGCAGGCATATTTAAAAATAGTAATCACAATAATTCAAGCATATACAGGAAGACATTCCTGTTCTCAAAGAGTAAAGTTAAGTGAGGAAGAGAAACACTAATGAGTTACAGTACGCCCTAGGTAATCATGGATTAAACCTTAAGAGCTCCTTTTTGAGGTTTCAAGCATAAGCATGTGAATCTGAAGATCCATATCATGATATATGATGATTTTCAATTTTGCTAAGGCCCAAATGTGAACAGAATGAGCTGACAGAATTGTGGGCTGAGTTTAGCTGACTGGCCAACACCCACATCTCCAAGTGGTTTTGTCATTCCTTTTCCATCCTCATCACCATCAGCAGGCATGTTAGTATCTCCATTTCAGAGATGATGAGAGTGAGCAAAGTACATGGTATGGGATTTAGAAATCTGGGAACTGTTAACAATCTGAGAACATACACATGAATACTGTACCTCTGATTATATTTTACTCAGAAAGAAAAGGGACAAGAATAAGCATTTCTCTAAGAAGGAAAAAGTAAAGAGTACACAATATTTTTTCTATATTCCACTGAAAAAATAAACTTTTAAGAAATTTTTCATTATCACATTTTATACTATAATAATAAAAAATAGGATATAGAACAATGTTAACACCTATCATTAACTGAACTCTTACCTATGTATTAGTAACTATATGTAACAAGTTACTAACAGTATTAAGCACTGTTTTTGATACCAGTTCAACACAAGATTGACATAACGGAAGCCATACCGTAGAAAAGAAACCATGCTGCAACTTTGAATGACCTCTGATTAGCCCAGATATGCTCTGTGGATTTTATGGCCCCTCCCAGCTGCTATAAATCGATAACTTTGTTCTCTTGAGTTCCTTAGGAATGTGATGACCCTGGGCAGAGTCTATGCTGAGAGCCATCATCAAGGACAACTGAAAGATCAGGGTATAGGGTGTTGCTCTGGTCTCTGATGCACATCCAGTAAAACCAAAGACTGTCAGGAACTAAGACCAGATTGATGCCCCCTGAGACTAGAGGCCTGCCTCCACCCGGAGATCAGATGGATGCCTCACCCTGAGACCAGATGCCTCCCCATCCAGAGACCAGCCTCCTATATAACTGGCCTGTAGTCTTTGTTCTGGAGGATGGTTCTTTCAGACATGAGTTCGCCATCTTCCCTCTTGCTAGTAATAAAAAGTCCTTTCTCTCCTACCTCCTTGTCTCTTGACTATTGACATGCCTTGTCGGGGGCAGACAACACCCCTTTGGGTGGTAGCATTTTGAGTGCTTTAACTGTATTAACTCAACCACCATAATAACCTAATGAAGAAGGGGCTAGATTACAACTACATTATTATAAGCCTTTAACCAATATATTATATTACAACTATATCATATTAAGAACTTCAATTAGCTTTTCAATTTTACCCTTTACTACAAGTTGATGAGGTAAATGCTATTAGACTATGTTAATGGGCATTGTTCTAAGTGTTTACATGTATTAACTAATTTAATTGTCATAACCTGTGAGGTAGGTACTATTATTACCCATTCGAAATGGGAGAAAACCAAGGCTCAATGGAGTTAAATAACTTGCCCAAAGTCTATAGATAACAGGTGACAGAAAAGTAGGAGTCAAACAGATCTGTCCAAGTTCTTAACTGCTCTATACTCCACAGTTTATTTCCAACAAATGGGAAATGTTAATTTATAATATTTTGTAGTCTCCCCTCCATAATCTTCCCATTACCCTTCTATGTCAATCTTTCCATATCAGGAATTGAAAATTGGCTAGACGTTAAATTTATGTTAAAAAAAAATTCAACAAAGCTGTAAGCAGTGCCCCTCCAATGTAATGGGCATATGAATCCTCCGGCCTGGGGATCTTATTAAATGCAGATCCTGGTTCATTAGCTCTAGAGTGGAATATGCATTTCTAACAAGATTTCAGGAAATGCTGATGTTTTTGATCCACAAATCTCATTTTGAGGAGAAAAGTTGTAAAGCATATTCTCTCCCTCACCCCCACTTTAGTTCATTTTGAATGAATAAAAAAGAATTCTATTTCTCTGGGCAATTGAGAAGTGCTGATTTCCTTCTGTTTTCATGATATATTATGATGTTAAGCAAAGTTTGAAGTGAAAAAGAATACATTTTTAAATAAAAATATGGAAAATTAAACAAAGAATTACAAAATAAACCTTTCCTCAGTTCAAGATCATGTGAAATTACAGAGACCAAGTAAAGGTTTTCTTTATTTTCATTTTTACATGGAAAAAGTTTTCAAATCCTTAGGACCCACTGAGTCCTTCAGAATTGGCTCCACTCTACCTTTTCAGCCTTGTTACCATCCAATGTTATTCAAGGCTCCCTCTTCTCCAGTCATATTTTACTCCTTGCCTTTCTCTTAATGTAGTATCTCTTAAGTCCTTGCTCATCAGTTCTCTCCCTTATCCTGGCAAATCCCATGGTTAAATAAATTATACAAAGAGGCCATTAGACGGAGGCGGCTCTCATGTCATGGCAGCCTGTGTAAGCAAACCAAAATCTCAGCCTGCAAATGCCTCCAAGTTGTGAAATCAAAACAACTGAGGACAACCCATCACAAACAGCCAACTAAGCTTTAAGCTGCAGCCAACCACTTCCTTACTTTGCATCCACCTTTACTGCATATAAGTCACTCCCCTGGCTCCTGCAGCATGCTTCTAACCACTTCCAGTCTGGTGCTGCCTGATTTGAATCAATTTGTGCTTAAATAAACTCTTAATTTTTTAATATGCCCAGTTTACCTTTTAACACCACTTAATCCTTAAAGGGCCATATAAATGTCATGTTATCTGAAAAACCTTCCCTGATGCCTCTGTAGGAAGAAAAATAATTTTCCCCTTTACTCTTCTAAATTCTTGGCTGAGACCCCTCCTAACCACCCCCATCCCGCCCGCCCGGATAATAAAAGACAGATTAACAAGAGCAAAACAAAAAGAAGTTTAATAACATGTATACCTCCTGTATACATGGAAGATACCCAGAAAAACTGAGTAACTTCCCAAAATGGCCCAAGCCACCACCTTAAATACGATCTTCAGCTAAAGACAAAGGAAAGATGTTAGGAGGCGAGAGAGGCCAGTTATGGGAGGCTACCAGGGAAAGCACAGTTTTATGGCTGTTAAGTAGATTTAAGTCCACGCCTTCTCCATCGATAAGAGTTTCTGGAGATTTAGAGCTATCTTTTTCCTGGTAGACAGGGACACACTTACAAATGGAGACTTCCTTTATAAATGTAAATGTCTCTTACAAAAGAGTAACTTCTACTCTGTCTTCCGAGATTCTCTTGTGTCTGCAGTTTCTCAAAAATAATCAGTTCAAAATAATTCTTACATCAAAGTGGCATATTCTGGGGCAGCATATTCTGTTACTCTTCAGGCCAATGGGCAGAATTAATCGCTCTTCTTTCTTCTCTTGTGCCCCCATGACATCCTTTAAATATTCTCACTTACTATAACATGGTTATAGATGGTGCATCTCCAGCAAGTTCCACTGGTGGAGCATCACCACAAGTTCTCTGCCAGCCAGTAAGCTATGGTCATGCCCTCCCCAACAAAATGGAGATCTCAGCCCCGGCTACAGGGCTCCAAACCTCCTGGTACTTATGCTCCTGTGCAATCCCTCCCTTTGAGTGCGGGCTGGAATGATTGTCTTGCTTCTAATGAACAGATTATGGCAAAGGCGACGGCACGTCCCCTCTGAGAATACGTTATAAACGAGCACCACTTCCATCCTGAGTGCTATAGCACACGCTCTCTCTCTGATCACTCATTCTAGGGGAAGCCAGCTGCCATGTCGTAGGCAGCCTGTGGGAAGGCCCACATGGTAAGAAACTGAAGACTCTAACCAACAGCTAGAGAGGCCTGCCAAGAGCCCTGTGAGTGAGCTTGGAAGCAGATTCTCTAGCTCCAGCTGAGCCTTCAGATGACGGCAGCCCTGGCTGAGAGCTTGACTACAGCCTTGTGAGGGACCCTGACCAGAACCACTTAGCTAACCTGCAACTGGATTCCTGACCCCAGAAACTGTGTGAGATAATAAACATTTATTAAGTTACTAAGTTTTGGAATAATTTACTGCACAGCAACACACAGCTAATAACAAGGTCCTCTTCCTTGAGTGCCCTCTCAGCCCTAGGAGTGGCCTGCTCCTTATATCTGCTATTCCCATATTCTTTGGAGTTAGCTTTACCTTTTATGAGGCAATCTCTCATTACTGCAGTCTCATTATGGTTAGTAAAAACTCTTTATATTAAACTCCCTATCAAATTACTGAGTGTCTGATTGGATCCTGATGCTACACCAGATAAGGCTGATGCTGCTGGTCAGAGAAGCGCATTAAGAACCACTGGCTTAGATTACTCATGCTTCAGCCCCCAGAACTGAGCTCACTTTGCCTGAAGCCCATGGCCACCACAAAATCAAGTAAAAGGAAGGTAAGAAATGGCTGTTAGTTAAGTAGCCAACAGCGTCTACTTCACATACCTTCCATAATTAAAAAAACTGCTACTAGATTGGTTCATTGCTTTTCATGATATTTGGACCAATGTTGTCAAAAAGGTTACAAAAGCCTACTTATGAAAACATGATTCAGAGGAGACTTGAGCTGATTTTAGAACTGGAAGTGAATTTGACTGACTGATTACACCACACATATACACACAGCTAACCTAAAATGAGATCCAGTAAATGACTTAAAGAATACTTTGTAATAAACTGTTATTGTGTTGGTAGATTTTACGTAATCTTTTCTAGACAACAGCACACATCATCAAGACAAAATTACTCCTCCACCCCTAAGTTACTGATTTATAAATTACCCTCCATATTAGTTTCCTCGGGGTGCCGAAACTGAGTGGCTTAAAACAGAAATTTATAGTCTCACAGTTCTGGAGGCCATAAGTCCAAAATCAAGGTGTGGGCAGGGCCATGCACCCTCTGAAACCTGTAGGGGATAATCCTTCCTTGCCTCTTCTGCCTTCTAGTGTTTGCTGGTGTCGGGGATCAGAATTGGCCACCCCAAAATGTGTCTCTTTGCCTTGATTATTTTTAAGAACAAAAGACTGAAAAAAAACTTTGGCCTTTCCCCTAACTGCCTAAAAGAATTTAAGATAGAAGGCCTGTTCCAGGGAAGAACTAATACCACGAGATAACTATAGTATTATGTAAAATAGGTGTCATAAGAAAGGCACCAACAAGCCCATCTTATCGAAATTCTGTCTCCTGGGCCACATTCTCTATAGCTGGCCCAGTAAACAATTGTCTAACAAACATTTGCTTTTCCATCTCCATGCAAATTGCCTTCCTACCCTTTAAAGTCCCAAACCACTATCCCTAACATCCTCCGTTGCCTTTAGCTGAAGGTGCTATTTAACCTGGCACCTCGGCCATCATGGCTGAATTACCCAGTTTTTCCTGGGTCTCTCCCATGTATACATGTTACAAAGCTTTGTTTGATTTTCTGCTGTTATTCTGTCTCATATGAATTTAACTCATACCCCAGCCAGAAGGACCCAGAGAGGGTAGAGGACAGTCAGTCTCCCTCCCCTACACTGGCAATCCTGGCATTCCCTGGCCTGAAGATGCATCATTCCACTCCCTACTTCCATCATCACATGGCCATATTCTTTCTCCCTGTGCATCTCTGTCTCTCTTCTCTTCTTATAAGGATACCAATTATAATGGATTAAGAGCCTACCCTACTCCAGTATGACCTTATCTGAACTAATTACATCTACCATGACCTTATTTCCAAATAAGGTCACATTCTGAAGTTCAGGTGGTTAGGACTTCAACATATCTTTTTGGGAGACACAATTCAACCCATAATACCCTCATTTTCATGAAACTTCACGTCTATCAAAACAAATGGATAACTGAATATCTTCTATCTTAATTATTTATGTGTGTGTATATACATATTGTGTGCGTGTGTGTGTGTGAGGAAGATCAGCCCTGAGCTAACATCTGCCAATTCTCCTCTTCTTTTGCTGAGAAAGACTGGCCCTGGGCTAACATCTGTGCCCATCTTCCTCCACTTCATACAAGACGCCGTCACAGCATGGCCTGACAAACGGTGCAACGGTGCGCGCCTGGGATCCGAACCCAGGCCGCCAGCAGCAGAGGGCGCGCACTTAACCACTACGCCATGGGGCCAGTCCCCTTAATTATGTTTTAATATAATATTATAAGAATTAAAAAATGTAATAATCTGCCAATTATAAAGTATCTATACAGAAGCCAGTGGAATTCAATATTCATTTATCTTATGACTTTAGATAACTAAGAAGCATTCTCTGCGACTTTTAAAATCACAACCCGTCTCCCTTTAACATGCTCTGATTTTCACGTTTTAAAACACCACAATTTCCATTTCCCCTTTCCTTCAGCATATCCACTAATCACAACCACTGGCAGGGGTCCCCAGCCCCACTTATTTTAATTGTTTAATTGAATACAGACATCACAAACCCCATTAGTTATTTGTGGTTTAATTTTCTTTTACATAATATCTGGTATATAGTTGAGGTCAAAATCACGTTTACCAGATAAAAAGGGTAAAAAGAAAAACATGCAAGTTCAGAACCAGTGTTTTCTCTCCTTCTTTGGGGTAGAAAATGAAACTCAACTGCTCCCTTATCTTTATTGTTCTCACAGAGACTCCATTAGTGGTCAGAAGTTTGTTTCACTTATCTTTCACTAAACTGTGCAGTAGCCTCCTTATTCTAAGGAGTATTGAGATAGCAACTGATAATAAGTATGAAGGATGGATTTTTTTAATGCTTTCCAGAGATTTATCTTTATTACAAAAAATGTTAATACTAAGTGACAAATATATGTGAAAACAGAACAAACCTAGTGAAAAATCAATATTGACATATGAATTCTAAACCATAAGACTTCAATTCTCAAGGGGAAGAGGGAGGCTGACATTTACTGGGGGTCTACTAGGTACCATATTAGGCAGTTTGTCAGGCAATGTATACACTTTAATTCAATCAGTGTCATCCCTGTGAGTTAGGAATTGCGATCCAGTTTTTAATCACATTTAAAGAGGTTTAGAGGAGACACTTGCCTAAGATTCCATACTGAGACCAATGACTGTTTCAAAATTGCCTTCTTAGTTCTGACGAACTTATGCCTTCTCGAACACAATACACGGGGAGCCAGGGAGGGAAATGGAACTCGGAACACTGAGATCAGTGGAAAAGTAATAACCTAGCCGGTGGAGGTACGGTTTCGCCAAACATGAAAAGTTATGGGGATGTTCACGTCCTCCTTTACTTCCACTTCTCCCTACCAACTTAACGTTTGTTCAGATGCCGCCTTTCCAACCCTGGGCACACAGACAAGAGAACGCCACTGCTTATCAACAAGGCTTTGTCATTCCTGTGCCATAAACTCCCAGGGCAGGGGCGCAGGCGCCAGGCCTGAGGAGAAGACCGGCCCCGGGAAAACTATGCCCGGGTCGTCAGTGAGTACGTCTGCGCCTCTAGCTGCGAGGAACGCTCAGGGCCCTCGCAGTACAAACACCCGCCAGCAACCGCCGGTCACTCCATCCACCAGGAACAAATCTCCGGGGCGGTGAGCTTCAGAGAAGGAGGGCCGGGGACGCCCACCCGCAGAAACGAGGCCACTGGAACAGAGAGCGCAGCGCTCGGACAACCCCCCGAGGAGCAGAGGAGCCCACTCCAGCCGTCCCGCCCCCCGCGGCCCGGCCCCGGCGCGCATGCTGACGTCATGGCGCCCCGGGCCGGACGGTGGACGCTACCACCGCCCGCGCCCCCCCACCGTGCGCGGCCTACTCACCTTCCCGTCCTTGTGAAAAGGGAGACGGAGCTCATCAGCCGTGGGCCGGGGGTGCGCACAACCCGACTCCTCCGGCGCTCCGGCGGGGAACACCGCGGAGGCGGCGGCCTCGTAGTCCGGGAAGGGGTTGACGAAGGCGCGCTCCTCCATGTCTGCCTCCCCGCCCAGAGGCAGCTTCAGTCTCTTCGACATGGTCTCGCCCATCGCGGCCGCGCGCCCTGCTCGCTGCGCCCGCGGTACGGCGTGCGGGCGGGGACAAACCTCCTGCGCGGCGTTCACGCCAGCTGCTGCGCCGCCGCCTCTCCCGGGACCCCGCGCGCACGGGCAAGGGCTTTCTTTACGAAGCGAGGCGTCGGCGGGAGCCTGACACCTCTGGCCGCAGCGGGTGCGCACCACGCGGGGCCCCCGCCCGCCAGGACGCCGCCCAGCCCGAGGCAGGAGCAGGGGGTTCCGGGGCGCTCTCGGCTTCGCCCTCTGTGGGCTCGGGGGCCCAGAGCCCGTTCACGCCCCCGCGCCGCCCCTCGCCGCCACCGCTTCCCCGCGGGCCCAGGAGCGGTCCGCCGAGCCCGTCCGCGGTCGCGCGCACAGCAGCGCCGGAACCGGCTCTGGACGCACTCCCGCGGTCGCCGGGCCCGGCCCCTCTGCTGGCCGAGCCCCTTCCGCGATTTTCTAGAGAAAACCTAACGACCGCGCGGGGCACGGTTCCGTGGGGAAAGCTGTGGAGAAGAATCCGCTGTCAATCAAGGTGTGCGCGGCTGGCAGACTCTGGAGAGCGCGTCCCCGGCCGCGCCTTCGTCAGTCTGCGTGGTCACCGGCCGAGTGGTGCCGCCGAGTCCTCGGCCTCAGCCGCTGGGACAGCAGCAGCTCTTTGGTATTAAGGGGAAAAGTCTTTTCTGAAGAAAAGAATTTCAAAACAGCCTTAAAACACTGCAAGGATGTCTACCGTCGGGAGGGGGGGAAACTGTCTCTCCTATTCGTCACCGTTGGGAGCAGGGTTCTGAAGGAGGAGCCACAGGCCTTTTTTTTTTTTTTTCCTTTTGATGTTTTTTTTTCAGCTCCTTTACTTTGAATAAACTGCTATCTTTGGTAACGAGATAATGTGAAAGCATACTCAATCATCTAAATATTTAATTGACCTGAAAGATTCTTCCAATATTAATTTAATTGCCCAGGAACATAACATGTATGATAAAAGGACACAAACAAGTGAGTCTTCGCATTTATCTAATCACAGTATGAGTAACTTAACAGTCTTTATTGGTTCTCTTTGTTCTTATTGTTTCTTTAATTATTTGGATCCAAATAGATGTAATGATTTCTACTTCTTGAGGAAAATATCTTATTTCAGTTTTTTTCCGTTTAAACTTTGGTTGAGTGCCAGATGGTACTAGGTGATGACAAACTAGGAGATTCAAAAGGTAGTTTCTGCCCTCTGGATTCCAAGTCAGTAGGTGAGAAGGGGAAAAGAGTTACACTATAGTGGGATACGGATGCTTACCTGGAACCAAGCAAGGTATACATTAGTGTCATGTAAGAAGGGGCATGATGAAGGAACACAACATAGCCAGGAAGGGAGCAGCCCTCCTGCCTCTGGTCTGGCTTCTCACTCCTGCCTGTCCTATGGTCTTCCCCAACTGCACCCCTACTGAGAAATTACTGGGAAATTACAGTGTAGGAGAAAACTGATAGTGGCTCAACACAAGGTTTGACTAAGGGAAGCCAAATTGTAGAAAAGAAGCCCAATTGTAACTTTCAAAGACCTCTGACAAACTAACCCAGCTGGATATGCACCCTCCAGGAGATCTAACTGCTCTGTAGATTTTATGACCCTGCTTGCGAATGTACCTCCCAGCTGCAATAAGATGATAACTTTGTTCTTTTGAGTTCCTTAGGAATGAGATGACCCCTGGACAGAGAGTCTAGCTGGTATGGCCACTCCCAATCAGTAGCACCAAAGGGTCAACATTCCTAACCCCCTCCCCTGTAACCCACTGGTCTATATAACTGCTTCAAGATTCTGTGCCCCCTTAAGATGGTTCTTTCAGAAATTAGTTGGCCATCTTCCCCCTTCATAGCAAACTACAATAAAATGCTCTCTCTCTGCTACCATCTTGGCTCTTGACAATTGGCTTTCGTCTCATGGCGAGCAGATGGTGCCCTTTTGCAGTAACAGAAATCTGGCAACTCTGCCAGGACTTTAAGTCCTGCTCATGGCCACTTGACCTCAAACGGGTGACCTATTGGGTAAGTCCCTAGCAGCTGCTGAGGCCGGGTTTGTCTCAGGGATCTGCTCTTCCTGCTCTCCTGTGCTGATGCTGGCTGCCTCCTAATGCTCCCTATGGTGGAAAGAGAAACAGTTACTTCTGGTGGGTTGACAGGCTCACATTTGGAGTAGGGTAAGTCACCTTGGAGGTGCGCCACCTAGAACTTTCCTTCCTCTCCATCTGGGGTCCCCTCTTTGAGAAGGGGGACTGTCTGGTTAATAGGGTGCCCAGCCAGAGTGGGAAGAGGAATAAGACTTCACCCAGAATCTAGAAACCAGTTGACTGGTGTCTGGTTTGTCTGTGTCTGTGTCTGTAAAGAGTTCCAAGGTCAGATGCCTTTTGGGTGAGTGACCTCGTTGAAATGTGCCTGTGCCTAATTGTCTAATATCTCATCAGGACAGTGGGTTAGAGGCTCCACTGATGAGATTTGGTGCTGGGTTAAAGTCCCAAGGCTAGGATTGTGGGAGATAATATAAAAGGGTTACAGCTGCTGGGGCACTCAAAGGATTGGGTTAGAGTCCCGAGCTCTGGGTTAGAGTCCCAGAGTATTGAATTTCCGTGTCTTTTCACGTGTATCTATGTCTGACTGTTTTATTTGTTAAAATGGGCTGTTTGGGGATGGAGTTCCTTGGTGACCATAACAAACTGCCTTTTAGATTAATCTTATGAGGGTCTTCTGACACTGAAGAAAAGAGGCACTGTTCCCTCTGGTCCTTCGAGACGTTCCCAGGTAACTGGGGACTTTACAGAGGTGTCAGGGCATCTGCTCATGATGTGCAATGGCGTCATAGGGACCCCACCTGAGGAGCATATTTTACTTGGCCCTCATTGTTCATGGTGAGGCAATCGACAGCGGCAGCTTGTCCGGGGCTCAACTCACCCAAACTTTGTGGGTGCCAGAACACATAAGGGAAAGAACAGACCCCTTGGTTATTCTTAGGGGACCTGTCCGCACAAGCACACTATCAGAACCTAAACACCTTTCCCTAGAAAGACCTTGTTCCTTGTGGCCACCTTGGGAAAAGGAAAGCCCCCTGAAATGGAGATAACTGTAAACAACTGGCAAGATAACCCGGGATGATTTAAAATTACAGTGGCCATTTTGGGCTCCTTGAGCCTCTAAACCAAGGAACAAGGAAAAATCTTTAATCTTTAAGGAGTCAAGGGTTCCACTTTTCACCGACAGTTTGCAGAAGCTATAAATGTTTATAGAGAACAGCAGAATCTTACCAAGCTTGTTTTGTGTCCTGAGGGCTTGGCTTGATAATTGTCAGGTTGGGGAGGGGTGTCCCAAAATATGGTGGGACAAAATATGGTTGTACCCCATTTTGCGGTCAGGGATAGTCAGACAGAAATCTGGGTTGCGCTCCTGTTTGTGGCTAAGGGTCCTACCAAACTGCCATTAGCCTCAGGGGAATTACATAGGCTATTTGAAGAAAGCCTTGGCTGGGCCTTCATTGTAAGGCTCTTGATTTCAGGGATGCTTGAAATTTTCACGATCTGATTCTAGCTGCAGCATAAATATACATTTGACCAATGATGTCTAAATTCTGAAACAATGGAAATGCTAATTCAATCACCACCATAGCCCCTTAGGCTGCATTCTCATGAATTGGGAGACTGTCAGCTACAAGTAAGGAGTACGAGCTACTGTGTGCTCATTGGTTTATTGATCCTTCTCCTCCCAGAGACAGCCGCTATTTTTGCTTGTCTCTGTTTTTTTGTGTCATTTGTCATAAAAAGGAAAAACCATAGAGCAAGATGCATAAGCCTGTTGTCTGGGCAGGCCCACAGTAGATTTTGCCATAGGCCCGCCTGTGGAGTATGCACATAAGGTGGAAGTTGTTGCTAAGGGCATCTTTGAAGCTAAAAGAGCCACAATACTGGGGGGCACCAGTTGAGCAGTTGAGAGCCATTAGGGTGATCGCCACCTCAAAAAGTCTCCCTTGATAGCATAACTTGGTCATGGGAATGGGGTAGGTGACGACAGCTCCCCCCACTGCCAACCTCAAGAAAATGTCCTTGCAATGATGAGGTACTCTGTAAAGCATACAATCCCCAACCCTGCGGCACCTTCCCACTAGGTATTAGTCTGTCTCCAAGAGACCCAAAGCATAGCTAAAGCTGTTAATGTGCATATAAGAGGAGGGTTTTTTTTTCTTTTTGTCTAGTGCTATGTCTTGTGAGATTGGCTTTGTGACCTCTTTGGTCATGAGGGGTCCTCGTCCATCAGGGGCCTATGTCGTCTCAATCTTTGTTGTTTGTTAGTGCAGTACTGTCTATGCAGCAGAAGCCTTTGCTTTCTTGGGCTATTTTGGGGAGCAAACTTTCTGGGTCTTGTGAGGGCTGCTTCTTTGCACTCTCTTTTAGGGACGCCTCTTGTATCCATAGTTAAGCCATAAATGCTTCTAGATATTGGGACGTTAAAAACTGATAAGGCAAATATGCCCCAGAAACTCCATCTTGGAGAAAACTTAAGTGGTTTCTCTGAGCCTTTGTGATGTAGTTGGACAGACAGATCAACCTATAATGTCATTTAAGTTACAACCCAATTTCTGAGAAATTAAGAGCAATTGTGCTTAAAAAAAAACATCCTTGCAAGACTGGAAATGCAGCTCTAGAGGCAGTTCAGATTCCACCCAGTAACTTTATCTCAAAAAGGATTATGGCCTTGCCTCTGGGAACTGTTATTTAGCTCATTGCCAATTCCTAAAACTGAAGGAAAATAAAAGGAAAAAGAAAGAAAAACAACTGTAAGAGCACCCTTGCCAAAAATCTAGCATCTTGAGTGTCTTCTCCACAAATATTAGTAAAAGCTTAAAACAAAATTTGGATACCTAACTAGGGAACCTTGTACCTGATTCATGACAATAATTTTAAAACAATAGCTGTACAGTCTCTGTATATGTGTGTCTGTATGTATGTTATATATGTGATACTTTACCTCCAAATGGTATAATTTCTCAAAAGCTCTATTCTATTGGCTTAAAGTAAGTGCTTATATAAATGTAATAGAAACTAACCCAACTGTCTTTCAAGTTAACATGATATAAATTAGTCTTTGGTAACTGAAAGCTTATTTAAGATTGTTGGTTTGATTAAAGTAGACATGTCCTCAGAGTTATCAGCATTGGCTATGATGCAGACATGCTGCCTTTATTCTACGTTTATTGGTCAAATAACCTGATGTTATCTCTACCACAAAGCTGGTTAGCAAAAATAGTAACTTAAAATGATGGCTAATTTTGTCTAATGTGTCATGAAGTTTTGTAAGCAATCTGAGTAAATATTGGAAACAGGTAAACTGAATAAATGTAAAAAGTGTTAAAGTTTTGGGGGAAACTTTTTAACAATGATTATGTGTTACAATATATGTACTTAAAACAACTTAAGATGATGGCTAACTGCTTTAGTGTCACATGAAGTTTTTGTGAGTAATCTAAATGATCGTTACAAACAAATGGTCTAGATATAAGTGAGATAAGAGTTTATAGGTAAACTTTTAACAATAATTATAGTTTATTACATGAGTACTTAAAATAACTTCCAAAATCTCTTTGGTAACTTTAATCATTGAAGTTTCGTTAAACTGAATGATAAAAATTCATTGAGTATCTAGAACATTTCCAAATAAGATAGAATATTAGATGTTAATTATTAAATCTGGTTTATCTACTTTTGGCTTCTTATTACAATGAAACTAAAAGATGTTTGAATCTATTAGTAGATATGTCTTGTATTTTATTAAAGATTGTGCTATGAAGTAGCATGTTTCTAGAAATTATAAAAAAGTATTTATGAATTTGCCAAGCCACAGAATGCTAATGTAAAAAATAGTTCATAATTGCTTATTTTTAGTTTTCACTAAGGTCTATAAGGCTTAAAAAGTCTACTAAAAATTTATAAGGAAAACATCTTTTTATTCAAGGAAAGTAAGATGTATGTTTTCAGTAGAGAAGATATAAAGAATAGAGACTTTGTTTTGTTAAAAAAAAAAAAAAAGATAAATTTGTCCTAAAATACTAGGAAAGAAAAAAGAGAAAAAAAACTTGGGACAAATTCTGAATGTAAAAAGAAAGTTGTAGAAGGTTTGTGGAAGAGGAACCCTAAGCAAGAATTTTGTGCATGGTCAAGTTGGCCAAGTTTAGTTTAAATTTGATTAAATGAATACATTTTAATATCCAAAGTAAATTGGTACAAAAGTTAGAATTTGGTTTTCTTTTTCTTAAAAGAGTAATTTTCCTGGACTTTTAATATGCTCTTGATAAAGAGGTTATAAAAGGTTTTTCTTTACCTTTGAATAAGTCTACCTAAAAAGATAAAAAATCTATGTTTTGTTAAAATAATTTCCTATGTTCAAAAAGATTGAGGTCTCTATTAAGATTTTTTTTTTGACTGTTTTAACTCTCTGTTTGCCTTTGACTCTTTCTGTTGTCACTTTGATTGAATGGATAACTAAGCATTGTTTCAAAGAGACCTATGGTATTACATGAGTAAATGTTATTGATATAAGTGTTTTAAAAATTATACAACATTCCTAGAAATATGATCTGTCCTGGTTATTGGTCATAATTCTAGTTATTACCTTAAAGTGTTATATGTCACAGAAATAACCAAGTTTCTTTGTCAATTGTCATTTTTAAGTCTTGTCATTTACAGACAGTTGTTGTTTTACTCTGATGCTTTTGCAAATATGTTTCATCTTCAGAGAGATTCATGGAAAGGACTCTGACACTCTAGAATACAGGTTTCTGATAAACTTTCAGATTGTAAAACTGAACTGGGTAAGAAATTACAGAACTCTAACAGAGAAACTGATGACCTCATGAAACTGAAGGTTAAGATCAAGAGTTGATTATATGGGACTGAATGAGCTGATGAAGATGATTATAATTTTTATGACCTTTTGTTTGAGATATTGCTGACATTTTAATGTTTTCGTTTTTTCCCAATTTAAGGAATCTTTTTTCTCTCAAGCTAACTATCACTTATAGCAATTGGGTAAATTATACCTTTTTAAGCAGAACTGAAACATTTATTTTTTCTCCATACCTGATCCCTCCAGAATTTGGAAACTCTTAATAAGTGAATATTCTTATTTCATGACAATATAGTTATTTGCGTAAGTTCAATAAGAATCTGTTATCCTTATAACAGGACACAATTGGAAACATTGGTTATATTACCAAGGCTTTGACTGGAATGTCATATTTGAGAGAAACGTAGAGACACAGATTTGACAAGACAGCTTTTTAGGAATAAAGGTTGACTTTCTGGAATAAAGCCACTTGGAAATATTGGCCTGGTACCTTGTTTACAGGGTTCCCAGCAACCATACTGGGTAAATAAATAATGTCACTTATCTAGCAGCTTCAAGGAAACTCAGTATTTTGGGAAACCTCAAGAGAAGAGAGGAATTCACCCAAATCTAAAGTATTGCAGGTGAAATCTGATGACAAATCTTTGGCTTGGCTTTCCTGGCCTCAAGAGGCCTTTAAAGGTTAATCTGAGATTCCTTATAAAAAGTTCCAGCAAAGCAGATTTAAAAGAGCCCCATATGATCAATGGCTATTCTTGCTGCACTTATGTAAATAACTGAATCAAATTTTATTGAAACTAGATATTTTGCAAACAAGTTAGTCTTAATTTGGCTATCTTTTATAAAAAATGAGAGTAATTTTAGAGAGAAAAATTATGTTTCAGTAGAAACTATGGTACTCTTTCATGGATATTAGATTCTAGTTCTGTTAATTGTCTTTGAGGTTTTTGTTTATATCTGTTAACTGGACTGGATCCTGAATTCTTCTAATCTCCTGAAATATCTGGCTACAAATCTCCAAACTAACATTTTCAATTTTTTCCATCATTTTCATTTGCAATCATTGAGAAATGAATCTGCCCTTTTTCCTGAAGCCTTGCAAAATGAAGCTGGTGGACTTGATGTAAACATAAGAGAGGTTCATGTCTGTTGCTGTGTAAGCCACTCAGAAAGATACCTGAATACTGGATGACATCATCAAGACATTTCAAACTGCAAAAGATGTTTCGACTCTGACATCTAGAAATCTTTTAACTGGCTGCCCCCTGGGCTGCCCCCTGGATTTATAATTTGCTCCCACCATTAACCTTGTTTTTATTTTGTCTCTCTAGAAATGCTTCTTATCAAATACCTGGTTATTTGCTTACACAATATAAGCCTAACTTTGGGAGACCACCTGCATCACCATCTTACTAAGAGACTGGTTCAATGAGATGGAACCAGCTATGCCCTGGATCAGCAAGATGTCCCTCAAGATTGAGGAATGAAAAACAAAAGGGAGAAATTGATACTGGCTCAAAACAAGGTTGCCACGAGGGAAACCATATTGTAGAAAAGAAGCCCTATTGTAACTTTGAATGAGCTCTGACTAACTAACCCAGCTGGATATGCACCCTCCAGGAGATCTAACTGCTCTGTAGATTTTATGACCCCTGCTTGTGCATGTACCTCCCAGCTGTGATAAGATGATAACTTTGTTCTTTTGAGTTCCTTAGGAATGTGATGACCCCTAGGCAGAGAGTCTATCTGGTGTGGCCACTGCAATCTGTAACACCAGAGGGTCAACATTCCTAACCCCCACCCCTGTAACCCACTGGCCTATATAACTACTTCAAGATTCTGTGCCCCCCTGAAGATGGTTCTTTCAGACATTAGTCAGCCATCTTCCCCCTTGCTAGCAAGCTGTAATAAAATGCCCTTTCTCTGCCACCATCTTGCCTCTTGATGATTGGCTTTTACCTCACAGTGAGCAGATAATGCCCTTTTGTGTGGTAACATAACGTTAAAGGAGTTATTCAGCATAACTATCCTCAGAGTTCGAGGAAACAGAACAGTTTTAACAGGATGCCTGATACAGCAGCATCCCTTGAGGGCATGCTCCACTTCCTGCTTCATCCTCAGGTCCCCAGGTGGTCATCTTTCTCCCACTCTCAGTGAAGGAAATTTCCTCACTGCTTCCAAATTTCCATGCCTTCACAGTGTAGGAAATTCAATCCCTTAACTACTGATGCTCACCTGCCTTAAGAGCCATCCCTCTCCCACCTCAGGGACTTCACTAGACAAAATAACCCACAGCACATGTTCCCACAAAGCCTGAGTTATTTAGACTCTGACACTACAGGCAGGTGAGGCAGAAACATCCACTGCTGGCTTTGCTGTGTTAAGCCTGGTGACCTTTGATCTCTCTCTACCCCTGGTGTGAGGTGAAGATAGTTTTTATCATTCTTCTTAAAATCTGGTGGATACCTGTGGACAACTGTTGGCAAGTACACAAAGTTGTCATAAGAACAACCAATATTTTCAAAGTCTAAAAAATCTAAACCCCATTTAAGGAATTGGCGTGTTTTCCTAAATGCTGTTGGGTCTGCAGTTCCCCTGCCCTCGGTGAAGATTTCACTTACACTGTTTTGCACAGAAGTGACAGTTGTCCTTTCTTCACCCTTCTGTCTCTAGGAGGCTTTTTAATGTAGAAGGCATGGGAATCCATTCTGCTGCCCTTTCAAATCTCAGGACTGTCTTCCTCTGGTGGCCACTCTTTAGGAGTACAAAGACTTGGCCAGTGTCTCAAAATTAAAGATTTCTATTTACTTTAGGACAAACCAAATTCTTAGATAGGGCATCCTTCTCTACTCATTCTATGCAAGTGAGAGGGGACAGTAAATGGATTAAATATATCTCCATCCAAAACAAATCCCTAGGAGTGGTGAGGACATTTGGCAATTGACCTCACCTTTCTTTTTTTTTTTAATTAGTTAATTAATTTTATTGAGGTCACATTGGTTTATAATGTTATGTAAATTTCAGGTGTACATCATTATATTTCAACTTCTGTATAGACAGCATCGAGTTCACCAAAAGTCTAGTTGCCATCTGTCACTGTACATGTGCCCCTTTTCCCCTTTTGCCCTCCTCCCACCCCCTTCCCCTCTGGTAACCACATCTCCTTTTTATCAAAGGAATCTAACTGGGAGAGGGGTTCATCTGCATTCACCTGGCTGAAACCTAGGGCACCACTCAAGGTTGGAAACTCTGGAAGGGCCCAGGGAGTGAGACTTCTCCTGTAGAAGGCAGGTTTTCCTAAGAGCATGAGTAGGGCTGCAGACTGAGAAACTTACAGGTGGCATGCATGTGGGCAAGGGAGTCAGGTGGAGGAGTATCTCTTGGGAACTCATGAAGGCCTGAGGTTTTGTTTAGTTTTTGATTTATTAAATACTTCTCTTTTTATTAAACCTATTCTTCATATGTGTGTCATCTGACAGGCTTTAACATTTGCCCATGTTCCTCAGCTACTGAGGGAGTCCTCTAGTCCCATCTGTGTTAGCCAGAGCTGCCAGGCCTCCATTATGATGGACTTTCCTTTGAGTGGTACAAGGGGAAGTTCCAATAGGCAGACCACCAAACTCACTTCATCTTACACTGCAATTCCCTTCTGAGATTGCCCTACACTTTGTCCATCCATCAGGGTCCATGCTGTTGGCCTGTTGGGAAAGAAACAGGCTAGCCTAGGGGTACAGAGGAGAGGTTTGCTTCACTCTCTTTCTCTGTTGATACATAGATGGTTCCTTCCAGCTGCAAGCCATATACAGACACTACATATGCTACACAGCCCTGATTTAAGACAAATTTGATCCCTTAAGCCAGCAGTTGGCAAAGTGTGATCAGGGATCCTTCAGGGCGGCTGTGAGGCCAAAACTGTTTTTCTTTTTTTTTTAATTTTGAGAACAATTTAATACTTTAACTTAAACATACAGCTATATTATAATGTCATTATTTTAAATATAAACAAACAGATCCTTACAAGACCAAAATAACCCCCAGGCCATGAGGTTGGTTTCCCCTTTTTCATTGTTTTGTTTATTTAAACAAATGTGCACCATGATGATTCAACAGGTAAGGCAAATGCTGTGACTATGAAAGCTGTAGTTTGCAATATACCACATCCAGAACCCAGAGGAGGTACATTAGGCAGAGGTAGTAGTCATTCTAGTTAAACAATCAGGTAACATCATGACATAGGTTTGCAGCATCAAAACTGTCTATTTAAATTTCTTTTCTCTTAATGATCAGAGGTCCCATGTTGCCTCATCTCTTTGTTGTGTTTTGTGTGAAATCCATCACAGAATGGGAACTTTTTGGACCTCCAACAATGGCAGTACATATTGGGGTTGTCTTCCTGCATGTGAAGGTTTACTGTAGATTTGCTGCAATGATCTTGAACATAAAATCTTTTGTAAGCTCGATAACCAATTGTAGCTGTCCCAGCAGCAATGGTAATCTGGAGGTCAGACCCATTGCTTGCAAGGCGTGTGCACAGGATACTGAGTACAAGGAGTACAAATGCATTATTTGCCTTTTTCTCTACTGCTTTCTCATGAGTGTACAGTAGGATTTTCCAGAGGCAACATGATACATGATGTCATAGCAGATTAAATAGAGAACCAGATGAGAGAGTTCAGCTGTCTTTTATTAGCCAAGTGTAAAGAGATTTGCAAAAATATAAACCAATGTCACCTTTCTCAAACATATTATTTTGGTTTTGAAAATAGTTATCTTTCACAAAAATATGTTAACACGTAGAATGTAATTTATGTTAATATGGTGACAGATTAACAAATATTTAAAATTTTTCATTTTAAAATGATAATCCAATTTTTTATAAATTATTAATTAATTAATGTATTTATTATTTTTCAAGGAATATTGGCCCTACACTAACATCTGTTGCCAATCTTCCTCTTTTTCTTTTTTTCCCCAAAGCCCCAGTACATAGTCATGTGCCATAGTTGTAGAGTTGTAGCTCTTCTATGTGGGACGCCACCTCAGCATGGCTTGATGAGCGGTGAGTAGGTCCACGCCCAGTATCCAAACCTGCGAATCCTGGGCCACCAAAGTGGAATGTGTGAACTTAACCTCTATGCCACCAGGCTGGTCCTTAAATTTTTCATTTTTAATTTCTAATTTTATACATATTGATAGATATTGCCCATACAAAAATTCTTTGGGGTCATCAATAATTTTTAAGAGTGTAAAGGGATTCTGAGACCAAAAATTTGAGAACCACTGCCTTTAGAAAGCTATTCCATCAGGAATATTTCATTTTAGAGATATGGAAAATTCAAAGCAGTCCAGTATATAGACGAATAGTGCAAAGTGTACCTACAAAGAGCACCAACCCACCTGCTTATACTTCCTGTTGTCTTTTTTACTAGGTCTCCCTGGACAGCTCTTGTATTTTGATGTCATTTGTATAATTTCTCACTTTGTAGGACTCAATTTATGATGGTAAGTGACAATCAAAGAAAGGCTAGGCATCTATTCAAACACGTAAAAGGAAAGTTCAGAGATCCTGACCCAAATTTTGTGTCCGGTTATGGATGCTTCAATAGATTTAATGCTTGTGCCAAAATTTAGAGTGTAAACTGGATGCTAGGGCTTATGTGATGGTTGTAGAAACCAGAAGCATTTTAGATTTTAACCAAGTTGTGTTCTGTAAGCATTCCCAGGAAGAAGTGATGGCAGATGGGAGAGCATCTTATTATGCTCTTGTTCCCGGGGCAGCTCTCAGGCCCCATTCCCTGTGGCACTGCACCTGGTTGCTGATGACAAGGCCATTGCTCTCATAAGACTTGTGATGGGGACCACTTAATTGGCTCTTAGCAGAGAAGAGTCTAGTTGTCCTTGAAAGTCTCTGAGTCAAAACAGGCAATTTCATAATCTCCCATACTCTTTTTCTACACAGGAAAAAAATCTATCATGACTGCCCACAATATCTTCAGCTGATTTCTAGATCTCTGTAGGAATCAGTGGGAGGATTTGACTTGCTCTAGACAAACAGATAGATAAGAAGGCAAAAAGAATGCAGAAGTTGCTTAGATCACAGGAAAGGTTACAAAGGAGCAGGAGGCATCCCTGAGGTTGGAGCACAGGCTCTGTAGGACTCATCCTGGGCCCCACACCTCATGCAGCCTCCGTGGAGCATGAGCTCAGGACCTAAGAGCGATGAGGAGCTGAACCTAAAACACTATGCTGTGATGAAATGCTGGTAATTGGACTTCCTTCAGAAGACTTAGACAGATGTTGTGGTGACGTCGCTATCTTACTTCTCGGTGTGTCTGTGTACACAGCACAGCATCCTCTGCTGTCTTTCCTTCACCTGGCCTCAGGAGAAAGGCCAGATTGAGAGCAGCAAGCTCTCAAGACAAGTTCTTGAGTGCCCCAAAATACGAGACATAAAGATTTACTCAGACAGGAAATTCAAAGTACAGCAGAGTTCTCACTGCTGGGGTTCAGCCATCTCTGAGAAGCTCTGGGGACTTGCAGACAGCCCCCCAAAACAGTCTATTTGCAAGGAGTTTACCTTCTCTTTACCCTCTGAGAGCCAGGAACAGCCATCTAGCCAGGAACAAAGCCTCAGTTGTTTTCAGACACAGTGTAATTCGGAGAACAATGTGGGGATGGAGCTCGTCCCCATCTTAACACATGAAGGTTCATAGGAAAAGAGAAAGTCATCATATTGAAGCAAGGTTGGGCTCCACCCATGGCTGTACCTTTCCTCTTCCTTACTGCAGACCAGGCACAGCTAGTCAGGGTGGCAGAGATAGTGTGGTGCACCGCAAAGTAGAGGCAGTGCCTGGGGGCAGCAGACTTATTCATGAACATGCCATGAAGACTCCCATAAATATTTGGGAGGGGGGACGTTTGCAGGTAATGAGCCAGTGAAATATGAATTATTACCATTCATGTGACCTTATTCATAAACTAGAGGGGTCTGCCCTACCTGGTACACAGAGCAGTTGCAGAGGTAAGATCTTTCCGGGACAAAATACAGTATTTCTTGGTGACAAGTACTCTAAGATATCTTCTCTACTCAGATGGCTGCTCTGCCTCCATCTAGCTAATTATTTCCTTAGCCCTTCTCCATGCAAAGAAATAGTCCCCTCCTGATGCAAGCTGGACTTCATTTGGGACGGCCCCCCCACTCATAAAGAAAGAGTTGGCTAACTAGTTAACTACCTGACTTCCTAGGCAGACAATGACATGGAAAGATCCCCCTCCTACTCTACATATTGTCCAATTCCATTTATATGAACCCCCAGAACAGGCTAATCTATAAAGACAGAAAATAGATTAGTGGTTGCCTGGGGCTGAAGGGAGAGTGGAATGGAAAGTGAGGATTAGGAGGTACGGGGTTTCTTTTTGTGGTGATGAAAATTTTCTAAAATTGTGGTGATAGATGCACAACTCTGTGATATACTAAAAACCATTGAATCATATAATTTGATTGAATGAATTATATGGTATGTGAATTATATCTCAATAAAGCTGTTAAAAAAAGCAATTGAGGGACAGCCAATCTAGAAAGCAGAGTGCTATGATCCAACCCTCCAACAATGTAAGTGGGAGAAAGGACTGTTCCAATCTGCCCTGTGTGCGGCAGACAGCCTCAAGACACTTGGGATCCATGTTGGGACACAGATTTATTATAGGTTTTTGGCCAAAAAGGCGGCTTCAGGAGTGGGCATTGCATGGCATGACTCAAGTGTGCTCTGATATAGCCCCCACGAGACTTATTATGGTGACCAGAGGAAGACAGAGAGAAGGATAAAGACAGATGGCATATTTCCCATGCCAGGTGAAGTCTGGCAGTGCCAGCTGGAGGAGGCACCCCAAACTCTGCCAGGACACATAAGGCCCATTTCCACTTCTTCTCTTCAGAGCACTTGCCCCCTGCAGGGTAAAAACCAGATGCCCCAGGAGCTCCAGGACTTGAAACTCTGGGGTTTTCCTAGGGTCCCCGTGGCTAGACTTCAGTTCTAGGAAAATGGCCTGGAAAATGATTAGACCACAAGAGTAGGGCTGATACACTGACTTGGGGTGATTCAAATTGTTTGTGTAAATAGTAGCCCTTCAGAATGTTATTTGCCCCAGGCCCTAAACACCCTAGGGTATGCCTTCCCCAATTTCAGGAAATAATGTTAATGGAGAAGGAGGAATATCATGTGTACCCCAGTGACACTGACACAGTCAATATGTCCGGTCGATAGGTCTTCAACAAGGATACCAGAATATACAATTTCTCTTCAAGAAATGGTGATGGGAAAACTGGATATCCACATGCAAAAGAACGATATTGGACCTTTACCTTACACCAAACACAAAAATCAACTCAAAATGGATTAAAGACTTAAAGATAAGACCCCAAACTGTAAAACCCCTAAGAGAGAATATGGGGAAAAAGCTTAATGGCATTGATCTTGGCAATGATTTCATGAATATGACACCAAAAACAAAAATAAACAAGTGGGATGACATCAAACTAAAAAGCTTCCACACAGCAAAGGAAACCATCACCAGAGTGAAAAGGAAACCTATGGAATGGGAGAAAATAACTGCAAACCATATATCTGATAAGGGGTTAATCTCCAAAATATACAAGGAAGCTCTACAATTCAATAGCTAGAGAATGAATAACCAGATTAAAAAATGGGTTAAGGACTTAAGTAAAATAGTTAAATTCATTGAATCAAAAAGTGGAATGGTGGTACTGGCACAAAAACAGACACACAGATCAATGGAATAGAATCGAAAGCCCAGAAATAAACCCACACATCTATGGACAGCTAATCTTTGACAAAAGAGCCAAGAACATACAATGGGGAAAAGAAAGTCTCTTCAACAAATGGTGTTGGGAAAACTGGATAGCCACATGCAAAAAAATGAAAGTAGACCCTTACCTTACACCATACACAAAAAAATTAACTCCAAATGTATTAAAGACTTGAATGTAAGACCTGAAACTATGAAACTTCTAGAAGAAAACATAGGCAGTACGCTCTTCGACATTGGTCTTAGCAACATCTTTTCAAACACCACATCTGACCGGGCAAGAGAAACAATAGAAAAAATAAACAAATGGGACTACATCAAACTAAAAAGCTTCTGCACAGCAAAGGAAACCATCAACAAAATGAAAAGACAACCTAACAATTGGGAGAAGATATTTGCAAACCATACATCTGATAAGGGCTTAATCTCCAAAATATATAAAGAACTCATGCATCTCAACAACAACAAAACTAACAACCCAATTAAAAAATGGGCAAAAGACCTGAACAGACATTTCTCCAAAGAAGATATACAGACGGCCAACAGATACATGAAAAGATGTTCAAAATCACTAACTATCAGGGAAATGCAAATCAAAACTACAATGAGATATCACCTCACGCCCGTCAGAATGGCTATAATTAACAAGACAGGAAACAACATGTGTTGGAGAGGATGTGGAGAGAAGGGAACTCTCATACACTGCTGGTGGGAGTGCAAACTGGTGCAGCCATTATGGAAAACAGTATGGAGATTCCTCAAAAAAGCAAGGATAGAACTACCATATGATCCAGGTATTCCACTGTTGGGTATTTATCCAAAGAACTTGAAAACACCAATTTGCAAAGGTACATGCACCCCTGTGTTCATTGCAGCGTTATTCACAATAGCCAAGACTTGGAAGCAACCTAAGTGCCCATCAAGGGATGAATGGATAAAGAAGCTGTGGTATATATACACAATGGAATACTACTCAGCCATAAGAAACGATGAAATCCAGCATTTGTGACAACGTGGATGGACATTGAGGGTATAATGCAAAGTGAAATAAGTCAGAGGGAGAAGGTCAAATACCATATGATTTTCTTCATTAAGTAGTAGATAATAACAACAATAAACAAACACATAGGGACAGAGATTGGATTGGTGGTTACCAGAGGGGAAGGGGGGAGGGAGGAGGGTGAAAGGGATAATTCGGTACATATGTGTGGTGATGGGTTGTAATTAGTATTTTGGTGGTGAACATGATGTAATCTATGCAGAAATAGAAGTACAATGATGTACACCTGAAATTTTTACAATGTTATAAACCAATGTTACTGCAATAAACAAAAAATTAAAAAAAAAAAAAAAAGTGGAATGGTGGTTGCCAGGGACTGAGGGGAGAGGGAAATAGGGAGTTACTAATCAACAGGCATAAAGTTTCCATCAAGCAAGATGAAGTTGCTCTAGAGATCTACTGAACAGTAATATATTGTGCACTTAACAATTTGTTATGAGGGTAGATCTCATGTTAAGTGTTTTTTCCACAATAAAATAAAATAAAACAAAATAAAATAAAAACAAACAAACAAAAAATAAAGGTATATAGTTCAAGTTACATCTCCCTATAATTTGTATTGTTGTTAGCATATATATATCATCTACATATGTTATAATCATCACAATACACTGTTAATCTTTACTTTAAACATATATCTTTTAAAGAAATAGAATAAAAAAAGAACTTCAAACTCTGTCTCCACTGCAGTGGGCAGCAGCTGAAATCTCTCACTATTCCTTTAGTTTTCAGCTGTTACTTTTTTGCCCAGCCCACTGGAATCTCCCCACGCATGTGTAGTTTAGCAAATCAGCCAAGAATTTGGGCAGAGTTTACAATCAGATTTTGGGGTTTATCTCGTCTGTGTCTCCCTCTCTTTCAGGATTTCTTCCCTAACTTTCCATCTGCTCTGCCAGCCTCAAATTTGGTCTTCTGACATTTCAAGCTAGCAAGGCTGAGGCTTTTAGCTGCCTTGAGCTGCTTGTGGATTGGGGAGAACTTTCAGGCCAAAAGCTGCATAATTGCAAATCTTGCACATTGGGCTTCCTGATTTTCAAGGACTAACTCCACTCCAGTTTCTGCCTGCTTTTGTTCACGCTCTAGTGCATACACATTGTTCTCTTTTTAACTTTTTTGTTCAGATTTTATAATTGTTACCTGCAGGAGGAGCTGACCTCCTACTGAGAGTTTGGTGCAATTGTTCACACATTATAGAAGCCAGAATTCCTGTATATGGTATATTTTATTTTTTGCCTTAGCAATAAATCATGAATAATTTCCTCTGTCATTAAATATTCTTCTATAATATGATTTTACTGGTTGCATAGCATGCCATTGTATGACCTACCAGAACTTATTTCCTCAATCCACTATTAGATTATTAGATATTTAGCTGTTTCGGTTTGTTTTTATAAGAAATGAGTAATAAGAAGATATTAATGGCCACCAGAGAGCCACCAAAGTAATCATGCGGCAGTACCACTGCATTGCCCAGCTTTGGTTGGGGCCCCTCACACTGTACTGTATAGGAGATGTCCCTGGGAGCATAACTTCGAATGTGTACAGTGTGCTGCAGAGCTGTGCTGCGGCCATGTCTAGGAGCCCCTGGGACCCTGTCAGGGGAAAGGAGGATATGAAGTGCTTGGAGATCCCAGTGCAACTATCAATTAAAGGCTTGGAACTAAAGCATACCTTTGGTGTTAATCCTGAAATTATTATTCCCTCAGCAGCTGCTGAGGGAAGCCTGGATTATATACAGGACCAAATTCACTGGCTCCCTTCTTCTTGTACTCATCTCTGCTTTGTGCTTAGGTTCTCTGATCTCTCTGAATCTCTTTCACCTTGTCTGACCCTTCCAGCCCCTTCCTTCTCCATTGTTCTCGATACTCAGCTCCAGGAATTGGCGTGGATCTGTGTAAGTCTAGGCACCAAGAGTGGCACCTTGATAACAGGGCGTTTGCAAAGACTTGCCTAGGGAAGAAGAGAATGTTCTCTATTGCTGGTTTATGTTTAGGAACTCTCCTGCTGAGTAGAGCTTGGGTTAGAAAAGAAAGTACCTGCACAAAAAAAGACATAGTTTCTTTGCTGACCTGTATATTTTAAAGATTCTTATTTTTTCCTTGAGAGACCTTTGAATATAATGAGACTTTAAGAAATTACATTTACTTCCCTTTATATTCCTTTCTAGGATAATATCTTGACTGAATTTTTATGTTTAGGGCTATAAAAACAATAAAACACTATCTATTGGAAAGAAAGGAAGGAAGGAAGGAGAAAGGGAGGAGGAAAAAAGAAAGAAAGAGAAGGGAGGGAAGGGAAGAGAGGAGAGAGTGAAGGGAAAGAGGAAGAAGGAAAAAGACAAAAGAAAGATGGAAGGAAGAAATGAAAGGGAGGGCAGTACTTCACATGGGCTTCTCAAATTACTGAGCTCCTTCTTTTGGTGAAGCCAGTTTGGGTCCCATAACCAAAATCCTTGTTGTATCGTATTTTTAAATGAGTGTTAATATTATATTCCTACAAGTGACTGAATTTTAGAATGTTCATCTTACTATATACACAGGTTTAGATCTTGTCTCTCTCCATCTGTCAGGGAAAGAATTGGCAAGGGTAGGGGTGACTCATATGATGGTAATTCTTCCAGTCTTGTATTATTTCCCTGGCCATATGAATATCATGGACATTCTATCTGCTTGGACAGAAAGTCTCTCTGTGTTCTTTCACTACTATTTTGAGTAAACTATATATACTCCGAATTCATATCAATAGTGGAGTCTTCAGTTCTTAAAAAGAATTGATGATTAACTAAGACTGGTTCCATCTGTACTGGGTCCTGTCAAATGTGAGATTCACCCTTCTCCTAGTACCTGGTGAACAAAGATAGTGAGATGCCCAACATAACCCAACCAGATTAATAAGGTAACATTCAACAGAAAAATTATGGATTGGCTATTATGGATCTCATTAATGTGAAGTTTATTGTTTCCATGACCAATACATGGGTACCCATGGCTTCCTTGGGTTCACAGATTCTTCAAACATCTTATTGGCTAATAATGATGTGATATTATTACATCAGTGCACGCAGTGCAAAGGACATGATATTATTACATCGGAAGCATGCAGTGCAAAGGACCAAAGCTAGCCTAAAGTTGTACACTCTGACAAGGGGTTATTTAAATCTAAAAAACATTTCTCTGAAGTCTAAAAAATCTTTCCAATCAACGTAACAACCCACAACTATACCTTTCGACAAGTTTTGGGAACATGATTAGGAAGACAGGAAGATTGAACCTATCAGTATGATTTGGACATGATTTCTGAGATACTTATCCTTAGAATCTTCAGCCAGTACACATAATATTCTTGTTATCTTTTGGCATCTTGTAATACGTAACACTGAGAAGTATCCAGATGGATCCAGGCGCTCCTGATATATTTGCACAAAGGCATCCTACATGTCCTCTTCAGGTTAAACATCAGTTTGTTCATTAAATGCCTACATTATATAAAGTCCACTGACTTAAATAGGTCGGGTGGAATCATTAAGAGTATGGGCTCCGGCCCTGTGGCTTAGCGGTTAGGTGCGTGTGCTGCACTACTGGCGGCCTAGGTTCGGATCCTGGGCACACACCCACATACCGCTTGTCCCGCCATACTGAGGCCACATCCCACATACAGCAACTAGCAGGATGTGCAACTACAACATACAACTACCTACTGGGGCTTTGGGGAGAAAAAGGGGAAAAAAAAGGAGGAGGATTGGCAATGGATGTTAGCTCAGGGCTGGTCTTCCTCACAAAAAAGAAAAAAACAGTATGGGCTCTGGAGTTTGGTCTGAATAGCCACTCTGTTACTTATTAGCAGTGTAAGTAACCTTGGGGAAGGTATGTAAACTGTGTGTGTCTCAGTTTCCACACCTATAAAATAATTATAGTAATAGTAAGTGTTAAATGAGATAAGGCATTTGAAACTTGGTAGGGTGCTTAGTATGGAGGAAATGCTTGATAAATGGTAGTTATTAACGTTATTAATATATTATTATGCAGGTTATTTTTTCATAACTTGTTGATCACCTTCAGACATTAAAGCAATCCAGATGTTAATATATTCCTGTTATGGTGCTATTTGGGCCATGTTTAAGAAATTGTTGCCAATCTCAAGGCCATGAAGATATTTTCAAATGTTATCATCTGGAAGCTTTATTCTTTCACCTTTCACATTTATATTATAATCCACCTGGTATTATTTATGTGTATAGTATGAGTAGGGACTAATTTTAATTTTTTCCCATTTGGATATCCGATTGACCCAGCATTACTGTTACTTATTGTTCTACACTGCCAACTTTGTCATTAAAGTATGCATGCATGTGTGAGTCTGTTTCTGGTCTTTAGTCTTTCTTTTGGACTATTTGTCTATCCTTTTCCCAATACTGTTTTCATTATTTTCATTTTGTACTAAGTCTTGAAGTCAGGTAGGAAAGTTCTACCACTTGGTTCTTCTTCAAGTTTGTCTTGGTATGCTAGGTCATTTGAAATTCCATATACATTTTAGAATCTGCTTGTCAATTTCCAAACAAAAAAACTTCTGGGATTTTGGAATTGTTATGATTCTATAGATCATTTTAGGGAGAAATGACATTTTTATAATACTGAGTCTCAAATCTATTACATACGTCCATCTGTTTATTTAAGAGCTTCTAAATTTTCTCTGACTATTACTTTGTGAATTTCTGTATAGAGGTCTTACCTATCTTTCATTAGATTTATTCCTAGGCATTTGAATTTTTAATGATATGTTTTTATCTTTTTTTATTGAGGTATAATTGACATATAACATTATATTAGTTTCAGGTGTACAACATAGAGATTCGATACTTGTATACATTGTGAAATGATCACCACAATAAGTCTAGTTAACATCCATCACTATACACAATTACAGAATTTTTTTTCTTGTAATGAGAACTTTTAAGATCTACTCTCTTAGCAACTTTCAAATATGCAATACAGTATTAACTATAGTCACCATGCTGTACATTACATCCCCATGAGTTATTTATTTTATAACTGGAAGTTTGTACCTTTTGAATCCCTTTACCCATTTGGCCCATCCCTCCCACCCCCCTCTGGCAACCACCAATCTGTTCTCTGTATCTATGACCTTGGTTTTTGTTTTTTGCTTTTTTTTTAGATTCCACATATAAGCGAGATCATACAGTATTTGTCTTTCTCTCTTTGACTTATTTCACTTAGCATAGTACCCTCTAGGTCCATTCATATTGCTGCAAATGGCAAGGTTTCATTCTTTTTTATGGCTGAATAATATTCCATTATATGTATATACCACAACTTCTTTATCTATTTATCCACTGATGGACACTTAGGTTGTTTCAATATCTTGGCTACTGTAAATAATGCTGCAATGAACATGGGGGTGCATATATCTTTTCAAGTTAGTGTTTTCATTTTCTTCAGATAAATACCCAGAAGTAGAATTGCTGAATTGTATCGTAGTTCTATTTTCAATTTTTTAAGGAACCTCCATACTGTTGTCCATAGTGGCTGCACCAATTTACAGTCCCACCAACAGTACACAAGGGTTCTCTTTTCGCCATATCTTCTCCAACACTTGTTATCTCTTGTCTTTTTGCTAGTAGCCATTTAACAGGTGTGAGGTGATAGTTCATTGTAGTTTTGATTTGAATTTCCCTGATGATTAGTGATGTTGGGCACATTTTCATGTACCTGTTGGCCATTTGTATGTCTTCTTTGGAAAACTGTCTATTCAGTTTCTCTACCCTCAATGATACAGTTTTTAACTGTTTGTTGCTGGTATATAAAAATATAATTGGTATATGGACTATCATCAAAAGACATTACTAAGAATATAGGTAAGCCATAGGTTGGAGAAGATATTTGCAGGATATTAAACTGACAAAGGGCTTATATCTAGAATATATAAATAACTTTTATTTTTAATAAAAGGTAATACAATGCAAAAAATAGGCAAGAGTCCTGAAGTGACACTACACAAAAAAGGATATTGAAATGACTAACAAACATATGAAAAGTGCTCAACATCATAAGTCTTCAGAAAAATGGAAATTAAAATCATACAATAAGATTTCACTCCATACCTAGCAGAAAGGTAAAATTAAAAAGAATTTGCAAACTAAGTGTTGGCAAGAATGTGGTAACAGGAAAATCTCACACACTATGGGTTGAATTTGTTTGGAAACCTGTTTGGTAGTAACTACTAAAGTTAAACTTACACACACCCTATGATCCACAGTTCTATTATGAGGTATATACACAACAGAAATGCATGCATGTACTAAGAGATGTTCAGAAATATTCATAGCAGCATTATTTGTAAGTCCCCAAATTGAAAACAACCAAAATATTGGTCAATTTTAGAATGAATAAATAAATTGTGCTATAGCTATGTGTGTATAGCTGAAAAATGGCCCCCCAAAAATATTAAGTTTTAATTCCCAGAACCTGTAAATGTTACCTTATTTGGAAAAAGGATATTTACAGTTGTGATTAAGCTAAAGATCCCGAGATGGGGAGATTATCCAGGCAGGTCCTAAATGCAAACAGATGTATCCTTATAAGAGGGAAATAGGAGGAGATTTAATACACACAAAAGAGGAGGAGGCAATATTACCCCAAAAGTAAAGACTGAGTGATGTGGGCACAAGTCAAGGAATGCTGGCAGTCACCAGAAGCTGGGGAAGGCAAGGACCAGATTCTCCCGTACAGCCTCTGGAAGAAGTGCAGCCAGCTGACACCTTGATTAAGGCTCAGTGATACTGACTTCGGACTTCTCACCTTCGGAACTGTGAGAGAATAAATTTCTATTGTTTTAAGCCACTAAGTTTGTGGTAATTTGTTACAGCCAGCACAGGAAAGGAATATGCTGTGCAATGGAGTACTATATATCAATAACACAATGCTCAAAAACACAATGCTGAATGAAAGAAGCCAGAGTCAAAAGACAACACACTGTGTGATTCTACTTATATAAAGTTAAAAAATAGTCAGAACTCATCTATATTGTTAGAAGTCAGGATAGTGGTTACCTTTGTGGAGAGGACAGTGACTGGGAGGTATACGAGGGGGTTTCTGGGGTTTTGGTAATGTTCAGTCTTTTTAAATCTAGGGGTGTGTTCACTTTGTGATGATTCATTGAGCTGTAATCTTATAATTTATGCCCTATCTATATATCTGTTTCACTTAAACAAAAATTTATTTAAAGAAATACTAAGTGAACTCTGGTTCCGATTTCCCCACCATCACCTTTGTCTAGACGGTGGCACAGGGCTGGAGTAGGAGTGTGGCTGCATCTGCTCTTCAATCCCCCTCCTTCCTTTCTGGACCTACCTTTGTTTGGATTATTTCAATTTGATGCTGGTGGCTTCTCTGTTATGCTGTTCTCTATATAGATGGTACGTGTGTTTGAACTGGGAAGGGGCAGCATTCAGCTTTACCCTGACCTACCCTTTATCATAGAGTATTTCCTCAAAAGAGGGCCACTGTGTCTCCCATTAGCCACACCAACAATCCAGGTCTACAACATCTGTTCAGGGTGGGGCTTGCCCTATCTACCCCTGTGCCTGGGTAACCCTAGGGCTCCTGCCCCTCTCTAGCATCTGTGCTCCACATTGGAATTCCTTGGCTCCCCTTCATGTCCCCAAGAGCTTCAGAGATCTGGAATAGTTAGAGAAGTAACTCCCTCCTGTTCTCTGGCACAGCCCACAGTGGATCCTTCTCACCTTGCTGACGTGGATCACTGTGGCAAACTTCCTACCAGCAGAAAGTATCAACCAGGGAGAGCGAGGCCAATCTTTTTTTAGACACCTACAATTCCTGTAAATGATTCCTCTAGCACCTCCCTCCTCTCTTGGCTTTGGACGAAGATAGGTGGGCGAGAGAAGCACCTTCCTCTTCTCTGTACAAGGAGAAGAGAGAAACTTCTCACCATTAATGCTGAGCAAGATCACAAGATGACTCAGTGACCCACCCACCCCCACTCCTCCTCAGACCATTCCTGGTGAGGCAGGTGGAGGGATGCAGTTGAAAGACAGTTTCCTTTATTAGTCCTGGGAGTGGGAGGCAATATCTGACCTTGACTGTAGTGGGCAAACTCAACATCTTTCTGTCCTTGGCATTGGACCTTAGACACTAATTCTGGGGCACATGGAAAAGTCCCACTTGATCTGTTATCCTAAGGTCCACCGCCTCAATCTGCAGATGAAAGAATACTCAAAAGATGGGTTCAAGCAAAGCATGCAGACAATATTCTTTCCCCTTGAAGTATCCAAGGATACCTAGAAGATTGGCTGCAATCCTTGGTAACTTCTGTAATTTTATAAGCTTGTATATTTTTGTTTGGTGGACTCCCACCATAGTTGTAACTGGAGGAACAAACTATCTTCGTATTTCTTGATCCCTGGAAGTTTACTTGTAATTGAGAATAATAAACCTTCATTCTACTTGCCTTCATTTATATTCTTACACTGGGAAGGTGAAACTCTTTTTTTGTCATTTGCAATTCTTCTTTTGTGCCAAGACTGTTCTTTTTCTCTAATCAAGTGGGTGATGTTCTATCACCACCCATTGGTTCCATGGTTTGCTGGAAGGATCACTTGAGTCAACATTCTGCTTAATAATGTGATTTGGCCCAAGGTATGGAAAAATCATTGCGGAAGATACTTGAATTAATTCTGTCAACCTCTTTATCCTCTTTCTATTTGAAATAGTTGCAAAGCTAAAATTACGTTTTTCAAACTCTCTTGCTGGATAAGAATTGGGTTATACCAATGTAATACAGCAGCATGAGATCTGGATGGAGGGAAATTAGGTGGAGGCCACCGTTTTTTCAGGTTTTGGCCACCGCTATTGACCTGCAAGATTGGAAATACGACTTCTGTGCAGTCACATCCCTGTGCCTATCCTCCAGCTTTCAGGGAGAAAAAACACAGTAGCTGAATTGGCACTTTTCTTTTTTTTCCATTTTTTTAATGGTCATAAAATACACATAACATAAAATTTACTGTTTCAACCATTTTTGAGTCTACAGTTCAGTGGTATTAATTACATTCATACTGATGTGCAACCATCACCACCATCCATCACCAGAACTCTCTTAATCTTGCAAAACTGAAACTCATTGAACAATAGCTTCCCATGTCCCCCATCACCCATTCCCTGACAACCACCATTCTACTTTCTGTCTATGCTTTTGACTACTCTAGGCACTTCCTGGTGCTTCTTACTCTGCCATCTAACTAGAATTCTCCCTAAATGCCCTATTTTTGAAAACATCATTTCCATTATTGCTGAGTTGAGAAGAAAGCATCGTGGCATGGGGGAGTTCCATTGCTTCTATATGAAAAAGGAAGATGGTGTGTGTACCAATTTGTACAGAGAATGCACAAAGAAGCAGTAATTTAGAGGAAGTTTTCCAGTGTTTACAGCTCCCACAGATACACAGAGTCTCCTTCAGTTTTTTAAAATTATATTTTATTTTATTCCTCAATTTAATTAATTAATTAATTAATTAATTTTGGTAAGGAAGATTGTCCTTGAGCTAACATCTGTGCCAATCTTCCTCTATTTTGTATGTGGGATGCTGCCACAGCATGGCTTGATGAGCAGTGTGTGGGTCTACGCCGGGGATCCAAACCTGCGAACCCCGGGTTGCCAAAGCGGAGCGTGCGAACTTAACCGCTATGCCATTGGGCCGGCCCCCTCCTTCAGTTTTGAAGCAGGCAAAGGCAGGTACGTGACAGCCAAGCATACCAAGAATGATCATGATTTGAGGAATTTGTTCCCTTGCATAGGCAAGTGATCTCGACTTTCTTTCTGACCTAGCAGTGGCACCAGGAGTGCAAATTTGTCCACTTGTGTTTGGTGTTCTCACATGCTTCACAAGTCTCTTGAGATGGAACCCATTGATTTTATATGAGTTTATGGCAGTGGTTCACAGTTGGCTGGGATTTTTGAAGAGACTTTTGAATGAAGGAAACGTTTATAGAGATTGGGCAGGGTTAAGGGACAAGCAGGGTATGCTGAGGTACCCAGAGACCAACACCAACAGGAACCTTTATCATCCCAATGACCAGAGTGGCAATGGTGTTACCAGAGCCTGGGTGAGAGCTTGAGTTCTGGAAGAAACTCCAGTCATAGAGCAATGCATCCCCTGCCAGAACCATGCCAATACAGGGAGAAGAGAAGAGGCATACATACTCTGACCTTTCTCTTCCCCCTTTCTAACCTTTAGTCAGTGCCTCCCATTGGCCAAACCCTTCAGGAAGCCAGAGGGTAAGAGAGCATGAGGGATGCTGTCCATAGGGGTCAGCCTCTTGAAGCACAGAACAGGATAGAAGAGGATGGAGAATGGATTTGGGGGTTAGGGCTGGGGAGGAGCAGAGTACAACCAGCACAGATGTTGTCCCTTCTAGAGTAGCACAAAGGATCCAGATCATTTCAGATCATGAGGAAAAGCCCACTGGTTTGTAGATTACACTAGTCGCTGTCAAGGTGCTGCTTGTTCAAACTCCTTAGGTTCCTTGAGGGAGGGTTTCCTCTGCTTCATACTATGCTGTGGGTTTCTTGCCTAGGTGGGACACCTCAACAGTGCTCCCAGTTCCATTCTGCCTAGGTTCACCCTGTGAATGTCCCCTCTGAGCTACTGATAACTCTCCAGGGAGAGGAAGTGCATGGAAGACTGGTCTTGCTATTTGAGGCTCTGCAAATAAAGTAAAAATAAGACTAACCCTTCTCAGTTAGTTTGGGAATAAACTTTTAGTAAAATTAATCATGGTAAAGTCTATTTACCACATTTCAAAAGGAATTGATTCCTTGTGGCAAATATTTGGAAATTCAGAGTTTATCTTTTGTTGCTTATTTCTACCAAGTCAAGACTTCCAGATTCTAACATGATTCGTCTGTCAGTTTTATAAAATCTCTAACAAACTTCTTTCTGTGTATAGTATTAATTGTTGCCAGTATTTTATGTTGATTGTTTCTGCTGGTGATATTAATTATAATTTGGTTGAAAGACTGATGCTTTGTATTTATTTCTTTAATAATCTCTGAGAAATTTTGTACAGTTTTGCCCGGGAATTTAAGGACTGCAATATTGCCGATGACTGGTCTGACATTTCACTAATTCAGTTTTATTCTTATCTTCCCATTTCTGGCAATGTTCTAATTGTCCATCTAACAAACATGCCAAGCGAGCAAAATGGTTAACTCTTCACTTCATCATATATATCTTCTATTTCATTATCAAACGTTTAGCAATCATTTAGCAGCTACTATCGTTTTTTATATAAATATTTATAGAGATATATATCTTGACTTTTACCCATGAATATTTTATCATGAACATTTTCCCAAGCTATGCCATAGTCTGCCAAAATGTGATCTTAGTGGTTGTGTAATATTCCACCTAATGGAAATGACCTAATTTCTTAAGTAGTACCCTAGTTTTGGACTCTAAGTTATATCCAATTTTCCGTATTATTATTAACATTTGGAAAATATTCTCATTTGTAACTCTTTGCATGTCTAATTATTCCACTATAACTACTCATAGAAGTACAATCAGTGGATCAAATGATATGAAGTTTTAGACTCTTGAATCATTTTTCCAAAAAATTTTCTTTAAGAAAGAATTTTGGTTCTGCTCAAACACAGAGACAAGGGGAGAAAAACAGCCAAGGCCCTACATCATATAATATTACTGTAATATTTGTACCCTGAAAAATGTTTAAAGCTGATATAAGAAAATACTCACTTAAATCATAAAAATAAAAATCAATGTAAACATTACATCCAACAGCACAATTCTCTTAAAGTGGCTTTTATTTTAGAATCCTTCTGCCCCTTTAAACCACTCTTGTCGCCAAGTTTTTTCTTATCCCCAGGAGAATGCTCCAGCAGGCCCTATGACTTCTCTGGTCATTTATGTGTAATCAAGAGCCTTAAGGTCACTGTACAAAACACAGCATCAAGGGCATCTGCTTTCAGTAAAACTATATGCTAGAGACTCACATCAACCCATTTGCTTGACGACAACTAAACTATATGAATTCGTGTCTATACTCCTTAAAGCTTCTTTGAGATGATAGGAAAGTTAGGTGTCTTAGGCCAGTGTCTAGATTAAGGCAGGAACCTAGAAGGGCAAGCACCACTGGAGCCGGTTTACCCAGCCAGGGGCTTTGCCAAACCTGGAGAACTGGAGCTTTGTTGTTCGCAGCCTAATGAGATGTGAGCAGAACCACACACCAAACAACTCCCATCACATTATGGAAAGAAAAGCAAAGGAGCCCAGAGCCTGACCAGATGTCAGATTCTTTCCCACAAAGCTGGACTTCCAACACCTCCACTCTTAATGTAAAGTGAGTGACCTGGAAGTAAACAGACTGTATATGTAGATAAGGATATAGATAATCTCCAAAACCAAGGCTAAAGAGATTTCAAAGAATTGGAATACAGTAGATCTTATTATCTGACCACAATGTAAATAATCAACAAATCAATAACAAAAAGAAAACCCCCAAATCTCATAGGTCTAGAATCATAATGAAAATTAGAAAATAGTTTGAACTGAATAGTAATAAAAATACCACATATAAAAACTTGTGATTTGCAGCCAAAGCATGCTTAGAGGAAAATTACAGAATATACATTTAAAAAGAGGAGAAGCTCGAACTTAATGATCTAGGCTTTCAAAAGGGAAGGGAAACAGGTGTATAAAATCAGTATAGTGAGAATTAAATGTAAAAAAAATTCCTGTTTTTCATCAGAAGAAACTATATGATCTCCCTGGAGACCATTGGTCTAGAGCTTGAATTTCTCAGTAGCATTAAAGGATAGGTTTTTTTAATGAGAATTTGAAACAGCGTGACTTAGTCAATGTCTGATTCCTGTTCACAGAATTAAAGGCTCAGAAAATATCAAGAAAACCTTAAAATAACTATTCCTGGGGCCGGCCTGCTGGCTTAGCGGTTAAGTACGCATGCGCTCTGCTTTGGCGGCCCGGGGTTCGCAGATTTGGATCCCGGGCACCCACCAACGCACTGCCTGTCAAGCCATGCTGTGGTGGCATCCCACATAAAGTAGAGGAAGATGGGCACGGATGTTAGCCCAGGGCCAATCTTCCTCAGCAAAAAGAGGAGGATTGGCATCGGATGTTAGCTCAGGGCTGATCTTCCTCACACACACACACACACACACACACACACACACACGCACACAAACGATAAAAGCTTTATTCCTGAAAATTTTCCTCAAAAAATGATTAAAGAATATAACAGTTTCAACAGTGAAGTGAAAAATGAGTTGTTACGCCAAAAGCCTGCCTTGCTTTGGTATTATATCTTGGTGAACAATTAGCCTATATGCTAGATGAACAAATGAATATATCTATAACTTCAGAGATGCAAAATAATTATTCCTCTTCAAAATGGCCATGATTATGTAACACAAAAGCCAGCTTCCTTCATTCACCACTGCCACTCACCCTACTCCTTCTGTACTGGTCTCCCCCCATCCCCATCCCTCCAGCATACTTGAGAAGAGAAGGTTAGTCTTGAGTCTGCTCCTGAGCTGTCTTGTCAGCGTTCACCAGTTGTCAGTGTAATGTGCTTTTCCCACCACTTCCAGCCAATCTGCTGGTTGCCTCGGAAACCCTCGCCGCCTGCAGTTCTTTCCAGTCTTACGGGAGGGAGGGGTGTGGGGTAGACTGCATTTCCCTTCACGATCTACTCTTCCATTTGTTTTTAATTCCCTGATTCTTTTATTCCCCTGTAAGCTTGTTATCCTTGCCCTCTCTTTCCTAGTTTATTTTCTTCACTATGGCCCTTATCACCATTTAAAAATACTATGCATTTATTTTTTGCTCTGCATAGTAAAATGGCCTAGAAGCAATGAGCACGTGTAAAATCCTGATCTTGGTTTCTAAATCCCATTTCTGCCCAAAAAGAATCAGACTCCTTGAAGAAATCTCTGATGCTAGGCCTGGGGCTGGGGGATTCTGAGGTGAGCCTGGGATATTGTCTTGTTTTACCAGAAATCAAGGAAGAAATCAAAGATGGATGAATCAGATCGAAAGAACAGAGGATATAACATTTACAATAAAAACAACATGGTCTGGAAGAGGCTCCCACTGTCCAAAAAAGGGTCAGTTTGTCAAAAATAATAATGACAGTAATGGGTCATAACAGAGTAAAAAATTGCATGAATCTATATAATATTCAAAAGAAGAAAGAAAGAGAAAAAGCAGAGGAGAGAAAGCTCTTATTTACAAATGCCAGTGACTAAATTTAGAATGATAGAATTTTAAATAGCACCTCAAAGTGATAATTGATTTAGACAATGATTATTAGAAAAATGATAAAACCATGAGATAAAATATTGTGGGGACAGGATATTATACATAAAAACCATCATCCCACAGATTACTTGCAGATTACATAGATTAATTACTAATTAGAACAGGGAAATGTAGTTTTAGAATTGAGAAATTGGCTGGTTCCTTATCCAAGTGATCCAATTTAATGCGACCAATAGTGGGAAAATCTGACATCTAGGAATTCTAGATGTGATACAATAAGAAATATACAATATCTCTTCTGCAGTACTCTTAGCAAAAGTATTTAGCTTGACTCTTATCATGAGAAAACAGTAAAACAAATGCAGAATGTGGTTGATTTATTAGACAGTTGGCTTGGATTCTTCAAAAACAGTCAATTATCATGAAAAACAAGAAAAGGCAAGGGGAAAGTTCTAGACAAAAGGAAACTAACAATTAACCAGCTTCAATGTGTGAATTTAATTTGATCCAGGAAAAAAAAAAAGCTTTACATGACATCTTTGAGGAATTTGACTATGGTTTCTCTCTTAGATGCTATTATTGGATGATCTCTGTAGCTGTGAGAGTGGTATGGTGCAATGTAGGAGAATGTCATTCTTAAAAGAAACATGCCGAAGGACTTAGGAGTGAAATGACGTTAACGTCTGAAACCTACTTTCAAATCATTCAGCTGTTTTATATAAATACTTATACACATATATATATATATATATACACTAATGAAAATGTGACAAAATAGTCATAGCAGATGAAGAGAGATAACTGTTTATGTAGACATTTGATGCTAGCTGGAGAACATTTAAATGTTAAGCATTACTGGGAAATACAACTAGTGCCATAGTTCTGGGGAAAACAAAGTAAACAAAGTAAAAGATAAACTTCAGAGGAGAGTCTCTTAGGATACTTCCCAGTTCCCAACCTAGCTCCCTGTCCTGACAGCTTGGCTTCTCTCCATAAACCTCTATAGTGCAAACGTCACCACCTTCTGGAGAAACTCCACGTCCAATTCCAGCAGTTACCGGTGGAACTCCATACCACATGCCTTGGGCTCACCAGACTTCAGCCAGCAGCATCTCTCAGCCTCTCTGCCTCAGGGCTTTCTGTGAAGGCCAGAAGGACTCTCAGCCCATGCTCAGGAGCAGAGATGTTAATGCCCCTGGGGGCAACCTTCACTCCATGGAAGATGGAAACCCATGGACAAAGGCCCCAGTCTTCCTGTGAGGCATTTCTGAAGCATGTTCTACATGGTTCCTCGAGGGTTCCCAGATGGTTTGAGCCCCACTTGCCTATAGCAATTACAGCTCAAAAATACACCCTTTATTGACTTTTCTTCCTTCCCCATCTCTGCCCACTCTCTTATGTCTGCTTCCTGAAATCGTCTTTCTAAATAAACTACCTGCACCTAAGAGACTGCATTTGGGAAACACAGACTAAGTTACCTACTCGAGGACTTGGTGTCACCCTAGGATCTATTTCCTCACTCCCAATATATCCCTATTATAGTAACCACAGCAGTATGTTTCCTAAAGTCTGATTTTAATCAAACTATAACAATACCAAGTTGCAGGGGAGGAGTTTTCAGCAGAACATCACTAAAGCACATGAGCTTTGGCACTTAAGTCTGAGACCTTTAAGATTTTCCCATAGAGTGACAGCCTTTCCATTATTCCCAGTCATCCAACAGAAAATGATTTGCTTAAATACACACACACACACACACACACAACCCAGATACACAATCTCCCAAGGACAAATATTAATTTTCAGAAACTTTATTGTCAGGATTCATACTTGGGAAGATAAATCATTCCCTGAATACAAAATAATCTGCAAAGACCCACATCCACAATTTTGCAAACTGTCAGTGCCCCCACTTCTCTTCCTGCTTTCAGACCACACTCAGAAGCTTGCAGTCCTGGGAAACATGGCCCATTACTCTAATTTTTAAGCAAGAGGATATTTCACTCCCATCGAAGGCCAGGCTCTGCCTTTACAAAGACCCAGCTAAATCTTTGAAATTATTGCTTGTATCGTTTATGCTTTGGTGTAGGAGACAGAAACCACTCCAAGTACTTTAATGAACCAGGGATTTAGTTTAGCAAGTTGTTGGGCAGGAGCAGGTTCAAGGCTTCCTGAAAAGATGCCTAGAAATATCAGTTGTCACCACTATGGAGGATACTATGCCAGAAGCAAGAGACTCCTGCTGCTGCTGCCCTGCTGCCTCTCATGCCCAGGAAGCTGAAGAGCGGCCACCCAGTGGGGTTAAGTAGGAATCAGGAGTCAGATCATATAGGTCCAACACAAGAATGTGTGTAACAGCTGGGTTCATACAATCTCAAGACAGGAAACAACCTAAATATCCATCAACAGGAGAATGAGTCAATAAGTCGTGGTTTATGCACACAATAGAACACTACTCAGCAAAAAGAAAGAACAAAATACTGGCAAACATGACTTGGATGAATCTCAGCATAAAGTAAAGAAGTCAGACACAGAAAAGAATATATTGTATAATTCTATTTATTTGAAGTTCAAAAACAGGCCAAACAAATTCTGCTCATCAAGTCTAGAAGACTGGTTACCCCTAGAGGTGTCTGCATGGCAAGGTGTGAGGAAAGAGTGGACCCAGCAGGTCTGCTGCACTCAGTTCTTTTCCTCTCTGAGGACAGCTGGAATCCCAACAATAACCCTTGGCCCAGCTCAGAACTAAACTCCCGGACCATTCACACAGTCACTGATTAATGATGTTAAATGGTGTGCCCAAGGCAGCAGGGGCAGAATGTTCTAGGCTGTCAACAGTGTCTAAAGAAAACACCAAGTTTCATGGTGTGCACCTGGTATCTGCTTTGAAGCCTTCAGTTTCTATCACAGCTGGTTATGTAGCAAGAACATGCCTACAGGACTAGCTTCCTCTAGGGACTCTACTGCAGGATTCAAATGGGCTTGCCTGGGCAGAGAAGTGTGTTTCGGTGGTTTGCAGCTGGAGAGCAAGCAGCAGACGAAGGATTTGGAAGCCTGTGCCTGACATCTCTAGCCTTCTTGCACTGGAACTTTTGCTGTAATAAACTTTAGCCACGAGTATAACTTTATATTGAGTCAAGTGAGTCCTTTCAGCAAAACAGCAATATAGTAAGTGGTGATGGGCTCCTCGAAACAGAAGGGGCATGAGGGAGCCTTCTTGGATGCTGGTATAAGGTTAAATACAAATCTAAAAAAAGAAAAAATTGAATTTTCCCTGGTGCAAGAAGTGAAGAGACTCCCCCCACCCTCACTTTCCATAGAACATTAACATTAGAAAACTTGTGATTTCTTTCTCTCTCCCTTTGAGATATATGTAAAAAAATTTAAAAGTGAAAAAATATTTTTGCCAGTTTTACAACCCAAGGATGTTTTTCTCAAGGACCATGGAGCTATCTCTTTGAAACCTAAACATCAAGGAAGATTCCATGCGGGACTGATATTTCTAGGCATCATTCCAGGAAGCCTTAACTTAACTTGTTAAGGCACCCATAACTTAAGTGGTTGCCTGCTCCATGTTACAAACCTATCTCCTGTCATTAAAAACATGAGAAGTCTTATTTTTCCTTTGGATAAAGGCAATTAGCAAAAATAGGTGTCTACACCAATGTAGGATGAACTGTCTGTGACAAATGGTGCTGTAAAGTCCTCTTACTTGAGGACTAGTTATCATTTATCTTGAGAACAGATATGTAACAGATTGTATCTGCCTAGTTATATAAAATAGTGAGATTTCTTTCTGTCTTTGCAATCTCTTTAGTGGATAGCCTATGATGCACATAATACCCTGATTTAATGCTTATTCAATAGTAAAACTGTTTTCTTTCACTTCTAATTTCATGGAGAGGTTTCTTGTGTTGGCAGTAGATTTTATTTTTAATTATATTTCCCCAACACTGGAAATGCTGTGTATCTTGATCTGGTGGTGGTTACATGAGTATAAACATATGTAAAAATTCCTCAAACTTTGTGTACTTTACTCTAGGTAAATTATACCTCAATTTAAAAAAACAAAGAGAGAGTATTCTGGGAAGATAGTGGAGTAGGAAGCACCAGGAATCTGTCTCCCCCACTAGACAACAATTACACTGGCAAAATCTGTCTGGTGTAATACTTTGGAACCCTGGAGTCTATTGGAGGCTTGCACCTTCCAGGGAAAGGTTTGGATGGTAAATTGTGGTTAATTTTGGTCAATCTCAGCTCTTAGCACAATACAGTCATGTGTCACAATGACGAAAATATGTTCCGAGAAACGCATTTTTAGGGGAATTGTCATTGAGCAAACAATACAGAGTGTACTTAAATCAAGCACAAGAGAAAATGCGATGAAGAGACACAATAAACATGAGATGTATGAGGCTGCTGCCAGTGTAACATGGCATACTGTTTTACAGTAAACTTCTTTTTTATAAGTAGAATCTGAGTACAATCTAAAATAATGATAAAAAGTATAGTATAGTAAACACATAACACAGTAACATAGTTGTTTATTATCATTATCAAGTATTATGTACTGTACATAACTGTATGTGCTATACTTTCATACAACTAGCAGCCCAGTAGGTTTGTTTACAAAAGCATCATCACAAACATGTAACCATGTAGCATTGTACTATGACGTTATGATGGCTATGATGTCACTAGGTGATAGAAATTTTTCAGCTCCATTATAATCTTATGGGACCACTGTCATATATGCAGTCTGTTGTTGACCAAAATGCTGGTATGCAGTGCATGACTGTACCAGCTACCCACTTCCCCACTCCTCAGCTCTGTGGCAGGCAGCTGTGCACATGTTCCTGGAGCAACTTGACACAGCACGCAGGAGCAAAAGTGAGAGAAAAGGACCCTGTCTTCCAAATATCAGGAATCTATGCTTTTATCACAGACTGACGCTTCTAATCACAGAGGCCAAGACAAAGAGGTATGGCCATTGTTATTGCATCTTCTTAATGGTTGCAAGTCCCTTCCGCTCAGGCTAAAATATTTGCAAATCATATATCTGATAAAGAGGTTAATATCCCAAATATGTAAAGAGCTCATACAACTCAATAGCAAAAAAACAAACAGTCTGATTAAAAAATGGGCAGAGGACCTGAATAGACAATTTTCCAAAGAACATATACAGATGGTCAGCAGGTACATGAAAAGATGCTCAACATCACTAATCATCAGGGAAACACAAATCAAAACCACAATGAGACATAACCTCACACATTTTAGAATGGCTATTATCAAAAAAGAGATAACATGTGTGGGCAAGGATGTGGAGAAAAGGAAACACTTCTGCACTATTGGTGGGAATGTAAATTGGTGAAGTCACTATAGAAAACAGTGTGAAGCTTTCTCAGAAATTTTAAAGTAGAACTACCATAAGATCCAGCAATTCCACTTCTGGGTATCCAAAGGAAATGAAAATACTAACTTGAAAAGATATATGCATCCCCATGTTCAATACAGTATTATTTACCATAGCCAAGACACGGAAGCAACCTAAGTGTCAATTAAGGGATGAATGGATAAAGAAAATGTGAAAATGTGATAGATATATATATCCATGTAAATATAAACAATGAAATATTATTCAGCCAATAAAAACAAGGAAATATTCATATTTACAACAACATGGATGGACCTTGAGGGCATTATGCTAAGTGAAATAAATGACAGAGAAAGATAAAAACCATATGATCTCACTTATATGTGGATCTAAAAGAACAGAAAACTGAGCTCACAGATACAGAGAAGGGATTGATGGTTGTGAGAAGCAGGGGCTGGAGAGTGGGGGAAATAGGTGAAGGGGGTCAAAAGGTCCATAGTTCCAATTGTAAAATAAATAATTCATAAGGATGTAACATACAGCATGGTGACTATAGTTAATAACACTGTATTGTATACCTGAAAGTTGCTGAGAGAGTAGATCTTAGAAGTTCTCATCACACACAAAAAATTTGTACTATGTATAGTGGTAGATATTAACCAGACTTATTGTGGTGATCATTTTGCAGCACATACAAATATTGAATTGTTATGTTGTACACCTGAAACTAATATAACGTTATATGTCAATTATATCTCAATAAAAAACACCCAGCTGGGCCAGCCCAGTGGCGTAATGGTTAAGTTTGCACACTCCACTTCAGTGACCCGGGGTTTGCAGGTTTGGATCCCATGCGTGGACCTACGCACCGCTTATCAAGCCATGCTGTGGCAGGCTTCCCACATATAAAGTAGACGAAGACAGGCACAGATATTACCTCAGGGCCAATCTTCCTCAGCAAAGAGAGGAGGATTGGCAACAGATGTTAGCTCAGGGCTAATCTTCCTCACACACACACACACACACACACACACACACACACAACCCAGAAATGATATACAATCTAATTTTACAACCTAAGGAACCAGAAAAAGAACAATCTAAACCCAAAGCTAGCAGAAAGAAAGAAATAAAAAGATAAAACAGAGATAAACAAAATAGAGAATAGAAAAATAATAGAGGAAATCAACAAAATCAAAAATTGGTTCTTCAAAACGATTAAAAAAATTGACAAATATTAACTAGATGGATTAAGAAAACATACAGAAGACTAAAATTACTAAAATCAGAAATGAAAATGGACACATTATTACCAATTCTACAGAAATAAAAGGATTATTAGAGAATACAATGAGCAAGTATATGCCAACAAGGTGGATAACTAGATGAAATGGACAAATTCCTAGAAACACAAAACCTACCAAGCCTAACCATGAAGAAATAGAAAATCTGAATAGACTTATAACTAGTAAGGAGATTGAATCAATAATGAAAAATCTCCTGTTCAAGAGAAGCTGTGAATCTGATGACTTCAATGGTGAATTCTACCAAACATTCAAAGGAGAAGTAACATCAATCCTTCTACTTTTCCAAAAAATTGAAGAGGAGGAAATACTCCCTAGCTCATTCTATGAGGCTGGCATTATGGTAATACCAAAGCCAGACAAAAACACTACAAGAAAAGAAAACTACAGATCAATACTGTAGTATTGATGCAAAAATCCTCAACAAAATAGTAGGAAGTGGAATTAAGCAGAATTTTAAAAGGATTATACACCATGACCAAGTGGGATTTATTTCTGGAATGCAAAGATACTTCAATATACAGCAACTGATCACTGTAATACATACATCAACAGAATGAAGGGAAAAAACCCCACATGATCAACTCGATGCAGAAAAGGGATTTGACAAAATTCAACACCCTTCCATCATAAAAACACTTTACAAACTAGGAATAGAAGGAAACTACCTCAACACAATAAAAATCATATATTAAAAACTGCTAGTGAACATCATACTTGATGGTGAAAGACCAAAAGTTTTTCCTCTAAATTTAGGAACAAGGCAAGGATGCCTGCTGCTGCCACTTCCATTCAACATAAGACTGGAAGTTCTAGCCAGAGCAAATAGGCAAAAATAGATAGATAGATAGATAGATAGATAGATAGATAGATAGATAGATAGATAGATAGATAGAAGATAAATATCATCCAAATAGGAAAGAAATAAGTAAAATTATCTCTGATTGCAGGTGATATGATCTTATATATAGAAAACCATAAAGTTTCTACCAAAAAACTCTGTTAGAACTAATAAACAAATTCAGCAAATTAAGGGGCCAGCCCAGTGGCCTAGTGGTTACGTTTGGCCACTTTGGTGGCCCAGGTTCGGTTCCCCGACATGGATCTACACCACTTGTTGGCGGCCACGCTATGATGGCGATCCACATACAAAACAGAGGAAGAATGGCACAGATGTTAGCTCAGGGCAAATCTTCCTCAAGCAAAAAGAGGAAGATTGGCAACAGATGTTAGCTCAGGGTGAATCTTCCTCAGGAAAAAAAAATTAAGCAAATAACAGGATACAAAATCAACACACAAAAATCAATTGCATTTCTATACACTAACAATGAACAATCTGAAAGGAAATTAAAAAAGCAATTCCATTTATAATACAAACAAAAAGAATAAAATACTTAGGAATTAACCAAAAAGATGAAAAACTTACACAACACATATTACACAACAGTGCTGAAAGAAATTAAAGATGACGTGAATAAATAGAAACAGATCCCAAGTTCATGGCTTGAAAGTCTTTATATTGTTAAAATATCAATACTACCCAAACTAATCTACATATTCAATACAATCCCTATCAAAATTCCAATGACAATTTTTCAGAAATAGAAAAACCCATCCTAAAATTCATACAGAATCTCAGGAGATCTTGAATAGCCAATATAATCCTGAAAATGAAGAACAAAGTAAGGGGACTCACATGTCCTGATTTCAAAACTTATTCCAAGGTTATGGTAATCAAAACAATGTGAGGGGGCTGGCCCAGTGGTGCAGCGGTTAAGTGCGCACATTTCGCTTCGGCGGCCCAGGGTTCGCATGTTCGGACCTCGGGCACGCACCGATGCACTGCTTGTCAAGCCATGCTGTGGCGGCGTCCCATATAAAGTGGAGGAAGATGGGCATGGATTTTAGCCCAGGGCCAATCTTCCTCAAGGAAAAAAAGGGAGGATTGGCATCGGATGTTAGCTCAGGGCTAGTCCTCCTCACACACACAAAAAAACAAAAAACAAAGAAAAACAATGTGGTATTGGCATAAAGACAGACAAATAGACCAATGGAATAGAATAAAGAGCCCAGAAATAAACTCTCACATAATATAGTCAAATGATTTTTGACAAATGTGCCAAGACCACTCAATGGGGAAAGGAAAGCATCTTCAACAAATCATGTTGAGAAAACTGGATATCTACACGCAAAAGAATGAAGTTGGACCCTTACTTAACACCATATACAAAAATTAACTGAAAATGGATTTATGACCTAAATGTAAGACCCAAAACCATAGAACTCTTAGAAGAAAACATACAGCAAAAGCTTTACAACATTGGATTTGGCAATGATTTCTTGGATATGACGCCAAAGACACGGGTAATTAAAGAATAAAATAGACAAATTTGACTTCATGAAAATGAAAAATATGTGCATCAAAAGACACTAACAACAGAGTAAAAAGGCAACCCACCGAATGGGAGAAAATATTTGCAAATCATAAGGATCACATCCAGAATATATAGAGAACTCCTAAAACTCAACAGCAAAGAAAACAAACGACTCAATTCAAAAATGGGCAAAGGACTTGGATAGACATTTCTCTAAAGAAGATATGTGAATAGCCAATAAGCACATGAATACATGCTCACCATCACTAATCATTAGGGAAATGCAAATCAAAACTACAATAAGATACCTCCTCACACCCATTAGGATGGCTACTATCATAAAAACACAAAAAACAACAAGTGTTGGTGAGAATGTGGAGAAATTGGAGCCCTTCTGGACTGTTGGTGGGAATGTACAATAGTACAGCCACTGTGGAAAACAGTATGGTGGTTCCTCAAAAAATTAAAAATAGAATTATCATATGATCCAGCAATTTTACTTCTGGGTATATACTCAAAAGAATTCAAAGCACAGCCTCAAAGTGATATTTATATACCCATGTTCATTGCAACATTATTCACAATAGCTAAATCGGGGAAGCAACCCAAGTTTCCATTGATGGATGAATGGGTAAGCAACGTGTGGTATATACATACAATGGAATATTATTTAGCCTTTAAAAAGAAGGAAATTCTGCAACATGCTACAACGTGGATGAAACCTGATGACATTAAGTGAAATAGCCAGTCACAAAAAGATAAATACTGTATGATTTCACTTATATGTAGTACTTAGAGTAATCAAATCCATAGAGATAGAAAGTATCATCCTGGTTGCCTGGGGCTGGGTAGAGTGGAAAATGGGGAGTTATTGTCTAATGACTACAGAGTCTCAGTTTTACAGAACAAAAAGTGCCATGGAGTTGGATGGTGGTGATGGCTGCACAGCAATGTGAATGTATTTAACACAACTGAACTGTGTCCTTAAAAATGGTTAAGATGGTAAATTTTATGTAATGTGTATTTTACCACAATAAAAAAAATTTTTTAAAGTAAGGCATTTATTCTTTCTCTACTGTACATAACACATTCATTTTGACAACTAAAATAAACTCAACATTTCTATGCAAAGAGCTAAGATGAACAGAGTAAAAAACAAGGAGAAGCTATCTGCTTTTACTAGAAAATGTTCCAATTTGTATAAAGCATGTTGATAAAGGAATTTCACTAACTGTTTCTTTAAGAAAGCAAATATAATTTCAGGAAAGAAAGGAAAAACTAACCATTTCAACTAAAATGACGTGACATTTGCAGGACTGAATGCCCCTTTACGTGGGGATCCTAACATGGCCAAAACTCCCACAAACAAAAATCCACCATTACTATCAATGACTACAGATACTGGATTTATTAATTTAATCCTGGATTCTCCGCTGACAGTGAATTGATAAAAAAGTAGTTCTCTGATTATAAGCCAATGTTAAATCCAAAAAAAATGAAAAAAAAAATAGATGGAAACACTGGATGTGTTAAAGTATCAGAGAGTATAAATAGTTCAATGGATTTTACTCCAATAAATAATTTTGGAACTAAAATTTATCAGTAGTTACAAAATTCTCAATAAATTGCTTGTGTTCATAATCACAGAGTCAAAAATCAATCAGGCTGGAAAATAGCAGAGTCAAAACATCCTATATCTGTACAAAGACTATTATAAATTCTCACTTTGCTGAACTCTGTGTTATTCTACCATTTTCACCCTTAAAAATAAGAGTAAAGCCAAGAATGCGTATAGAGAGACGCTGGGCTTGCCCAGTGTTAAGGATTATAGAAGGGGGCAACAAAATAGGCAAATAAGTGCAGGATGTGGAGGAAAAGATGTTATGTTGTGCTGAGTTCTACTCTGCTTAACATGGGCAAACAGTGTGGCATGGAGTTGGTTAAGAATGTGAGTGTTAACTCAATGTGAACCGCTTGGGTAGAAGATACTAGAAATAAAATTACATCTGCTTTATGGTTACAAAGGAAGAAGATAGCACTGTCACATTAAAGACAAAGTGCCATAGTCTGGTGGTTTGAGAAATGAATATCAAAGATATCCAGGACCCTTTTTAAGGGAAGCTGCCCTTGGTGAGAGTGTGGGACCAGTTGACAAGATCAGGGTGGATATTGGACTTAACAACCATCCTCCCACAGAAGGTGTAAAATGGCTGAATTTCCCTCTGCCTGGTGGACAAGGCTGACTCCAGGTCTCAGGGATCATTGGTGGGTTCCTCTCAGCCTCTAAACACTTGTGGGAATAAGTCTCCAGCACCTGACTGGGCCAGCTCCATCTCCTATTAGAGAGATTTTAAATGGACTTTTCTAGATCCAGATACACACAAGGATAATGTCAGATTACTATTTTTTTTTTTTTTTGGTGAGGAAGATCAGCCCTGAGCTAACATCCATGCCAATCCTCCTCTTTTTGCTGAGGAAGACCAGCCCTGAGCTAACATCTATTGCCAATTCTCCTCCTTTTTTCCCCCTTTCCCCCCCAAAGCCCCAGTAGATAGTTGTATGTCGTAGTTACACATCCTGCTAGTTGCTGTATGTGGGACGCTGCCTCAGCATGGTCAGACAAGTGGTACATGGGTGCGCACCCGGGATCCAAACCCCGGGCCGCCAGTAGAGGAGCCTGCACACTTAACCGCTAAGCCACGGGGCCGACCCCTCAGATTACTTTTGACATGCACAAAGACAATGTCAGATCACTTTTAAGGCCATTCTGAGTTACACACTGATTTTTCCTCTACTCAATCCACTCCTTCCCCCCAACCTGCAGGAAAAATTACTGATGCCTGAGTTGTCTTTACATAAAACTTTTCAATCTATACTTATAAATAAATGAGTTAAACTATAAATGTCCAAGAGAAGTAATAGGTTAACATAGTCACACTAGATTGAAATTACTCAGTTAAATAAGTACACTGATGGATGAATGCAGCAGCTTTTACCTTTTCCTGAATTATATAAACATGATTTCAAAGCTGAAAAAGGGAAAACAGTCCTGCCAAAGGCCTAGCAGTCCTTGGCCTGGCAGTCAAAGACGAACTGTGCCAATCTGATTCCACTCCAGGGATGTAGAAATTGAGACACTGAAAATGTGACAGGAATAGGACTAAGGTTCTTTTATCTTTGGGGACTGAGGTGGCCATTTTTAGGCATTTGCAAGAGGAGGAAGCAGGGAAAACCGAGGTGAGGGGGATAGAGGCACAAAAAGAAGCAAACAGAGGCAAGTAAATCCTTAAGACAAGGAAGAGACAGTAGCCCTGGTTTCTGGCTTCCCAATTTTCTCTAGTCCATATGAATTCCACATGGGTTTCCCTTTCTTTCCACCTATGTCTATGAGATTGCTGTTTATTAATCCCAACCATTTCCTTTACACACACAGTGTGAATGGGTCTCTGTTGTTATCAGTAGGGTTTTCAAATAAATATACTCACATGGATTGGATTAGAGTCCTCTTATGCATTTATTTATGACATCCAGAGATCCAGGCAATCAAGGCAGGAAATTCAGCAAGATTGCTCATTAGCTTACTGATATCTCCCACACACCAATGTGACATTTGTACCTTGTGGAACTTGGAGTTATTTGTGAATCACTGAAATTGCAAAATGTTTAACTCATGAATGCCAAGATTTCAGTGTGTGTGTATTTGTATTATACTCAGTGTTATATTACAGAAATCACTGGTAGTGGGATTATGATCCATTTGAATTTTTTGTTTCTTAAATTTTTGATAATGAGCGTGTATTATTACATTTTTAAAAAACAACTGCTCTATTATTCAAAAAAAAGGTCAATGGGCCTTAATTGGTAAATTTGTATGATTAATGTTTAGAGCCTGGGTTGATTAAGACAATGTGTACCTATAATTTATTTAAACTGTCTACAATTTTATACTGAAATCTACATACAATGTCACATGGTAGCTTTACTTTGTAGATGCTTATGTGTATATTATCCTGGAGAGAATTGTAGGAGAGCAGAAACAGAAGAGAAGGGCAGTAACCAGGAGCAGACTTCTTGGAGGAGTCCTCCCATGCATTCTTTCCGAGAAGCTAAATGTACAGAAGCCTCTGTCAGTTGGAGGACATCCACTCACTGGCTCAGTTTATTCTAGCTAGCACCTTCCTTTAAATGGATGTTGAAATGTTATGTATCACAAGTAGCATAAAATAGTGAAAATTATCATCAAAGGAAATTCTTCTTGATCTTGGGGACCAGGAATTCTCCTCTATGAACTCCATGCTTGCTGGTTTACCAAGAGTAGCAAAAATAGCATGGCCTTCCCCCTACTTTAGATTGTTGATCTTGGAAAAAATCCCTCTTCATCTTGTGTTATGCTTTGTAAATCAGGTCCAGGGGAAAATTATATTTAAAAATATTTTATTCTCAGGTCTGACTTTCTTGGTTCAAACTCAGTGGCAGACCCAGAATGGATGTGCTGTTGGGCCCTTAGCCAACAAATTCATAGCTGTCTGCCTATGAACCCTACACTCTGTCTTAGGTGATGATCACCTGATGTTTGTTTTAGCAGGATGGTTTTGGATGAAAGAAACTCCACTAACTACTGTTTTACATTAACTTTTCAAGCAACTCGGAGTTCCATAAGTAAATATTTTTCTTGACCACTGGTCTAAGAAAGGACAACAGTGCAAAGAGGAATGAACTGTGCTTTTCTTGGCAACAAAACCAACAATTATTAGAACCACAGGCCTCCCTCCTCCTGTCACTTTTGTTTTCTGGTAAAGCAAGAGGAGACAGAGCTGGGTTTGGGGGTACAGGACCCAGAAACTATTCTTGTTTCCCAAAGAGTGTTTTACCATTCTTAGATGTCTGCTCACTAGGGGTTTCTGGAATTTGCTGCCAATACTGCTTGAAACCAGTCTGTCACGTGCTGTGTGTGCTGAATTACTGCTGCTGCCCTGACCAGTGCCCTGTGGAGGGTGCATCTCCTATTCCGACAACACCACTGGTCTTAGCAAAACTCCGGTGCCAGAATACTATCTCCATGCCACACCACCTGGTTGGAACTCTGCTCAGCTACCACACTCAGACCAAGTTACAATGGCTCTATTCCCTTCAGAAATATTTTATATTTTGAATTCTAAAGAGTACAGTTAACATAATTCCCATATCACATTAGCTAATACGAGAGAGTCAGATGTGTCCCAGAGGCCAGAGAGGGCTAAGCGTGGTTTCCTCAGCTCACCAAGTGCTGACCGATCTTTTTATTCCATTATTGTGGTCATGCTTTCTGCCATTACTACATGTTCATCTGAGCAGTTTTGATCTGTATTGACTAACAAAAGGTATTCAGGTGATGCTGCTGTAGGTGCCTACAAGGTGCACCTGCTAGGGCCACTTAAAATGCGAATTAGGACAAGCTTCATGACACCTATAAGGAATTACTGGAGTAACGAGTTGGCATAAAATCAGAAATACAGGCTCTCTGGGAGTTTAGCTTTTGAGAGGGATTCTTTTTTTTTTTTTTTTTGTGAGGAAGATCAGCCCTGAGCTAACATCCACGCCAATCCTCCTCCTTTTGCTGAGAAAGACCGGCTCTGAGCTAACGTCCAATGCCAATCCTCCTCCCTTTTTTTCCCCCCAAAACCCCAGTAGATAGTTGTGTGTCATAGTTGCACATCCTTCTAGTTGCTGTATATGGGACGCGGCCTCAGCATGGCTGGAGAAGCAGTGTGTTGGTGCGCGCCCAGTATCCGAACCCGGGCTGCCAGGGGCGGAGCGCTCGCACTTAACCGCTAAGCCTCCGGGCCGGCCCCAAGAGAGGGATTCTTATACATCACGCCATCAGTGAAGAGGTGACCAGAAACTGTATGGCTGGTAACTGGAGAAGCTGTGGGGATGTATGTCTTGAAGGAGATGTCGGGGAAGCACCTGTGTTCTAGTGACCAATTCAGGAAGCACTTGCACTTCCAGCACAATAGCCCCTGGCTTGAAAGGAAGGTGCCTGGTCAGAGCATGTCTGTTGTTTGCTCTGAAACTCCAGGTGTGCTCCATCACCATTCCCTGATGCTGACCTGGCCCACCAGGTTAGCACTCACCTCACGTAGCAGGCTCCAGCCCCTGTGGCAGCCATCCTAAATGTTCTTTAGACCAGTGACCTTCTTCCCTCTTTTCCTTTCTCTCTCTCTCATGCTTCCATAAAAGAATTTTGAAAAATTCTCCCATACCTTTAAGTTGATATCTAATGTTTTTCAATTTAGGTTTAAATAGCTGCAAAGGAAGTGATTTCCTAATTATTGTAAATATTGCCATTACGATCCATTAACTATGAGTCAAATAAGTGTTTTGTTAACCTTTCAATTGCATGGTATCTTTTTGTTATTTATTTCTAACTTGTTTGCATTGTAGGCAAAGAATGATACCAATCCTTTGATATCTGTTGAGATTTGCTTTCTGACTTTATATATAGCCATTTTTCTCAAATATTACAAATGTGATTGTAAAGAATGTATTTTCAGGCAAATCTGTAGGGACAGAAAGTAGATTAGTTGTTGCCAGGAGCCGGGGGGAGGGAGGAGTAGAGAATGACTGCTAATAAGTATAGGGTTTCTTTTTGGGGTTCTAAAAATGTTCTGGAATTAGATAGTGGTGATGGTTGGACAATTTTGTGAATATACTAAAAACTACTGAACTACATACCTAAAAGGCTGAATTTTGTGATATGTGAATTATCACTGAATTAAAAATGTCTTTTCTTCAATTATTGATGTAAGCTTGTTAACTATGTTTCAAATCTTCTATAATCTTCTGATTTTATGTCTCCTTGATCTATCAAATATTTTTAAATTGATGATCATCATGACACACACACAAGAGAAACTTAATTGATTAATTGGAGAATGCTAGTGAATAAACTCATTATTTTGAAAAGTGATACATTGAAAAGTGATATATAAAGGAAACAATCAAATATTTTAACCTACCTTTCCTCTATGGAGTTCACCAATAGGTAGCCAAACAATAGCAGAGAGGAGTTTCTTTTTGTGAACGTGCTTTAATTAGCTGATGAAGAAGGAAATGCTGAATTAGAACATGACTTTTTTTTTTTGTGAGGAAGATCAGCCCTGAGCTAACATCCAATGCCAATACTCCTCTTTTTTTTTTTGCTGAGGAAGATTGGCCCTTGGCTAACATCCTATCTTCCTCTACTTTATATGGGACGCCGCCACAGCATGGCTTGGCAAGAGGTCCATCGGTGCGCGCCCAGGGTTCCGGGCCTGCAAACCCCAGGTCTCCGCAGTGGAGTGCGTGCACTTAACTGCTTGCACCACCTGCCCGCCCCAGAATATGACCTTTTCACAACCAGTAATGAATTAAGAGATCTAGGCTCTGAGTAGTGAATGGTGGATAACTTCAGAAAGAGAGAGAGAGAGAAAAATTGATAATCATACATTTCCTCCTGGAAGTAGACACACTACCTATGAAGAAATCTTTCAAAAGAAAGTAGATCAAGCCTCCATTACCAATTTGCAGGAAATACAGAGGACAGAGAAATATGTTAAACGATATCTCAGGAATTCAATCAGAATAATCCATACTATGGTAAACTCAACAGGAAAAAGTCTTGGTTTCTTCAACAAACAAATTGCAGAAAAAATACGGAGATGACCTTAAAGATTTAAGAGATATGTCGACCAGTCTGAATATGTAGCCCTTGTTTGGATCCTAATTCAAACAAACCGAAAACAAATTTATGACGTTTATGAGATCACTGGACATTTGAACATTGACTGGATATTTGATGCTACTAAAGAAATTAATTCTTTCTTAGGTATGAAATTGGTAATGTGGCTACAGTAAAAAAAAAACAGTTCTTTGAGAGATTCATACTAAACCATTTCTGGGTGAAATGATATAATGATTAGGATTTGCTTTAAAATACTACGGGAGACTGGAAACTGGGTGATGAAATAACATGGACCATGAATTGATCATTGTTGTAGTTGAGTGGTGGGTCCATAGGGGTTCACTATATTGTTCTCTCTACTTTGTATAAGTTTAACCTTTTAAGTAATATTTATTTTAAAATAAAAATGAAAACCGTTTTTTCTAAGAGTCGTACAACTACTCTCTGGCCTGATCTTAAGTAACCTTAGTGCCTCTATTTCTGTATTATAAAAATAAAGATGATATTTACACCCACTTATCATATATCCCTGTTGTGAATCATAAAAATTATTCATGCTCAATAATGGTCTGGAAGAGTCTGAGCCATCTGGAGTAGGCCAGGCAAGCGATTTCTGTACTTATTCAGACTTTTCTAATGAGTGACTAAAGATGACATCCTAGGAACTTCAATTTGCTGTGGATCTTTGGGCCACAGTCCCAATAAGGTGTTTCAGGCACGTGCCTCTGAAGACCCTGAAGCATGTCTGCTCTTCATGAGGGTAGCCAGCCCTGCTCTTCATGTCCCTGCCTCTCTCCCTTCCCAGAAAGACCAGGTAAAGTTGAGATCTGAAAAAATAGCTTTTTGTTGTCACTTTTTACCCCAGAGGTTCGACCAGTTTCTAAACTTTGAAAGGGCTGAGCCTGCGGGTAGGGTCAGCCCCACTGGGAGAGCAAACACATTAGAATGGCACTACTTTCAATCACCCTCTCTCTCTCCCTCTCAAAATTGTTTTCACACTTCTCCAAAGTCTTCATGATAGTCTACGTTGCTGTCATGATGACATATAACTTTTAAAAAGATGCCACTGTCTGAGTGTCTCCCTCCCTGGCTCCACTTCTGACCGAAACGGAACCAGCTCAGGATGCCAGTTCTCTGTCACACTTAACATCTCTCACCAGACCCCTGGGCCTTTGAAGGCTAGCTCCTCTGGACTACTGGGAACCCATCCTTAAGGATCAGAATGAGTGGGAGGATTGTGTAGGAAGTCAGAGGTTTAGCTTTTTCCCTGGGATTAAAGAGTAAGGAGGAGGGAGGAAGGCTACAAGGGAGACAGATCTCCTTGACCCTCATAATGATTAAGTTCAACTCCAGCTTTACGATGGGAAAATAGATGCCCTGAGCAGAGGTCCCGGGGTGAAAGAACACTCAGGAGAAGCTGTGTGAGGGTGTCAGCTGTCTCTCAGAATACAAGCACTGTCATTCCCTGCCTGAGTCTCTACTCCAATAGCCAGAGGAGAGGACCTTCATCATTGTCTGAGGACGTTCTTTTATTCAGTATAAAGAGTAAATGGGCCATAATAGGCGACTGAGTCACATAGGACACAACTTTATTCAGTCACTTCAAATCCTTTATAGAATAAGGAAGGCTCTATTAAACAAGTGAATAAATACATTTAAAATATCTCTTTTAGTAAACTAAAAGAAGGTCAAATTTCAGACTGCTCCATACTAGAGTTGCCAGATTTAGTAATAAAAATACAGGATTCCCCATTAAATTTGAATTTCATATGAACAATGCATATTTTTTGGTGTAAGTATGTCTTATGCAATGTTTGGAACATAATTATACTAAAAACTTGTTTGTTCTTTATTTGATATTTAAATTTAACTGAGTATTCTGTACGTTATCTGACAACCCTACTTGATAGACAATTTTTCAGTTTTTTCAAGTTTTCAACTAAATCTTTCCCAAGAGACAAAGGAAACATTGTATGAGCCACAACACACATTATTATGTATTTTTTGGATTGATGAAAAGGGGTGGGATATACTCCTGGTTAATAATGGGGGAGAGAAAGCTGCATTTTTCTTCTTAGAAATTTTAAAAATAAGTTTTCATATTGACCCATTTCCTTTCCTTTTGACACTTGTTGCCAGCTTGTACCATTTTACCAACTTATTTCGTCCCGGGAAAGACAGTGAACAATGCCTGCAATGTGAGGGGTTCCCAGTAGCTTACAGAATAGTGTCTGGGCCACAGAGCTTGCTGTAAAGTTCTGCTGAAATGCTGTGAAACCTGCACTAAATGTTCACAAAAGAGAGAAACAGCAGCATTCCCGGGAGACCTGGGCCTGGTACGTTTGCTGGTATGACGTAGAGACTCACCTGGAATAATATCCCATGGGTATAATGCTGTCATGTAGCACCAGGTTGGGAAGCTGTTCAAACTGTTCCACTGCAGAAACACAGAGGAGATGCCCAGCCCTGGCAGCTAGGAGCTCCTGATGTTATTTTCAAGGATTGTGCTGTAAAAGGGGTGGATAAGACCCTCAGTCTCCCCATCTGGACCTTGGCTGGTTAACATGGAGACTTCAAGTCCCTGCTAGAAAGGAAGTGACATACCAGTCAGAAGTGTCCCAGGGCATATTTGAAATGTAGTAAAGATAAGCGTAAAATGCAGAACCCAGATGATGAAAGAAGATAAAGGGACCATTGTTGGGGTCAGACCTCCCTCTCTAACAAACACGGGATCTAGGAGCCTGGGGGCAGTTGACTAGAGGTTTCTGCCACTTGCTTCTCCCTTCTACACCTCAAACTCACCTTTCCTAACCTCAAATTAGTTATATCTTCCCACCAAATCTAGCTCCCACCACAGAACTCTCTATTTAGGTGAATGGCCCCATCTTTACTTGAAGAAATGTCCTGGTGTTGTTACCTGCTGCTGAAGCCAGAGGTCATCCTGGAGTGACCCTTCTATCATCAATACAACATCAGTGTTTCAGGCCTGAGGAGTTGACCTCAGTACAAGCTCTCAAACCCACTGTCTACATTTTCAGTTTCTCAGTTGAGGCCCTTATTTCACCTGCTTCTTATGTTTTCTGAATATATTACATTGTTTCATGCTGCACAAATTTTTCACATTTGCTTTTCTCTTTTCTCCTTTATCTCTACCCAGTTTATTTTCACGCAGCCTTTAAAAATCAATCCAAGCTTCTGTTCCTTTGAGAAGCCATCATTGGCCTCCCTCTCCAGCTGTATCTGGCTGCCTTCTCTGTGTGTCCAACTCACGTGAGCATAACTAACGGGGAGTTTAACCCAGTGCACTGCAATCATTAATGTATTTGTCAGTCTCTCTTTCTAGACTCTAAACTCCTGGAAGGCAGGGGCCTTATTGTGTTTTTCTTTCTATTTTTGGGAGGTCTTAAGAGGCATTGTAAACTCCACATACCCAAAATGGAACTCTTTATCTTTTCCTTCAAATCTCATCTCTTTTCTGCAATTTCTCTCGATGGGTGGCCAGGACGTCCACCAGTAGCTCAAGTTTGAGTCATCCCTGACCTCATGCTCTCCATCCTTTTCAAATCCACCATTAATTTCTTTTGATTCCAGCTCCAAGATACATCTTGAATGTCTCCACATCTCTTCACCCACCTGTCACCACTTTAGCCTAAACCAGTGGATCTTAACTGTGAGTGATTTTGTCCCTCAAGGGATATCTGACAATGTCTGGACATATTTTTGGTTGTCATGACTGGGGGAGGAGATGTTACTGGCATCTACTGGGTAGAGGCCAGAGATGCTGTTAAACATTCTGCAATGCACAAGACAGCCCCACGACAAAGTATCTGGTGCAGAATGTTGAGTGCTGTGGTTTAGAGACTCTGCTCTAAACCAGCACTTCTTACCTGCCCCAGTGAGTTAGCCCAATAACTGACTCACTGCATCTGTTCCTCCACACCCCTGACCTTTCTTCACATAACGGCACACTGACCTTCATGAATGCTAATTGATCATATCACCATCCTGCTTAAAATTCTCATGGTTTCCCAATGCTTTTAGGATAAATCTAAAAATTCTTAACATGGTTCACCAGCCCTACATAGTGTGACCTTTGCCAAGGTCACTGGTCCCACCCCATGCCTCTCTTCCCTCACTGCTGGTGTTCCACGTGTGTGCTGGCTACTGACCATTTTCAGTTCCTTGAAATCAGGGGCTCTTTCCCTCCTTAGGTCCTTGGCACTTCCTATTCCCTTTGCCTGGAAGTCTCTCCCTTTTCCCTTACTGCACTTCACATAACTCCTCCAATTCCTGCATATTTCAGCTCAAATATCATCTCACCAGGGAGGCCTTTCCTCTCTTCTCAGACTAGCTGGGAACTAGATGTTTGGGAACACCTAGGTTGGAAAGAACTGTGTTTTCTTTTTGCAGCACTTATGATTAACAACCTGTGTACTTGGTTGTTGAAATTCTGACTCTACTGCTAATATATAAGCTCCAAGGGCAAGGGCTACATCCCTAGAGCCCAGTGTGGTGCTTGCACCTAGTAGCCCCACAAGTGAATATTAGTGAATCAATAAAACCCTTGGTACCTGCCTAGCACAGTTTCTGGCACATAGTAGGCACTCAGTACATACTTGATGATTTAGTGACTACATGAATGTCCTTGAATCTAAATGCTATCCAGCTTGACTAGGGAATGCTTTAGGAGTCTGTGTGTGGTTCCTGCCCTAGTAAACCAGATCAAAGACATCATGTTCTTCTGAAAGGGGTTTCTTCACTTTCCTGCAATTTCAAGTTTATTTATAATGACAAGTAAAAGTGCTAAAACCACTTAGTCATTACAATAAAACCACGTGTAAATGGTAGGGGAAAATGAAGTGTGGGTGACAACTGTAATTGTTTCTCAGTCAGGTAGTGTCTAAATTTACTTCCTTACAGGATCACCAGCTGCAATTGGTGGTGTAATGGTAGTGCAAAGACACTACCTGACTAAGAAACAATTACAGTTGTCACCCACACTTCATTTTCCCCTACCATTTACACGTGGTTTTATTGGACAGTCTTATTCTTAAGGCTTCTGGTGATGTGTCCAAAACAAGGAGCTAATCTTGTTTAACAGATTCCCTGGTTTCCTGAAGCCTACAAAGAACAGCAGCCAAGAAGTCACAGGAGGAGTTATGCTCTGATGAACACCAATTTAAAAGTGGGCAAACACACAGCGTGAGAGCAGCGGGACCCAAGTCTCACAGAGCTGGAGGAAGAGTGTCTGGAGGTCTAAAGCCCCAAACCCCAGATGTGTTGAGGCTAGCCCAAAATGCTGAGGTTAGGGAAAAAATACACAGTCTATTAGGTTCAGAGCAGAAAATGCCCAGTAGTGTCGGTGCTGATTGAACAGAAAGTGTGGAAAAGGCAATTACCTTTGGGCAAGTTGACTATGTGCTTTAAGCCTCAGCGTGTCCACCTGTAAAATGGGAGTAACAACGGCGCCTCGCACAGGATTGTATGAATAAACCAACAGTTTGGTGTCTGGCACCTGCTAGGTACAATGTAGGCATTTGCCATTACTCTTAACTCACATTTTGCAAATAAGTGTTCATTTGGGGAGTATCAACTTCAGATTAGGAAGGTTGTAACTGAAACGAGGAAATAGAGTCCAACTCTAAATCAAGGATCACAAACTCCACACCAAAAGAGGCCAGGAAGGCAACATACAGGGGTCAAGTGGGCCAGGTGGAGATGGGCAAACTAGAAATGCTTGCTGCCCAGACACTTGATGTCTTATGTGGAAATGAGAACCCAGGAGTGTCATAGCTTCTAAATTTTCAAGAGAGGTCAGGAATCCTAATTTTATGTGATGTCTTCAATGTTCAACATTGGCAATTAATTCAAAGTTTTTAAAATGTTGAGTAAAACAAAATAGAACTGTGGTCTGGATATAGCCACAGTTGTAGGTGTGGTGGCCTCTACTGAGAGATTATCTGGTTGCTTTGTAGGTCTGGACCAAAGGAACTTCAGACATGGAGCAGCTGAAGTCACCAGATGATGAGCAGTCATCTTTCAAAATAACAGGTATTTGGAATACGTAAGAAAAGCAAAGATAAACAAGTGTTTCCATTTTCCCCAAGGGGAAGAAGGTACATCCTACATATTGTAGACTGTAGTCTTGTAGAATAGTTTAGCAAACAAATCACTTGTCTATGCTGTCATGCATTGCTTAACAATGGGGATACATCCTGAGAAATGCATCATTAGGTGATTTCATCATTGTGAGAACATCATAGAGTGTACTTACACTTACACTTACACTTACACTCACAGACCTAGATGGTATAGCCTACTACATGCCTAGGCCACATGGCATAGCCTATTGCTCCCAGGCTACAAATATGTACAGCATGTTACTGCACCGAATACATAGGCAATTGTAACACAATGGTAAGTATTTGCATATGTAAACAGAAAAGATACAGTAAAAATATGGTGTAAAAGATAAAAAATGGTACACCTGTATAGGGCGCTTACCATGAATGGAGCTTTCAGGACTGGAAGTTGCTCTGGGTGAGTCAGTGAGTGAGTGGTGAGTGAATGTGAAGGCCTAGGGCGTTACTGTACACTACTGTAGACTTATAAACACTGTACACTGAGACTACAATAAATTTATAAAAAAATATTTCTCTTTCTTCAATAATAAATTAACCTTATCTTACTATAACTTTTTAATTTTATAAACTTTTAATTTTTTAAAACTTTTTGACTCTTTTGTATAACACAGCTTAAAATACAAACACATTTTATAGCTGTACAAAAATGTTTTCTTTCTTTATATCCTTATTCCGTAAGCTTTTTCCTATCCTTAAAATTTTTATTTTATTTTTTTACTTTTTAAACTCTTTAATTAAAAACTGAGACACAAACACACACATTAGCCTAGGCCTACAAAGGCCTATTGATATCATCAATATCACTGTCTTCCACCTCTAAATCTTGTCCCACTGGAAGGTCTTCAGGGGTAATAACATGCATGGATCTGTCATCTCCTATGATAACAATGCCTTTTTCTGGAATATCTCCTGAAGGACCTGCCTGAGGTTCTCCTTGAGGAACTGTCACTCTTTTCAGAAGAGTGGTGGTTTGTTTCTTTTTTTCATCATAGATTTGCTTGTAAACAGATAATGCACCATGAACCTTCCTCTCTATTAATGAAAACTTTTTGGTGTTGAGGTTTATGTTTTCAAACTTTTTCAGGAGCTTGTTGAGGCCTAAAAAAGCTTCTGCAGAGCCCTTCACTGTGAATTTTCTTGGAACTTGTTATTCCTTTTCTTCTCCTACAGTTTCCTTCTTTCTTGCCTCTTCTTCAGCTATGTGTTCTTGTTCCAGTTCCCACATCTCTTCATTATTCAATTCCTCAGGAACCACCTCTCGGTGCTCCTCAATGTCATCCTAATCAACATCCAGGTTAAATTTGTTTGCCATTTAAACCACAGCCCTGTTGATTTTTGCAACGTCCTCATCCTTGGCAAATCCTTTGAAGTCATGGACAAACCTCTTGAGTGTCTTCTTCCAGATGCCATTCATATGCTCCTTGGTAACATCACCCCAAGCCCAAGCAAGGTTCTTGATGCAGTCACAGATGTTGTAATCCTTCCAGAATTGCATCAGTGTCTTCTCAGTGTCTGCCTTAGTTGCACCAATAGCCTGGGCAAAGGTCCTCCTCAGGTAGTAGGCCTTAAAAACTACTATGACTCCATGATCCACTGGTTGGATCTAAGAGGTGGTGTTTGGAGGAGAAACACCACTTTGATATTGGGATGAAGATCGCCAATAAAAGGAAAATGTTCAGGAGCATTATCAACATAGGCAAAATCTTGAAAGTTATGTTATTCTCCAAACAGTGCTTCTCCATTTTTCTGGCATAGCAATTCAGGAGAGCATCTTGGAAGAGGAGGTTGGTCATTCATGACTTCTTATTTCTCCTGTAGTAACTGGCAGTGTGTGCTTATTGATATGCTTGAAGGCCCTGGAGTTTTTACTGTGCCAGATTACAAAGGGTTTCAATTTGTTGCCTGCAACATTGCCCCCAAGCAAGACTGTTATCCTGTCCTTAAAAGCTTTGAAACCTGGCATTGAATTGCCCTCCTTATGGATGAAAGTCCTTTCAGGCATCCATTTCCAGAATAAGGAGCTTTCATTCATATTGAATATTTGCTCTGGCAAATAATTTCCCTCCACCGTCAGCTCATCTAGAGTTTCCAAAAATTCTTCAGCTGCCTTCACATCAGCACTTACAGACTCATCACTCACTTTCTCACTATGTAATGAATAACAGTTCTTAAATTGTTTAAACCACCCAGAGCTAGCGGTAAATTCAGAATCATAGTTGGGTCTAGACTTTTCTTTCAACATCACAAACAAACTTTTTGCTTTGTCCCTGATTGTAATGGTACCGAGAGGGATATACTTCTGTGTCTGGTCTTCAATCCAGATTGTTAGAAGTTTCTCTGTGTCTGATATAGGCCCTTCTCAAATTTTTGTTAGTGTCATTACCTTCAATGAAGCAAATAGGAATCTGTCAGCTCCATTATAATCTTATGGGACCACCGTCAAATCTGCGGTCTGTCATTGGCTGAAATGTCATTATGTGGTGCATGTACTTGCACAAGCAAGAGGTGACTAGAATTTGGCAATGGGTTCAACTAAAAACTATACTGAAGTAGTTTCATTTCCTTTTTTGATCCAGTTATAAAAATGAGAGGTTGGCAGAATGGTCAACATTGCTACTGAAATTCAGCAAGCCATTTAATTTTTTTTTTTTACATTATGACTTTGCTTAAGAAGGAAATGCAGGTTAATGATAATGCAATGAGGTAAAAGTGTTGAGTACTGCTGTCTGACGCCTATTTATTTAAAGACGTATTTTCCTCCTTAAGGCCCAAGTGACATTAGGAAAAAATAAGAAGGGAAATTCTTCTTTTTTTTTTTTTTTTTTTTTTTTGGTGAGGGAAATCAGCCCTGAGCTAACATCCTTGCTAATCCTCCTCTTTTTGCTGAGGAAGACCGGCTCTGAGCTAACATCTATTGCCAATCCTCCTCCTTTTTTTTTTTCCTCCCTAAAGCCCCAGTAGATAGTTGTATGTCATAGTTGCACATCCTTCTAGTTGCTGTATGTGGGACGTGGCCTCAGCGTGGCTGGAGAAGCAGTGTGTCGGTGCGCGCTGGGATCCGAACCCGGGCCGCCAGTAGCAGAGCCCGCGCACTTAACAGTTAAGCCACCAGGCCGGCCCGGGGGGGGGTGGGCAGAATTATTCTTGATGAAATCAAATTTTAGAGAGAAATGAAAAAAAATACATAGAAGGGGAATTCAAACTGAAGAGGATGGGAGTGGTATGGCTAGGAGTGTCCTTACAACCATGTCTTGGCTGGGTCCTCTTCTGCTCTTTTAATGGGGGCTTCCATGATGGCACATATGTCTCATTTTTCAACTTCTGCCTTTTCCATTACTTGCAACTGCCTCCTGCTGGATTCATCCCCAGTATGGCCCCCTCTCATCCCAGCCTCCAAACCAGGCAGTCTTATCAGCAAATTGTCGACCCTGGACTCAGATTAGGAAGTGCTGTCCCTGTGCCCTCATGACCTTGTCCAGCAGAAGCTCCTCTTAGCCCCTATTTGCCAGAACTAGGTTCCCACTGTGCTTCCTGTCCTGTTCTTGCTAGCTCCTCTTCCAGGGGCAAAGCGTTTTCTTTGCACATTCCAAATGATTGTAACCCTTGAGAGAGCTCCCCTGGACCTTGGCTCCTTACCTGTCAAACTCTCAGTCCCTTCCACCACAAGCTCCCAGAATAGGATTTCACTACCTGTTTTTGGAAATACTAGGGCCATCTAGTGGCCAAATCCTTGACTAAATTGGTTGTGTCCTTTGGATAGTGAACCTTGCTTGCCCCTACAGATGTAGCATTCCTCTGCATAGGCTCCACCTACTCTCCTACTAAGGGTCATTTCAGGTCCTGGCTACCTCTTTGATCCTTCTTGCGCCAGGGTGCTGTAAGGAAGCATCATGTCTCACATCCCAATCCTGGGATCTGATGAAGAGAAAGCACTGTCTTCACACTTGTAGATTATATTGAGCTGTGGGACAAAATCACGATTCAGACAGATCTTGACAAATAGAAGTTAGTGGGAAAAGTCCTGATCTTGATCCATATACCCACTTGCTCAAAAGCAGAATTAGGAACATGTAGCTTTGTGGCATCTCCTGGTACATAGACTTTTGGATTTTTAGTGCATTTATTACAAAATTATCTCAGTGAGAGTCATGAGTTTATGAGGTGACTGCCAAAAAAATCTATATTGAGCTCTGATGCATTAATACAAGTATAGAAGCTAGAAGTCTTAAATGATAGCCCTACTTTACTCTGTGCTGGCCAGCCACACCTAGAATAGTGTGTTCTTTCTGGAAGCCACCTTATAAGAGAACTACAAATAATCTGGAACACAGAATCAGCAGTCAGCATGATGATGAGGTTGAAAATGTGCTAAAATAATTCATTGGGGGACTAGAGAATCTTTAGCCTAAAAGAAGGAAGGTTTAAATAGCACTGTAAACAAACACTCTTGTAATTAGCTCCTAAGGATTATCTTCATATAACACTCTTGGAACAAGGCAGTACAGGGTATTCAGAAAGCCTCTCACTCACATTCACTAAAGAATGCTCTTCTCAACATGGCTTGTAAGTAACTGTTTAGGAACATCATTACATATACTTACAAATTTTTCACTCCAGCCGAGACAGACTATCCATAACTTCAATTGCAGGAAATAACGTTGTACACAAACACTCTTGCATATCTCTTTTAAAGATTATCTTCATATAACACACTTGGAACAATGCAGTCCAGGGTATTCAGAAAGCCTGTCACAGACACACAGATCAATGGAATAGAATCGAAAGCCCAGAAATAAACCCACACATCTATGGACAGCTAATCTTTGACAAAGGAGCCAAGAACATACAATGGGGAAAAGAAAGTCTCTTCAACAAATGGTGTTGGGAAAACTGGATAGCCATATGCAAAAAAATGAAAGTAGACTCTTACCTTACACCGTACACAAAAATTAACTCCAAATGGATTAAAGACTTGAATGTAAGACCTGAAACTGTGAAAGTTCTAGAAGAAAACATAGGCAGTACGCTCTTCGACATCAGTCTTAGCAACATCTTTTCAAACACCACATCTGACCGGGCAAGAGAAACAATAGAAAAAATAAACAAATGGGACTACATCAAACTAAAAAGCTTCTGCACAGCAAAGGAAACCATCAACAAAACGAAAAGACAACCTAACAATTGGGAGAAGATATTTGCAAACCATACATCTGATAAGGGCTTAATCTCCAAAATATATAAAGAACTCATGCGTCTCAACAACAAAAAAACTACCAACCCAATTAAAAAATGGGCAAAAGACCTGAACAGACATTTCTCCAAAGAAGATATACAGATGGCCAACAGACACATGAAAAGATGTTCAAAATCACTAACTATCAGGGAAATGCAAATCAAAACTACAATGAGATATCACCTCACGCCCGTCAGAATGGCTATAATTAACAAGACAGGAAACAACATGTGTTGGAGAGGTTGTGGAGAGAAGGGAACTCTCATACACTGCTGGTGGGAGTGCAAACTGGTGCAGCCACTATGGAAAACAGTATGGAGATTCCTCAAAAAATCAACGATAGAACTACCATATGATCCAGCTATTCCACTGTTGGGTATTTATCCAAAGAACTTGAAAACACCAATTTGCAAAGGTACATGCACCCCTGTGTTCATTGCAGCCTTATTCACGATAGCCAAGACTTGGAAGCAACCTAAGTGCCCATCAAGGGACGAATGGATAAAAAAGCTGTGGTATATATACACAATGGAATACTACTCAGCCATAAGAAACGATGAAATCCAGCCATTTGTGACAACATGGATGGACATTGAGGGCATGATGCAAAGTGAAATAAGTCAGAGGGAGAATGTCAAATACCATATGATTTCCTTCATTAAGTAGTAGATAATAACAACAATAAACAAACACATAGGGACAGAGATTGGATTGGTGGTTACCAGAGGGGAAGGGGGGAGGGAGGAGGGTGAAAGGGATAATTCGGTACATGTGTGTGGTGATGGGTTGTAATTAGTATTTTGGTGGTGAACATGATGTAATCTATGCAGAAATAGAAGTACAATGATGTACACCTGAAATTTTTACAATGTTATAAACCAATGTTACTGCAATAAACAAAAAGAAGGGAGAAAAAAAAAAGAAAGCCTGTCACTCACATCAGTAAAGAATGTGCTTTCTCAACACAACTTGTAAGTAGCTGTTTAGGAACATCATTGTTGATGACATAGAAACTTTTCACTACAGCTGAGATAGACCATCTATAATGTTCATTCCAGGAAATAGCACTGTACACAAACACTCTTGCATCTAGATTTTAAGGATTATCTTCATATGACTTTATTGGATCAATGAGTAGAGGATATTCAGAAAGCCTCTCACTCACATTCACTAAAGAACACTATTTCTCAGCATAGCTTGTAAGTAGCTGTTTAGGAACATCCTTGTATATACCTTGCAAACTTTCACTAAAGCTGAGATAGATTATCCATAAAATCAATCTCAGGAAATTACATTGTAGACAAACACATTTGCTTCTAGCTCTTAAGGATTATATTCATATAACACTCTTGGAAAAATGAAGTACATGGTGTTGAGAAAGTCTCTCTCTCACATTCACTAAAGAACGCTCTTTCTCAACACAGCTTGTAAGGAGCTATTTAGGAACATCATTGTATATGACTTACAAACTTTTCACTACAGCTGAGGTAGACTATCTGTAACATCCATTCCAGGAAATAGCATAGTATACAAAAACTCTTGTGTTTGGCTCTTAGGGATTATCTCCATATAATACTCCTGGAACAATGAAATATAGGGTATGCAGAAAGATTCTCACATTCACTAAAGAACGCTCATTCTCAACACAGTTTCTAAATAAGTGATATGAACCTTGTTGTCTATGATTTTCAAATGTTTCACTATAGCTGAGATAGACTATCTATTACATGCATTCCAGGAAATAGCATTGTAGACAAACACTCTTGCATCTAGTTCTAAAGGATTATGTTCGTATAGCATTCTTGAAACAATACAGTACAGGGTATTCAGAAAGATTCTCACATTCACTAAAAAAAGAAAGCTCTTTCTCAAGAAGGTATGTACATAGCTCTTAGAAACCTCATTGTGTATGAATTACAAACTTTTCACTACATCTGAGATAGACTATCTATAACATCAACTCCAGGAAATAGCATTGTACACAAGCACTCTTGCATCTAGCTCTTAAAAATTATCTTCACATAACACTCTTGGAACAATGCAGTACAGGGTATTCAGAAAGTGTCTCACTCATTCATATAGAACGCTCTTTCTGAACAGAGATTGTAAGTAGTTGTTTAGGAACGTCAATGTATACGCCTTAAAAGCTTTTTACTACAGCTGAATAGACGATCTATAACATGCATTTTAGGAAATAGCATTGTATACAAACACTTTAGCATCTCTCTCTTAAGAATTATCTTCATATAACACTCTTCAAGGAATGCTGTACAGGGTATTCAGAAAGCCTTTCACTTTTACTAAATAATGATCTTTCTCAACATAGTTTGTAAGCAGCTGTCTAGGAACCTTAGTGTGTATGACTTACAAACTTTTCACTACAGCTGAGAGTAACTATCTACAGCATCCATCCAGGAAATAGCATTTCACACACACATTCTCGCATCTAGCTCTTAAGGATCATCTTCATATAACAATCTTTGCACAATGCAGTACAGAGTAGTCAAAAAGCCTCTCACATTCACTAAAGAATGTTCTTTCTCAACACGGCTTGCAAGAAACTGTTTAGGAACATCATTGTATATGACACACAAACTTTTCTTTAGAGTTGACGTAGACTATCTAAAACATCCCTTCCAGGAAATAGCATTGTAAACAAAGACTCTTGAACCTAGCTTTAAGAATCATCTTCATATAATACTCTTGGAACAATGCAGTACAGGGCGTTCAGAAAGCCTTTCACTCACATTGACTAAAGAATGTGTTTTCTCAACATGGCTTGTAAGTAGCTGTTCAGGAACATCACTGTATATGACTTAACAAGCTTTTTACTACAGCTGAGGTAGACTATCTATAACATCCATTCTAGGAAATAGCATTGTACACAAACACTCTTGAATCTAGCTCTTAAGGCTTATCTTCATTTAACACTCTTGGAACAAGGTTGTACAGGGTATTCATAAAACCTCTCACTCACATACGCTAAAGAATGCTCTTTCTCAACACAGCTTGTAAGTAGCTGTTTAGGAACATCACTGTATATGACTTACACACTTCTCAACACAGCTGAGATAGACTATCTACAACATACATTCCAGGAAATAGCATTGTTCACAAACCTCTTGCATCTAGAACTTAACGATTATTTTCATGTAATACTCTTGGAACAACGCGGTACAGGGTATTCAGGAAACCTCTCACTCAAACTCACTAACAAACACTCTTTGTCAACATAGCTTGTAAGTAGCTAGTTAGGAGCATCATTGTATATGAGTTAAAAACTTTTCACTACAGCTGAGATAGACTACTATAACATCCATTCCAGGAAATAGTGTTGGACAGAAACACTCTTACATCTAGCTCTTAAGAATTATCTTCATATAACACTCTTGGATCAATGTATTACAGGGTATTCAGAAAGCCTTTCACGTTCACTAAAGAACACTCTTTCTCAACACGACTTGTAAGTAGCTGTTTAGGAACATCATTGTATATGTTACAATATTTTCACTACAGCTGAGATAGACTATTAACATTCAATCCAGGAAATAACATTGTACACAAACACTCTTGTATCTACCTCTTAAGGATTATCTTCATGTAATATTCTTGGAACAATGCACTACAGGTTATTCAGAAACCATCTCACTCAGATTCACTCAAGAATGTTCTTTCTCAACACGGCTTTTAAGTAGCAGTTTTGGAAAATCCTTGTATATTACTTGCAGACTTTTCAATACAGCTGAGATAGACAATTCATAACATTAATTTCAGGAGAATATAAAATGTGTCTTCAAATGTATGAAGAGCTATTAAGTGGTAGACTTGTTTTTATGACTCTAGGAAGGTGACACTAGGACATTTTGGTGTGAGCTTCAAAGAACAACCTCACAAAAGCTAAACTGTAGATGGCTGCTTCTGCAGGTAGGGAGTATCGCTGTCACTAGAGGTATTTAAGCACAGGTCAGATGACCACTTGTGCAGGATGTGGTAGGGAAGAGTCAAGCATCAGGAGATTTTTGGGTTATATAACCTTTACAATTCCTTCTACACTTAGACATTTTGTGATTCTAGGCATATCTTTTAAAAACAGACCTCCATTTGAAGAGAAAACATATGTAAAGGAACTCAGACTTAATGAATGTCAACTCTACAAAGATACTTCAAAGGTATTACTTCATTTATTATGAACAACAAGCCAATGGAATAGATATTCCAATTTTCAGAGGATGATAAAAGTTAAAGAGATTAAATATTTTGCTTCAGATCACACATATAAGATGGGTGGGATCTGGGGAGAACCTAGGTCTGCAGGACTCAGAAGTTTGTACTTATTCTATGAAAGAATTCAATTAGTAAAATTTCTAAGACTTTGAAGACCTATCAAGATTGTTCTGTTGACTTTTACCTTGAAGGATGCTATGAGGGAAAGAGCCCTGTCATGAAATACAGGATACTTGATATTTAAAGCTAATTCTGCCAAAAACATGGTATGCCGCCCATCCTTGGTTTCCTTGATGATAAAATTGAGTTAGATGATCTCTAAGGTTCTGTCTATATTTAACATTTTGTAGCTTAAAAATGGTGTTTAGGGCCTGCCCGGTGGCGCAGTGGTTAAGAGTGTGCGCTCCACTTCAGTGGCCCGGGGTTCGCAGGTTTGGATCCCAGGCGTGCACCGACGCACCGCTTGTCAAGCCATGCTGTGGCTGTGTCCCATATAAAGTAGAGGAAGATGGGCACAGATGTTAGCCCAGGGCCAATCTTCCTCAGCAAAAAAAGAGGAGAACCGGCATTGGATGTTAGCTCAAGGCTAGTCTTCCTCACACACAAAAAAATGGTGTTTTGTTAGGGTAATTTAATTGAGGTGCACATCTTTTTTCTTTCAACAGTCCTAGGATCTTTTTTTCTGGAATTTTATCATAACTTCAGAAAAATGAGAAGAGAATCTTTTATGCCTCAAAGGAAAGTGATAAACCATTATTTGTTTATGCTATTTGAAGAATTCTTTTATTTTTCTTGCAGTTTGAAGCTCTTAGAAAATTATTATCTTTGTATCAGTCTCTTTTTGTAATGTTTGAACATGATCTTCCTTAACCATAGGGAGTCTTGCTCTTATAGAATCTGGCCCCTAGACCACCTTCTCCAAGCCTCCCATTTCCTTTCTCAGCCAACTTATAATAACAAACACAGCAAAGAGCATCAAGTACAGTTATGTTTGCCAAAATTCCTTGTGTTCCTTTCCCAGCCTCTCTTGTAATTATGTTGGAGCTACATGACCAGCTCAGACTAAGGGTCTAAGAAGAGAGACACAGTTGAAAGTAGGCATGTCTCCTCCACGTCTCTCTTCCCATGCTTTAGCTGAGCTAGCAGCATCACAAGATAGAGCAGTGGATGGAGGAGAGCTTGCTGACTGCTTTGAATGTTGACTGAGTGATACATAACTTTCACTGAGACAAGTCACTGAAGTTTTAGAGTTTATTTGTTAACACAGCTCATCATGATAGATACATCTATTCACGTACTTCACATTGATTGCCATTAATGTAAATGGACTAAACGTACCAATTAAAAGGCAAAGGTTTTCAGATTGTATAAAAAAGGCTGACCTAATTGTATGCTGCCTATAAAAAACTCCAAATTAAATATAAAGACACATACAGAGTAAAAGAATGGAAATAGATATGCATACTAACACTAATCAAATGAAAGCTGGAGTGTCTATGTTATTATCAAAATATTATCTGAAATCTTTCAGAGGAAAGAATAATACTAGGAATAAAGAGAGTCATTTTATAATAGTGAAATGTCAACTCAACAAGGACATAACAATCCTAATGTTTATGTTCCTAAACATTATAACAGATAATAGAGCTTCAAAGTACTTGAAGCAAGACCTGATAACACAGAAAGAATAAATAAACAAATCCATAATTATAGCCACAGATTTCAGCACCACTCTTTCAATAATCAATAGAACAAATAAACAGAAAACCAATAAGAATACAGAAGACTTGAACAGCACTATTATCCAATTTGACCTAATTGATAATTGTATACCTCTCCATGCAACAACAGGAGAATAGACGTTCTTTTCAAGTGCACTCAGAATATTTACCAGAACAGACTGTATTCTAGGTCATACAGCAAGTATTAATAAATTTTTTAAAAATCAGAATCATATAAAGTATGTTCTTCAACCACAATGGGATCAAACTAGAAATCAATAACAGAAAGATATCTAGAAAATATCCAAATGTTTGGAAGCTAAATTGCACACTTTTAAATAACCTATGAGGTCAAAAAGAAATCAAAAACAAAGTTAGAAATCATTTTGAACTGAATGAAAATTAAGAGAAAACACATAAAAAATTGTAGGATGCAGCCAAAGCAGAGCTTATAGGGAAATTTATAACGTTAATACCTATATTAGAAAAGAGAATGGACTCAAATCAAGGACGAAAGATACTTAACTAATAACCTTAAGAACCCAGAAAAAGATCACATTAAACTCAAACTAAGAAGAAGAAATGAAATAAAAAAAATCAGGGCAGAAATCAATGAAATAGACAATAGAAAAACTATAATCAATGAGATCAAAAGCTTTTTATTTTTAGATCAATAGAATTGATAAACCAGATATGCCCGACTAATCAGGACAAAAGAGAGAAGACATAAATTACCAATATCAAGAATGAAAGATGGGACTTCATTACGCATTTACAGATATTAAAGGGAAAAATAAGTAAATATTATGATCAATTTTATGACAATAAATTTGACAATTTAGATGAAATGGACAAAGTGCTTGAAAGACACAAATTACCAAAGCTCACTGTATCAAGCAAAAGAGAGCCTGAATATCCCTTGTTGGGGGACAGTTCTCCACAGGTCTCTCATGTTTCTGCACGTCTTTCGAGCAGAGGCTTTGTTCCAGACTATCTTTTCAAAGATGTTTGTATTGTGAACAGCCTGGGAAGTTAGAAATAGGGTCTCCTTCCGGAGCAGACAGTAGGTTTGTTTGCTATCTGATATAATAAATTCTCCCTTCAAGGTAAAAGTCAAACAGGTGTTTGACTGTGTAATAGAAAAAAGATAAACAAACAAATAACAGGTTAATAAAATATTTCGGTTTCCTAAGCTAGGGGTTCTTCAGCTGTGATACAAATACCTAAGGCATTTGGACTTTTCACTCTTCCTGGGATTTTAGGTTGGTCTTTCTTATTCCAGCAGCTTCTTAAGAGCACCTGAAGGAATGATTTACTCAAGTCTTTGTCAAGACAACAGATATCTTTCTTCTTCCTCCTCTTTTCTTCTCTCTTTTTCTCATTCTCTTTCCTCCTTCTCCCTGTCCAACTCTTTCTTCTCTTAAATTTTTAACAGCTTTATTGAAATATTATTCCCATACCATGAAGTTTCCTCATTTAAAGTATTCAATCCAGTGGATTTTAGTATATTTAAAGAGTTGTGAAACCATCACCATAATTTAATTTTAGAGCATTTTCATTACCTCCAAAAGAAACCCTGTACCTGCTAGTAGTCATTCTTTATTCCATACCCCCAATCACTAATCTACTTCTGTCTCTAAAGATTTTCCTATTCTGGAGATTTTCTGTAAATGGAATTAGAAGTAAGTTAGTTTTTTGCATCTGGGTTCTTTTATTTTTTCAAGATTTATCCATGTTGTAGCACATATCAGTACTTCATTCCTTTTTATTGACAAATAATATTACACCATATGGATATATCACATATTATTCAGACATTCATTGTTTTTGGACATTTGAATTGTTTCTACCTTTTCAGTATTATAAGTAATGCAGCTATGAACATTCACATGCAAGCCTTTGCGTGGACATATGCTTTTCATTTCTCTTGGGTATATACCCAGGAGTGGAATTACTGGATCATATGGTAACTCCATGGTTAGCCTTTTGAAGAACTATCAGTCTGTTTTCCAAAGTGGCTGCCCAATTCTATGTTCTCACTAGCAGTTCCAATTTCTCCACATCCTTATCTACATTTGTTATTATCTATCTTTTTGATTATAGCTGTCCTAGGGGATGTGAAGTGGTATCTCTTTGTGGTTTTGATTTGCGTTTCTCTAAAGACTAATGATATTGGGCATTTTCTCATGTGCTTATTGGCCATTTGTGTATATTCTTTGGAGAATAGTCTGTTCAAAGCCTTTGTTCATTTCAATTGGGTTATTTGTCTTTTATTACTGAGTTGTAAGAGTTATTTATATATTCTGAATGAGAGTCTCTTATTAGATATATGGTTTACAAACATTTTCTTCCTTTCTGTGGGTTGCCTTTTAACTTTATTGATGATATCATTTGTGGCACAAAAAGTTTAATTTGGATGAAGTCTAATTTATATCTTTTTTTTTTCATCACACATTCTTTTAGTATCATATCTAAGAAACCATTGTCTAACCCAAGGTCATGAATGTTTACTCTTGCATTTTCTCCTAAGAGTTTTATGGTTTTGTTCTTACATTTATGTCTATGATGCATTTAGAGTTTTAATATTTGCGAGATAAGAGCCCAACTTCATTCTTTTGTGTGCAAATATCCAGTTGTCCCAGCAATATTTATTGAAAAGGCTATTCTTTCCCATATTAAATTATCCTGGCACCCTTATTGAAAATCAGTTGACCATAAATGTAAAGATTCATTTTTGGACTCAATTCCATTCCATTGGTCTGTATGTCTATCCTTATGCCAGTATCACACTCTCTTGACTTCCGTAGCTTTATAGTAAGATTTGAAATTGGGAAATGTGACTATTCCAACTTTGTTCTTCTTCTTCAAGATTTGTTTTGGATATTTTTGGATCCTTGAGTTTTCACGGGAATTTAGGATCAGTTTATCAAGTTTTCCAGCTGAGAACTTGATAGGGTTGATATTGAATCTGTAGATCAAGTTGCCATCTTAACAATATGAAGTCTTCTGATCAAGAATGTGGGATTTGTTCTACTTATTAAGATCTACTTTAATATCTTTTTAAAATGTTTTGCTGTTTTCAGTGTACAATTCACCAGTCAGCTCTGGGCCTCAGTCCCTTCAGTTACACAAGGGACATAGCAAGCCTTGCCCTGTTGACATGATGGAATTATAACTAGGAACAAATGAGACAGTAACTGAAAGTGTGACTTGCAGCTTACAACCTTGCTGTGATGGTTAATTTTATGTGTCAGCTTGGCTAGGTTATGGTACACAGTTGTTTGGTCAAACACTAGTCTAGATGTTGTTGTGAAGGTATTTTTTAGATGTTATTAACATTTAAATCAGTAGAATTTGGGTAAAGCATATGACCCTTAATAATGTGGGGAGGGGGGCCCGGCCTGGTGGTGTAGTTGTTAAGTGCCCGCACTCCGCTGCAGCAGCCTGGGGTGCAAATCCCGGGTGAGCACCGATGCACTGCTTGTCAAGCCATGCTGTGGCGGGGTCCCATATGAAGTGAAGGAAAGATGGGCAAGGATGTTAGCCCAGGGCCAGTCTTCCTCAGCAAAAAGAGGAGGATTGGCGACAGATGTTAGCTCAGGGCTGATCTTCCTCACAAAAAATAAAGTGCAGGTGGGCCTTATCCAACCAGTTGTACACCTTAAGGAAAAAGACTGGGATCCCTCAGGAAGAAAGGAATTCTGCTTCCAGATCTCCATGACTCAAGACTGCAACATCAACTCCTCACTGCTGGCCTGTCCTGCAGATTTTAGACTTGCCAGCCTCTACAATCATGTGAGTCAATTCCTCATAAATCTCTCTGTTTCTCTCTCTCTCTCCCCCTTCTTCCCTCCCTCCCTCTCTCTCCTGTTGGTTCTGTTTCTCTTGAGAACTCTCAATAATACATTTGATGAACTCATTTATTTGTTCTAATAGTTTTTTCATGGATTTACTAGAGTTTTCCATACATAAGATTATGTCAGGTGTAAATAGAGATTTTACCCTTTCCTTTCCAGTCTGGATGTCATTTTTTTTTTTTCTTGCCTAATTTCCCTGCCTAGCACCTCTAGTACAATATTTAACAGAAGAGATGAGAGCAGATATCTTTATCTTATTCCTGATCTTCGGAGAAAAGCACCTAGTCTTTCACAATTAAGTATGACATTAACAGGGGTGTTTTCATAGATGGCCTTTATCAGGATAAGGAAGTTCCTTCTATTCCTAGTTTGTTGGATGTTTTTATCATGAAAGGGTGTTAGATTTTGTCTAATGCTTTTTCCGAATCTATTTAAATGATCATGTGGTCTTTGTCCTTCATTCTATTAATACGAGGTATTATATTGATTGATTTTCGTATGTTAAACTAACCTTGCATTGCTGTGACAAATCCCACTTGATCATTGTGTATGATCCCTTTTATGTGCTGCTGGATTTGGTTTTCTAGTATTTTGTTGAGAATTTTAATATCTATATTCTAAAAGGATATTGGTTGTAGCTTTCTTTTCTTATGATGTCTTTGTCTGGTTTTGATGTCAGATTAATACTGGCCTCATACAATGAGTTGGGAAGTGTTCCCACCTCTTTTATTTTTGGAAGAGTTTGTGAAAGATTGTTATTAATTCTTCTTTAAATATTTGGTAGAATTGACCAGTGAAACCATCTGGGCATGGGCTTTTCTTTGTGGGAAGCCTTTAGATGACTGATTCAATCTCATTATTTGTTACAAATCACAAAGTTTTTTCAGATTTTCTAGTTTTTCTTGATTCAGTTTTGATGGTTTGATTTCTAGGAATTTGTTCATTTCACCTAAGATATCTAATTTGTTGGAATACACTTGCTCATAATGTTACCTTGTAACACTTTTTATTTCTATGAGATTGACAGTGATGTCCTGTCTTTATTTTTGATTTTTGTAATTTGAACTTTCTCTCTTTTTTTTTTTCTGGTGAGTTTAGCTAAAATTTTGTCAATTATCCTCTTATTTTTCTTTTCCTTGTCATCATCACTGAGAAGACAATATCCATACCATGGGACAAATTATATGTAGTTTCTGAAACAGTTAATTTAAGTTTGGCTATATAAAATAAATTTAATTTAATACATAGTTAACACACATGTAACAGAGTTGACAATACTAACCTCTCATTATTGCAAAATTGGTGAACTCGAGCAGAATTGCCTTTACTGTTTAAACAATGCTTTAGTCTGGGGTATTTCAGCTCCTCTTGTTTATTTGGTGTTATTCACTGGTGCACCTCTGTGTTTCATGTTGATTTCTAACCCATTCTGGTTCATGCAGAACCAATTCTTTCCGTGGACCTGAGCAAATAAATATATGAACTATAGCAAAGCCTCAATATTTGTCTTTAGTTGTTTTTATTAAATGATTTTTTATCCTAAGCTATCCCTGAAAGTTGTGACATGATCTCTGCAGTAGCAGCAGTGGAAGACTAAAAGAGAGTGCTTCACTGGGCAGTGGAGGGCATATTTCCCAGAATTTATGGGAGGCATTGGCAGTTCAAATGACCTCCTCTGATAGTTCCAAGATGCTGGATCAGAATCTCTGCTATAAGTGCAGATTTTAAAGTGGTCATCTGGTCTATTTCCTTAGCTCTGTTTTCATCCTGGCTAATTATTGCACATATCTGTACAATTAGAGAAGGTGGCACCATCTGTCAACATCTGCCTGGTAAATATGTGTGCAGACTGGATTTTTGTATTTCAACCACTTCACGCTCACAGCTTATAATCTACAAATGCAACTCCATGCAGTAATATTATCTGTAGTTTCCATCTGACTCCATAAAAATAAATACATATAATCTAGACTCTGAATACTTCAGGCAGGGCACAACTAATATTTAAAAAAAATATTGGAGCCAGCCCTATGGCATAGAAGTTAAGTGCACGCTCTGCTGCTGGCAGCCCAGGTTCAGATCCCAGGCGCACACCAATGTACCACTTGTTAGGCCATGCTGTGGCGGCGTCCCATATAAAGTAGGGGAAGATGTTAGGCCAGGGCCAGTCTTCCTCAGCAAAAAGAGGAGGATTTGCATGGATGTTAGCTCAGGGCTGATCTTCCTCACCAAAAAAAAAAAAAAAAATTCCTTGATATCATTACTATTTCCATATTACAATAACTTAATGAGAGGATTATTTTTATAAAAGCTCTTAAGATACAAAACCGGAATTTTTTGCCCTGTGAAACTAAGTTTTAGGCCTTTTAATAGCTTCATGATAACTAACCACAGAGTTGTCTGAGTGCTCCTTTAATAACAAGGTTTACTACATGAAGATAACAAGCACGCAGCTTCATAAGTCATGAACTATCGCAGTGTCTCATCTAGTTCAAGCCAGCAGGCTCCCCATTAAGCTGCCAGTGAGTCATCTGACAAAACACCCTTGAACACAGTGGAGGTTGATTTGAATTCCAGGCAAAATTGAGATGGTGACAGTTTACTGCTGGGATTCTTGGCACTGCCTTTCTGAAGTTTTCTCCATCCTCAGTAGATTCTCCCTCTCTTGCTTCATCTTCCCCACTTTCAAGGCCCAAGATGTATCTGTTCCTCCCTGACACAAGGAAAGACTTGATGTCCTACTGCTCCTTCAACCAGACATTTGCACTTTCAAGTTTTTGTCGCTAACTTAGTTAATCACTAACTTAACAATCAGTATGTGGGAAGTTGGTTTTTTTTTTCTTTCCCATTGTCATGATCATCTTATTATTATTTTTTATTGTGGTCACATTGGTTTATAACATTTTATAAATTTCAGGTGTACCTCATCATACTTCTATTTCTGCATAGATTACATCATGTTCACCACCCAAAGACTAATTACAACCCATCACCACACACATGTGGCTAATTATCCCTTTTGCCCTCCACCCTCCTCCTTCCCCTCTGGTAACCACCAATCCAATCTCTGTTTCTATGTGTTTGTTGATGTTTTTATCCTCTATTTATATGTGAGATCATATGGTATTTGACCTTCTCCCTCTGACTTATTTCTCTTAGCATAATACCTTCAATGTTGTCATCCATGTTGTCACAAATGCTGAATTTCATCGTTTCTTATGGCTGAGTAGTATTCCATTGTGTATATATACCATATCTTCTTTATCCATTCGTCCCTTGATGGGCACTTAGGTTGCTTCCAAGTCTTGGCTATTGTGAATAATGCTGCAATGAACACAGGGGTGCGTGTATCTTTACGCATTGGTGTTTTCATGTTCTTTGGATAAATACCCAGCAGTGGAATAGCTGGATCATATGGTAGTTCTATCCTTAATTTTTTTCAGGAGACTCCATACTGTTTTCCATTGTGGCTGCACCAGTTTGCACTCCCACCGGCAGTGTATGAGAGTTCCCTTCTCTCCAATCCTCTCCAACACTTGTTGTTTCCTGTCTTGTTAATTACAGCCATTCTGACGGGCGTGAGGTGATACCTCATGGTAGTTTTGATTTGTATTTCCCTGATAGTTAATGATGTTGAACATCTTTTCATGTGTTGTTAGCCATCTGTATATTTTCTTTGGAGAAAAGTCTGTTCAGGTCTTTTGCCCACTTTTTAATTGGGTTGTTAGTTGTTTTTTTTTTTTTTGAGATTCATGAGTTCTTTATATATTTTGGAGATTAACCCCTTATCAGATATATGGTTTACAAATATCTTCTGCCAATTATTAGGTTGTCTTTTCATTTCGTTGATGGTTTCCTTTGCTGTGCAGAAGGTTTTTAGTTTGATTAGTCCCATTTGTTTATTTTTTCTCTTGTTTCTCTTGCCCAGTCAGACATGGTACTTGAAAATATGTTGCTAAGACTGATATTGAAAAGCATACTTCCTATGTTTTCTTCTAGAAGTTTCACGGTTTCAGGTCTTACATTCAAGTCTTTAATCCATTTTGAGTTAATTTTTGTGTATGGTGTAAGATAATGGTCTACTTTTGTTTTTTTGCATGTGGCTGTCCAGTTATCCCAACACCATTTCTTGAAGAGACTTTCCTTTCTCCATTGTATGTTTTTGGCTCCTTTGTTGAAGATTAGCTGTGCATAGATGTGTGGGTTTATTTCTGGGCTCATGATTCTATTACATTGATCTGTGTGTCTGTTTTTGTGCCAGTGCCATGCTGTTTTGGTTACTATAGCTTTGTAGTATATTTTGAAATCAGGGAGTGTGATATCTCCAGCTTTGTTCCTTTTTCTCAGGATTCCTTTGGCTATTTGGGGCCTTTTATTGTTCCATATAAATTTTAGTATTCTTTGTTCTATTTCTGTGAAAAATGTTATTGGAACTTTGACAGGGATTACATTGAATCTATAGATTTCTCTAGGAATTATGGACATCTTAATGATGTTAATTCTTCCAATCCAAGAGCACAGAATATCTTTCCATTTATTTGTATCTTCTTCAATTTCTTTCAATAATGTTTTATAGTTTTCAGTGTACAAGTCTTTCATCTCTTTGGTTAAGTTTATTCCTAGGTATTTTATTCTTTTTGTTTCAATTGTAAACGGGATTGTATTTTTAATCCCTCTTTCTGCTGCATAGAAATGCAACTGATTTTTGAATGTTCACTTTGTATCCTGTAACTTTACCATATTTGTTTATTACTTCGAAAAGTCTTTTGGTGCATTCTTTAGGGTTTTCTATATATAAAATCATGTCATCTGCAAATAGTGACAGTTTCACTTCTTCCTTTCCAATTTGGATCCGTTTTATTTATTTTTCTTGCCTGATTGCTCTGGCTAGGACTTACAATACTATGTTAAATAGGAGTGGTGTAAGTGGGCATCCTTGTCTGGTTCCTGTTCTTAGAGGGATAGCTTTCAGTTTTTCACCATTGAGGATGATATTTGCTATGGTTTTGTCATATATGGCCTCTATTATGCTGAGGTACTTTCCTTCTATACCCATTTTATCAGAGTTTTTATCATAAATGGATGCTATATCTTGTCTAATGCTTTCTCTTCATCTATTGAGACGATCATGTGACTTTTATTCTTTATTTTGTTAATGTGGTGTATCATGTTGATTGATTTGTGGATGTTGTACCAGCCCTGTATCCCTGGAATAAATCCCACCTGATCATGTTGTATGATCTTTTTAATGTATTATTGTATGTGATTTGCTAGTATTTTGTTGAGGATTATTGCATCATGTTCATCAGTGATATTGGCCTGTAATTTTCTTTTTGTGTGTTACCCTTGTCTGGTTTTGGTGTCAGGGTAATGTTGGCTTCATAGAATGAGTTAGGAAGCTTCCCCTCCTCTTCAATTTTTTGGAAGAGTTTGAGAAGGGTACATATTAAGTCTTCTTTGAATGTTTGGTAGAATTCACCAGGGAAGCCGTCTGGTCCTGGACTTTTATTTTGGGGGAGGTTTTTGATTACTGTTTCAATCTCCTCACTGGTGATTGGTCTATTCAAATTCTCTATTTCTTCTTGATTCAGTTTTGGAGGGTTGTATGATTCTAAGAATTTATCCATTTCTTCTAGATCATCCAATTTGTTGTCATATAGCTTTTCATAGTATTCTCTTAAAATCTTTCGTATTTCTGATGTGTCAATTGTAATTTCTCCTCTTTCATTTCTGATTTTATTTATTTGAGCCTTCTCTCTTTTTTTCTTGGTGAGTCTAGCTAAAGCTTTGTCAATTTTGTTCATCTTTTCAAAGAACCAGCTCTTGGTTTCATTAGTTTTTTCTATTTTTTTCTTTTAGTCTCTATTACATTTATTTCGTCTCTGATTTTTATTACTTCCCTTCTTCTACTGATTTTGGGCTTTGTTATTCTTTTTCCATTTCCTTTAGATGCATTGTTAGATTGTTTATTTGAGATTTTTCTTGTTTGTTGAGATAGGCCTACATTGCTATAAACTTCCCTCTTAGAACCGCTCTTGTTGTATCCCATAAATTCTGGCATGTCATATTTTCATTTTCATTTGTCTCCAGGTATTTTTTTGATTTCTCTTTTGATTTCTTTGTTGTCCCAATCGTTGTTCATAGCATTTTGTTTAATCTCCACATATTTGTGGCTTTTCTGGTTTTCTTCCTATAGTTGATTTCTAGTTTCATACCATTGTGATCAGAAAAGATGCTTGGTATTATTTCACTCTTCTTAAATTTATGGAGACTTGTTTTGTGGCCTAACATGTAATCAGTCCTGGAGAATGTTCCATGTGCATTTGAGAAGAATGTGTATTCTTTGGTTTTTGGATGGAATGTTCTGTATATATCTATTAAGTCCATCTGCTCTAGCATGTCATTTAAGGCCAATTTTTCTTTATTGATCTTCTGTTTGGATGATCTATCCATTGGTGTAAGTGGAGTGTTAAAGCCCTCTACTATTATTGTGTTGCTGTCTATTTCATCTTTTCTGTCTGTTAATAATTGCTTTATATATTTAGGTGATCCTACATTGGGTGCATAGATATTTATGAGTGTTATATCCTCTTGTTGGATTATTGCCTTGATCATTATGTAGTGCCTTTCTTTGTCTCTTGTTACAGTTTTTGTTTTAAAGTCTATTTTGTCTGATATGAGAATTGCTACCCCAGCTTTCTTTTCATTGCCATTTGCATGGAGTATCTTTTTCCATCCCTTCACTTTCAGTTTGTGTCTTTAGGTCTGATGTGTGTCTCTTGTATGCAGCATATATATGGGTCTTGTTTTTTTATCCAATCAGCCACACTATGCCTTTTAATTCGTGCATTTAGTCCATTGATGTTTAAAGTAGCTATTGATAAGTATGTACTTACTGCCATTTTTTTACTTTTGTTCCTTAATGTTTTAGTAGTTCTCCTCTGTTCCTTTTCTCTTCTCTTGCTCTCTTCCCTTGTGGTTTGATGGCTTTCTTTAGCATTATGTTTGGGTTCCTTCCTCTTAGTTTTTTGTGCATTTATTATAGATTTCTGATTTGTGATTACCATGAAGTTCATGTATAGTAACCTGTATACATAGCAATCTATACTAAGTTGATGGTCTCTTTAGTTTGACCTCTATCTGAAAGCTCTACTTTTTTACTCCCCTCCTCCCACATTTTATGTTTTTGATATCATATCTAACCTCTTTTTTGTGCTTTGTATCTGTTACCCTCTTATCATGGAAATAGATAATTTTTCCTATTTGCAGTCTTCTCTTTCCCCCTTAAATAAGTCCCTTCAGCATTTCTTGTAGGACTGGTTTCTTGGTGACAAACTCCTTTAATTTTTGCTTGTCCTGGAAACTCTTTATCTCTCCTTCCATTCTGAATGGTAACCTTGCTGGGTAGAGTATTCTTGGCTGAGGATTTTTTCCTTGTAGCACTTAAATATATCATGCCACTCTCTTCTAGCCTGTAAGGTTAAGTCAGCTGATAGCCTTATGGAGTTTCCTTTGTATGTAACTTGTTGTCTTTCTCTTGTGGCTTTTAGGATTCTCTCTTTATCTTTAATTCTGGACATTCTAATTATGATATGTCTTGGTGTGGGCCTCTTTGGGTTTATCTTATTTGGTGCTCTCTGTGCTTCCTGTACCTGGATGTCTGTTTCCTTCCTTAGGTTAGGGAAGTTTTCAACTATTATTTCTTCCAATAGATTCTCTGCCCATTTGTCTCTCTCTTCTTCTGGGACACCTATAACACAGATGTGCTTGATGTTGTCCCAGAGGTCCCTTAGACTGTCCTCACTCTTTTTAATTCTTTCTTCTTTTATCTCTTCAGCTTAGGTGATTTCCTCTAGTCTTTTATCCAGTTCACTGATCCATTCTTCTGTATCCTCTACTCTGCTTTTAAGTCCCTCTAGTGAATTTTTCATTTCCAGTATTGTATTCTTCATTTCTGATTGGTTCTTTTTTATCTCCATTTCTTTGTTGATGTTGTCACTGAGTTCATCCATTCTTCTCCTAAGATCAGTGAGCATCCTTATGACTCTTTGTTTGAACTCTCTCTCAGGGAGATTGCTCATTTCTGTTTCACTTAGTTCCTTTTCTGGGATTTTGCCCTGTTTCTTTACTTGGAACGTATTCCTTTGCCTCCTCACTTTGCCTCTTTCCCTGTGCTTGTGTCTATGTATTAGGTAGGTCAGCTATGTCTCCTGATCTTGGAGAGGTGACCTTATATAAGTGATGCCTTATGAAGCCCAGTCATGTGCTTCCCTCTTGTCACCAGATCCAAATGTTCCAGGAGTGACTCCTGTGTGGGCTACGTGTGTCCTTCTGTTGTGGCAGGGTTGCTCTTGCCGTAGGTGCCCAGGGAGGCTGAGCTGTTCCCCTGGCCAGCTGGTTATGATGCTCAGCTCTGTGTAGTTTTTGTGGGCCCTTCAGTCTCTTTATTATGTGTGGGGTGCCCCAGCACAGTTGGCTGCAAGTTGTAATCACACATTCCTATTGCAGTTTTTCTATTAAGTGAGTAGGCCCCTAGCATCGCTCGTTGTTAGGCTCAGCATCTTACAATCGCTATAATCCTCTGACCTTTAAGGCTCTTTTCAGCTCCCTGAGGATTGCAGCTGGGTGAGGTTGGCCTCAGGCCTGGGAGCACCCAATTGTTTCAGACTTTGGAAGGTGGAACCAATCCCCTATGTGGCTCTCTGAGAAGCACAAGTCTTCTGCAGCTGACAAGCCCTGCTGCCCATAGGGACACACACACAGTCAACACAGTCCTGCCCTGTGCATGTGCCTCAACTCCCTGGAGTGGACACAGTCACTGCAAAGTAGGAGCCCCATTCACTCCACCAGCGCCCCACACTCTCCACCTGCTCCCCATTCACGCCCTGCCCCCAGGACCCACTAGCCTGGCCACAGAGTATCCAGGCAGCTCTCTTAGCAGGCCCACAAGTTGCCTGAGGTCTTGTTGTTGGGTGGGGCCAGTCTCTAGGGAGGGCTGCTTTCCTTGGCTGAGCTGGATTAAATCAGTGCTCTAGCGGGTAGGACAGATCCTGGGCTAGCAGGCCACAGGGATAACTCCAATGGCGTCTGCCAGTGTCTGTATCGGCACACCCACGCCAGGTCACAGCAATGTCCACGGCCAATGTCCCAGTCCCTGGAGAGGTCTCACTTCTCACTGAGATGCACCCAGAGCCTATCAGGTGAGTTTCTTTTCCCAAAGGATTGTGCACCTTTCTTTCTGGTGATTTTAGGTTGCTTTCCAAAATGAGAGTTTGTGCACGGGCCGTTTAAGAGCCCGCTTTAATTTTTTGTATCCCAGCTTTTCTGGAGGTATTCCCCACTGTTGTTTGCGTCCAGCAAAGCCAGATGTTATGACACTCTTCTCAGTTGTGCTGGGTCCAAATAATGCCTATAGCAGGAAAGCTCCCCAAATCAGGTATCCCACTGGGAGGATGGTTTTTTTATCCAATAGGATATTGAAATCACACTGTGGTTATTTGTCAATTCTGTCTCAAACAGGATCTTGGAGAAAACCTTCCAGGGGACCTGGTGTTGGGGGTCCAACATATGACCGGACAAGATGCCCTTGCTCTTCTGGGGTTGATAAGATGTAGCCGAATGGGTGTTGGAGGAAAGGAAACACGGTGCATGCCCTACCCAAACAAATGTCCGTGGAGGAGGCTGGTGCACACCGAAGTAGTAGGACCTCTGTTATTCACCGTCATGCTCTGCTCTCTTGGGCACCTGTTTCACCCTTTGTCTTCTCTGTTCAGATCCCCAACACCTTTATTGCTACCCGATGCTGATGGGCAGAATCTTTGTGCTAGAGCTTTTGTGAGTAGTTTTGTTAATAATTTTAAATGGTGAAAATCGAATGTCTATAAGTAGAAGAATTCCTGAAGTAGATACATAGGACTTATGGAGGAGCAATATTATAGATAAACATAAGTTCTCCTCTCAATTCCTAATAACTTAACATTTTTAAACTAAGAAAAGCAGAGATTTGTGGAGGCCAGAAAGGTAAACCTTACTTCTCCTAAACACTTTCTCTTTTCATAAGGTTATAACTGAAATTTTAAATTTTGATCAAAAGTCTTTTTGGCTTTCTTTCTTTAAAATACATTTAAGGCCCGAGGTTGTTATATCTAAATTTGTTTAGATAACTTTCTTGTTCTTTTTTGTGAACATAGACTTTTTAGATATGATTATATGTGTTAACTAAAAAAATTAAAGATTACTCGTAATATCAAAACTAGAACTAATCCATGTTGATATTTTATTTAATAGAGTTCTTGTTTCTTTCCTTTTTGCCTGCCTTCCCTCTTTTCTTCCTTCCTTCTCTCATTACCTTCCATTTAAATACGGCAAAATACGATTATTGTGTACATACTCTTGTGATCTGCTTTTTGACTTGCCCATATATGTTGGACATCTTACCATGTGAATATGTATTATCCCACAAGATAATTTTAATGGTTGCATAGTATTTCACTGTATCATTTTCATAATTTATTACCAAATTCTCGCTATTGTAAATAATTCTAAGATGAATATCCTTAAACATATGCTGTTGACATGTTCACCAATTTTCTTACTAAATTCTTGCAATTGAAATTGATGATATGCACATGTTCTGGGACTTTTTTAAAAAACACTTTATTGAGATATAATTGATATACAAAAAGCTATACATACTTAATGTATACAACTTTTGATGAATACTTCCAAGTTACCTTTCCCAAAGACTTCCCTACCTGAAAGTGGAGTGGATGTGGAAGGGGAAAGGGGGCAGTGCAAGCTTCTAAAATCTTGCCAGCCAGTCACCGCAGGGTTTCCAGCTTCCTCAGGAGGCTGAAGCTTGCTCTGGAGTGGGAGCTGCTCTGTAAGGGCTCCTCAGGCTGGATCTGTCTGAGGTACTTAGATGAGGAAATACACAATCGCTTCACTCTCCTTTCCTCTCTCAACTTTCCTTAATCCTTTCCTTTTGTCCCCTCCTTAGGCTGGGTCTGAAGCATGGGGGAGGGTTGGGACTCCAGAGTCCATCCCACCTCCCAACTTGAGTCTGATTCTCTGGTTGGCAAACGGAGATGACCTGTCTCAAAATCCCAGATAACTAGGAACCACTGCCATCTACCATTTTGCAGTGCTGTGAAGATTTCCCAGCCAAGAAGAGAGCTTGCCCCATGTGCTTTCCTGCCAGGGGTCCAGCAGGTGGGCTGTGGAGGGCTGGGTGACAAAACATTCCTGTGCTAATTAGGAGAATAAAGCATTTGGAAAAGGACTAGGGGATCCAACTGAGAATAGCTAGGTACAGCCAGAGGGTGTGGGAAGTCCAGAGAGAGGACTGAAGAGAAATGTCCTCACAAAGAGAATCACATTAACTAGAAAGTGGCGGCAGAATATAGGATTAAAGGAGAGACCACTATCTGGGGAGCACTTGCAGACCCTTGAAACACATGCAGGGATGCCACAAAGTACTCTCCTCAGAGTCTCACCACAGCCCTGAGGCATGCAGAACTAAGGGAACCTGTGAGGCCACATGGAGAGGTGGCTCATGGGGACACTGCAGGGTGTGGGCCCAACTCTGTGGCCTCCAGAGCCCCTGCTTGTGGCACCTGCTTGAAGTTCCAGCCACAGCCAACTTCCTGAATCCCATGATGTGCAACCAGCTCCCAGCTCAGCCTGTCTACCCTGTTTGGGGGCTATCTAGAACATTTAAAAACATTAATAATACCTTCTTTCCTTTGGAAAGGGAGATGCAGGTTACACTTTCAATTACTGTCTCATTTGTTCCTAGTTACGATTCCATCAGGCCCACAGGGCAAGGTTTGCTATGTCCCTTGTGCAACTGAAGGGACCGAGGCCCAGAGCAGGCTGGTGATGTGGCTGAGGTAACAGCTAAATGGTGACACAGCTAAGGCGGGAGTTAGAGGATGAACCTGTCCACCACCTGCCTTCTGGCACCCTGGGAATGGTCTGAGACCCAGCAAGGGGAAGGTGAAAGGGCTTGGTCAGCAAAAGTCCTCTGCCTTTGCTTCCCATGAATCCCATCCCCTTGCTTAGGAGGGCCAATGGCATTGAGTACACAAATCTTTATTCCTTGGAGTCTTGTGCCGTTTTTAGTTCTTGTTCTCTGGAAATATGCTGCACGGTGTAGTTCAGGGTCTTTGGACTAAGGAAGTTTTATTCATTGTTCAAGGCCTGCCTGCCCATTGCCCATGAGCCACTGTCCCAGCCAAGGCCCTCCAGGTGTGTGCCTTACCTCAGGCTTCCTCTCCTGGGATTATGGGGTCTCTCCTGGAGTTGTAAACACCCACCCTAAACTCCTGCTTTCCACCCTAGCCTTTGAACCTCCCTCCAGCACTTCTTCTCCAGGCCACCAGAGGTCACTATAGTCTGCATAGGATTCTTGAGTTTGGAGACTGTCCCAGGCATCTCCTGCAGAGTGTGGGATCTGGTCTATACCCTATGATCCCAGTGAGAAGGGGAATGGGCATGTCAGATTGGATGATCTCCCTCAAGCTGGCTGAGAACATTCTTATGTTCTCAGGTTGCTGGGCAAAAGTTCCCTCATCTCCTTCCCCATGGATCCTGTCAGCTCATAACAAATGGGTAATGGTGTGTTTTGCCACTTGAGAGCTCATTTTCTCTGAATCTTGCTCACATTTTTCTTTATTGGCACAGGTATTTGCCTGTGTAGGAGTTCACACTGATAGCACAATCCTTATCCTCCAATTCTGCCCTGATGGCTAAAAAGTGAGGTAGTGGTAGTGATGTTTTGAGGGCTTCACAGGGGTTAAACCATTCTGTTGCTGAGGCCACTTTGGGGCAAGTGCAGCACTTTGCTCCATGGGTTCAAACCCCATTTCAACTACCTTCTTATTGGTTGTGGAAACTTGGGCATTTTCTTAAACCTCTCTAAGACTCAGTGTATTGTATTGAAATTCATATCCACCTGGAACCTGAGAATGTGACCTTATTTGGAAATAACTATTAGTTAAGATGAGGTCATACTGGATTGGGGTGAGTCCTAAATACAATGACTGGTGTCCTTACAAGAAGAGGGGAGGACACAAAGAGACTGACACACAGAGAAGAGTGCCATGTGAAGACAGAGGCAGAGGCTAGAGTGATGTGTCTACAAGCCAAGGGATGCCAAGCATTGCCAGAATCATCAAGAGCTAGGAAGAGGCAAGGAAGGATTCTTCCTTACAGCCTTTAAAGGGAGCAAGACTCTGCAGACACCTTGATTTTGGACTTTTGGCCTCCCAAACTATGAGAGAATAAATTTCTGTTGTTTTAAGTCACTCAGTTTGTGGTGATTTATTATAGCAGCACAGGAAACTAATACACTCAGTTTCTTCAGGTACAAAATTGGGCTAGTATCACCTCAGAGGTTGCCTCAAGATTAAATAATGTTTTATGAATGGCTATACAGTCTCATCTGATAGCCAAGCCACGGCCTTGGATGGCTAAAGGCCTTAGCTTTTTGCCAGACATATAGTAACCCCTTAAAATATTAACAGTTATTACTTAGGCTGATTCTTTGCTTTTGAGAGTTCTCAAGGTGACAGCCTCCTGATCCTTGGGAATGCTCTCCCATTTTATTTCAGGTCACTATCTCTGTGGCCTTTTGACTCTTAACCCAGTTAGAAAATCCCTCAGGCCAACACCCTTCATGGCAGCATTGGGGTAATTTCTGCCCTGGGGAATGTGAGGCCCCTTTCAGCATCTCAGCCACAGCTGAGGCGGTGCCCTCCACTTCTATGGCCTTCCTCCCATCTGCTTTGCCCTTCCCTCTGCCCTCCCAAGTGGCACCAGTTTACTGGACACGGTGTGGCCAACAGAAATTCTATCTACACTATACTCTTGCTTGTGAGGGCTGGAAGGGCCATTGGGATCAATGCCCTGTGCCAGGCAGTGGGTGGCCGACATCTTGTCACAGAGTTAGGCCACAGCTGAAGGGCTAGAGCAGCACTGAGAAGTTTGGCTGCTTTCCATTCCATTCTTGTTATCCACATGTGAAACGAATCGTTGTATCTCAGCGACAGTTTAGTCTTCCTCACAGATTTCCATGCTATCGTCTCAGAGTAGAAATCAGTTCCAATAATGACAGTCTCAGCCCTCTGCTGCCAGCTCCCATCTATGTCACTGGGCAGCAGGTGGACACCTTGTCCACTTAGCATCTTTTTTCCCAACAAGCAAAGCAATATCAGACATAGGGTAGAGGTGATTCAAGCCTAGGGCCTTTTGATTGAGTTACCAAGGCTGTGCCTGAGATGATAATTGAGAATCAAATTCATCAGTTCACCAAATGTTTATTCTATACCTCCCATGTGCTAGGCAAAGTGCTACATGATGGAGTTTTAAAAATGTGAGAATCTCCCCTGTTGCTTTCCTCGTGAGACCACCAAATAGACCTTCACCCCTCCCATTTCTGTATGAAAATGTCTGTGAGCTGCAATTATAGAAACTCTATGGATTACAAAATAATTCTACCACTAATCATCTATAAAATCCCAGAAACTCCTCAGTTTCAGACTCACTGGAAGGAGTATTTTTTTAATTGAAGTACATTGATGTACAATATTATATTAGTTTCAGATGTACAATATAGTGTTTCGATATTTTTATACATTGCAAAATGATCGTCACAATATGTCTAGTTATCCTCTGTCACCATACAAAGTTATTACAATATGATTGACTATATTCCATATGCTATACATGGCATCCCCATGACTTATTTATTTTATGACTGGAAGTTTGTACCTCCTGGTCCCCCTCACCTATTTCGCTCATCCCCCCACCCCCTCCCCTCTGGCAGCCACTAGTTTGTTCTCTGTATCTATGAGTCTGTTTCTGTTTTTTGTTTGTTCATTTGTTTTGTTTTTTAGATTTTACATATAAACGAAATCATACGGTATTTGTCTTTCTCTGTCTGACTTATTTCACTTAGCATATGACTGTCTAGGTCCATCTACGTTGCTGCAAATGGCAAGATTTCATCCTTGTTTATGGCTGAGTAATATTCTATTTTATATATAAACCACATCTTCTTTATTGATTCATCCATCAATGGACATTTAGGTTGCTTCTGTATCTTGGTTATTGTAAATGATGCTGCAATGAACATAGGGTTGCATATATCTTTTCAAAGTAGTGTTTTCATTTTCTTTGGATATATACCCAGAAGTGGAATTGCTGGATTCCATTTTTAATTTTTTTTTTTTTTTTGGTGAGGAAGATCAGCCCTGAGCTAACATCCATGCCAATCCTCCTCTTTTTGCTGAGGAAGACTGGCCCTGAGCTAACATCTGTGCCAATATTCCTCCACTTTATGTGGGACGCCGCCACAGTATGGCCTGACAAGTGGTGCAGCGGTGCACGCCCGAGATGTGAACCCAGGCCACCAGCAGCGGAGCATGTGCACTTAACCACTACGCCATGGGGCCGGCCCCTTCATTTTTAATTTTTTGAGGAACCTCCATACTGTTTTGTGTAGTGGCTGCACCAATTTATATTCCCACCAACAGCGAACAAGGGTTCCCTTTTCCCAACGTTCTATCCAACACTTGTTATTTCTTGTCTTGATAACAGCCATTCTGACAGGTGTGAGGTGGTATATCATTGTGGTTTTGATTTGCATTTTCCTGATGATTAATGATGTTGAGCATTTTATCATGTGCCTGTTGGCCATCTGTAAGTCTTCTTTGGAAAGATGTCTATTCAGGTCCTCTCCCCATTTTTTAATCAGACCATGTGGGTTTTTTTGCTCTTGAGTTGTATGAGTTCCTTATATGCTTTGAATACTAACCCCTTATTAGATATATCATTTACAAATATCTTCTCCCATTCAGTAGGTTGACTTTTTGTTTTATTGATGGTTTCCTTTGATGTTCAAAAGCTTTTTAGTTTGATGTAGCGTCATTTGTTTATTTTTGCTTTTGTTGCCCTTGCCTGAGGAGACTCATCCAAAAAAAATATTGCTAAGACTGATGTCAAAGAGTTTATTGCCTGTTTTCTTCTAGATGTTTTATGGTTTCGGGTCTTACATTTAAGTCCTTAATCCATTTGAGTTTATTTTTGTACATAGTGTAAGAAAGTGGTCCACTTTCATTCTCTTGCATATAGCTGTCCAGTTTTCTCAACCATTTATTGAAAAGACTGTCTTTTCCTCACTGTCATAGATTAATTGACCATATAATCATGGCTTTATTTCTGGGCTCTCTATTCTATTCATCGATCTATGTGTCTGGTTTTGTGTCAGTATCATACTGTTTTGATTACTTTAGCTTTGTCGTACAGTTTGAAATCAGGGAGCGTGATACCTCCAGCTTTGTTCTTCTTTCTCAAGATTGCTTTGGCTGTTCAAGGTCTTTTGTTGTTCCATGCAAATTTGAGGATTATTTCTTCTGGTCTTGTGAAAAATACCACGGGAACTCTGATGAGGATTGCATTGAATCTGTGGATTGCTTTGAGTAATATGGACATTTAATGATATTAATTCTTCCAATCCATGAGCATCATATATCTTTCCATTTTTATTTTTGCTGTCTTCAATTTCTTTCATCAATGTCCTACAGTTTTCAAAGTACAGGTCTTTTACCTCCTAGGTTAAGTTTATTCCTAGGTATTTTATTCTTTTTGATGCAATTGTAAATGGAATTATTTTCTTAATTTCTCTTTTTGATAATTTGTTATTGGTGTATATAAACACAACAGATTTCTGTATATTAATTCTGTATCCTGCAAGTTTACTGAATTCATTTATTAGTTCTAATAGTTTTTTGGTGGAGTCTTCAGCATTTTCTATATTAGCATCATGTCACCTGCAAACAGTGACAGTTTTACTTCTTTCTTTCCAATTTGGATGCCTTTTATTTCTTTTTCTTGCCTAGTTGTTGTGGCTAGGACTTCCAACAGTATGTTGAATAAAAGTGGCAAGACATCATTATATTGTTCCTGATCTTAGAGGAAAAGCTTTCTGCTTTTCATTGAGTATGATATTAGCTGTGGATTTGTCACATATGGCCTTTATTATGTTAAGGTACATTCTTTCTATGTGCACTTCATTGAGATTTTTTTATCATAAATGATGTTGAATTTTGTCAAATGCTTTTTCTGCATCTATTGAGATGATCATATGATTTTTAGCCTTCGTTTTGTTAATGTGGTGTGTCTTGTTGATTGATTTGAAGATGTTGAACCATCCTTGCATCCCTGGAGTAAATCCCTCTTGATCATGGTGTATGATCCTTTTAATGTATTGTTGGATTTGGTTTCCTAACATTTTGTTGAGAACTTTTGTATCTATGTTCATTGGAGACATTGGTCTGTAATTTTCTTTTTTTGTTGTGTCTTTGTCTGGTCTTGGTATGGGGTAATGCTATCCTTGTAAAATGAGTTTGAAAGTGTTCCTTCCTCTTCAATTGTTTGGAATAATTTGAGGATAAATATTAACTCTTCCTTAAATGTTTGGTAGAATTCACCTGTAAAGACATCTGGTCCGGGACTTTTGTTTTTGGAAATATTTGATTACTGATTCAATTTCATTGCCAGTAATAGATCTATTCAGATTTTCTATTTCTTCATGATTCAGTCTTGGAAGATTATATGTTTCTAAGAATTTATCCGTTTCTTCTAGGTTGTGAATTTGTTGGCATATAATTGTTCATGGTAGTCTCTCATGATCCTTTGTATTTCTGTGGTATCAGTTGTAACTTCTCTTTCACTTCTGATTTTATGTGTTTGGGCTCTCTTTTTTCTTGGTGAGTCTGGCTAAAGGTTTATCATTTATTTAAAATCTTTTCAAAGAAACTGGCTCTTAGTTTCATTAATCTTTTCTACCATCTTTTTAGTCTCTATTTCATTTATTTCTGCTCTAATTATTATTTCCTTCCTTCTACTAACTTTGGGTTTTGTTTTTTCTTTTTCTAGTTCCTTTAGGTGTAAAGTTAGATTTTTTATTTAAGATTTTTCTTGTTTCCTGAGGTAGACCTGTATCACTATGAACTTCCCTCTTAGAACTACTTTTGCTGTATCTCATAGATTTTGGAACATTGTGTTTCCATTTTCATTTGTCTCAAGGTATTTTTTGATTTCCTGTTTGATTTTTTTGTTGACCCATTGGTTGTTTAATAGCATGTTGTTTAGACTCCACGTGTTTGTGCTTTTTCCAGTTCTCTTCTCATAATTAATTTCTAGTTTCATAACGTTGTTATTGGAAAAGATGCTTGATATGATTTCAATCTTCTTAAATTTATTGAGACCTGTTTTGTGGCCCACCATGTGGTCTATCCCAGAGAAGGTCCTATGTGCACTTGAGAAGAATGTGTATTCTGTGGTTTTGGAGTGGAATATTCTGTGTACATGTATTAAGTCCATTCAGTCTAATGTGTTGTTCAAGGCTGATGTTTCCTTATTGATTTTCTATCTGGATGATCTATCCATTGCTGTAAGTGGGGGGTTAAAGTTCCCTACTATTATTGTATTGCTTTCAGTTTCTCCCTTTGATTCATTAATATTCGTTTTATGTATTTTGGTGCTCCTCTGTTGGGTGTATATGTGTTTATAAATGTTATACGTTCTTGCTGAATTTACCCCTTTATCTTTATGTAGTCCCCTTCTTTGTCTTTTATTGCAGTCTTTGTTTCAAAATCTATTTTGTCTGATATGAGTATAGCTACATCAGATTTCTTTTCATTTCCATTTGCATGGAATATCTTTTTCCATCCCTTCACATGTTGTCTGTGTGTGACCTTAGTTCTAAAGTGAGTCTCTTATAGGCAGCATATAGATGGGTCTTGTTTTTCATCCATTCCACCACTCTGTCTTTTGATTGGTGAATTTAGTCTATTTACATTTAAAGTAATTATTTATAGATAGGTACTTATTGTCATTTTGTTAATTGTTTTCTAGCTTAATTGTTAATTGTTTTCTAGTATTTGACCTTCTCCCTCTGACTTATTTCACTTTGCATTATACCCTCAATGTCCATCCATGTTGTCACAAATGGCTGGATTTCGTCGTTTCTTATGGCTGAGTAGTATTCCATTGTGTATATATACCACAGCTTCTTTATCCATTCGTCCCTTGATGGGCACTTAGGTTGCTTCCAAGTCTTGTCTATTGTGAATAAGGCTGCAATGAACACAGGGGTGCATGTACCTTTGCAAATTGGTGTTTTCAAGTTCTTTGGATAAATACCCAACAGTGGAATAGCTGGATCATATGGTAGTTCTATCCTTGATTCTTTGAGGAATCTCCATACTGTTTTCCATAGTGGCTGCACCAGTTTGCACTCCCACCAGCAGTGTATGAGAGTTCCCTTCTCTCCACAACCTCTCCAGCACATGTTGCTTCCTGTCTTGTTAATTATAGCCATTCTGACGGGCGTGAGGTGATATCTCATTGTAGTTTTGATTTGCATTTCCCTGATAGTTAGTGATTTTGAACATCTTTTCATGTATCTGTTGGCCATCTGTATATCTTCTTTGGAGAAATGTCTGTTCAGGTCTTTTGCCCATTTTTTAATTGGGTTGGTAGTTTTTTTGTTGTTGAGATGCATGAGTTCTTTATATATTTTGGAGATTAAGCCCTTATCAGATGTATGCTTTGCAAATATCTTCTCCCAGTTGTTAGGTTGTCTTTTCGTTTTGTTGATGGTTTCCTTTGCTGTGCAGAAGCTTTTTAGTTTGATGTAGTCCCATTTGTTTATTTTTTCTATTGTTTCTCTTGCCCGGTCAGATGTGGTGTTTGAAAAGATGTTGCTAAGACCGATGTCGAAGAGCGTACTGCCTATGTTTTCTTCTAGAACTTTCACAGTTTCAGCTCTTACATTCAAGTCTTTAATCCATTTGGAGTTAATTTTTGTGTATGGTGTAAGGTAAGAGTCTACTTTCATTTTTTTGCATATGGCTATCCAGTTTTCCCAACACCATTTGTTGAAGAGACTTTCTTTTCCCCATTGTATGTTCTTGGCTCCTTTGTCAAAGATTAGCTGTCCATAGATGTGTGGGTTTATTTCTGGGCTTCCGATTCTATTCCATTGATCTGTGTGTCTGTTTTTGTGCCAGTACCATGCTGTTTTGGTTACTATAGCTTTGTAGTATATTTTGAAATCAGGGAGTGTGATACCTCCAGCTTTGTTCTTTTTTTTCAGGATTCCTTTAGCTATTCGGGGTCTTTTGTTGTTCCATATAAATTTTAGGATTCTTTGTTCTATTTCTGTGAAAAATGTTGTTGGAACTTTGATAGGGATTGCATTGAATCTATAGATGGCTTTAGGAAGTATGGACATCTTAACTATGTTAATTCTTCCAATCCAAGAGCACGGAATATCTTTCCATTTCTTTGTGTCTTCTTCAATTTCTTTCAGAAATGTTTTATAGTTTTCGCTGTACAGATCTTTCACCTCTTTGGTTAAGTTTATTCCTAGGTATTTTATTCTTTTTGTTGCAATTGTAAATGGGATGGTATTCTTAATTTCTCTTTCTGCTACTTCGTTGTTAGTGTACAGAAATGCAACTGATTTTTGTATGTTGATTTTGTATCCTGCAACTTTACCATATTCGTTTATTACTTCTAAAAGTTTTCTGGTGGATTCTTTGGGGTTTTCTATATATAAAATCATGTCATCTGCAAATAGTGACAGTTTCACTTCTTCCTTTCCAATTTGGATCCCTTTTATTTCTTTCTCTTGCCTGATTGCTCTAGCTAGGACTTCCAGTACTATGTTAAATAGGAGTGGTGACAGTGGGCATCCTTGTCTGGTTCCTGTTCTTAGAGGGATAGCTTTCAGTTTTTCACCATTGAGGATGATATTAGCTGTGGGTTTCTCATATATGGTCTTTATTATGTTGAGGTACTTTCCTTCTATCCCCATTTTATTCAGAGTTTTTATCATAAATGGATGCTGAATCTTGTCAAATGCTTTCTCTGCATCTATTGAGATGATCATGTGATTTTTGTTCTTCATTTTATTAATGTGGTGTATTACGTTGATTGATTTGCGAATGTTAAACCATCCCTGCATACCTGGAATAAATCCCACTTGATCATGGTGTATAATCTTTTTAATGTATTGTTGTATGCGATTTGCTAGTATTTTGTTGAGGATTTTTGCATCGATGTTCATCAGTGATATTGGCCTGTAATTTTCTTTTTTTGTGTTGTCCTTGTCTGGTTTTGGTATCAGGGTAATGTTAGCTTCGTAGAATGAGTTAGGGAGCTTCCCCCCCTCCTCAATTTTTTGGAAGAGTTTGAGAAGGATAGGTATTAAGTCTTCTTTGAATGTTTGGTAGAATTCACCAGGGAAACCGTCTGGTCCTGGACTTTTATTTTTGGGGAGGTTTTGATTACTGTTTCAATCTCCTTACTGGTGATTGGTCTATTCAAATTCTCTACTTCTTCTTGATCCAGTTTTGGAAGGTTGTATGATTCTAAGAATTTATCCATTTCTTCCAGATTGTCGAATTGGTTGGCATATAGTTTTTCATAGTATTCTCTTATAATCTTTTGTATTTCTGAGGTGTCTGTTGTAACCTCTCCTCTTTCATTTCTGATTTTACTTATTTGTGCCTTCTCTCTTTTTTTCTTGATGAGTCTAGCTAAAGGTTTGTCTATTTTGTTGATCTTTTCAAAGAACCAGCTCTTGGTTTTATTAATTTTTTCTATTGTTTTTTTGGTCTCTATTTCATTTATTTCTGCTCTGATTTTTATTATTTCCCTTCTTCTACTGATTTTGGGCTTTGTTTGTTCTTCTTTTTCCAGTTCCTTTAGGTGCATTGTTAGATTGTTTATTTGAGATTTTTCTTTTTTGTTGAGATAGGCCTGTATCGCTATAAACTTCCCTCTTAGAACCGCTTTTGCTGTATCCCATAAATTCTGGCATGTCGTATTTTCATTTTCATTTGTCTCCAGGTATTTTTTGATTTCTTCTTTGATTTCTTCGTTAACCCAGTCGTTGTTCAGTAGCATTTTGTTTAATCTCCATGTATTTGTGGCTTTTCTGATTTTCTTCCTATAGTTGATTTCTAGTTTCATACTGTTGTGGTCAGAAAAGATGCTTGGTATTATTTCAATCTTCTTAAATTTATGGAGACTTGTTTTGTGGCCTAATATGTGATCAATCCTGGAGAATGTTCCATGTGCATTTGAAAAGAACGTGTATTCTTCGGTTTTTGGATGGAATGCTCTGTATATATCTACTAGGTCCATCTGTTCTAGTGTGTCGTTTAAGGCCAATGTTTCCTTATTGATCTTCTGTTTGGATGATCTATCCGTTGGTGTAACTGGAGTGTTAAAGTCCCCTACTATTATTGTGTTACTGTCTGTTTCTGTTTTTATGTCTGTTAATAATTGCTTTATATATTTAGGTGCACCTACATTGGGTGCGTAGATATTTACAAGTGTTATATCCTCTTGTTGGATTGTTCCCTTGATCATTATGTAATGCCCTTCTTTGTCTCTTTTTACAGTTTTTGTTTTAAAGTCTATTTTGTCTGATATGAGTACTGCTACCCCAGCTTTCTTTTCATTGCCATTTGCGTGGAGTATCTTTTTCCATCCCTTCACTTTCAGTTTGTGAGTGTCTTTAGGTCTGAAGTGTGTCTCTTGTATGCAGCATATATATGGGTCTTGTTATTTTATCCAGTCAGCCACCCTATGCCTTTTAATTGGAGCATTTAGTCCATTGACGTTTAAAGTAGCTATTGATAAGTATGTACTTACTGCCATTTTTTAACTTTTTTTTTTTTCCTCAGTGTTTTAGTAGTCCTTCTCTGTTCCTTACTTCTTCTATACAGAGTTGATGGTCACTTTAGTTTGACCTCTGTCTGAAAGCTGTACTCTTTAACTACCCTCCTCCCTCCTTTTATGTTTTTGATATCATATCCAACCTCTTTTTTGTGCATTTGTATCCATTACGTTCTAATCATGGAAATAGATAATTTTTCCTATTTGTGGTCTTCTCTTTTCCCCTTAAATCAGTCCCTTTAACATTTCTTGTAACACTGGTTTCTTGGTGACAAACTCCTTTAATTTTTGCTTATCTGCGAAAATTTTGATCTCTCCTTCCATTTTGAACGATAACCTTGCTGTGTAGAGTATTCTTGGCTGTAAGTTTTTTCCTTTTAGCACTTTAAATATATCGTGCCATTCTCTTCTAGCCTGTAAGGTTTCTGCTGAGAAGTCAGCTGATAGCCTTATGGGGTTTCCTTTGTATGTAACTTGACATTCTCTTGCGGCTTTTAGGATTCTCTCTTTATCTTTAATTCTGGACATTTTGATTATGATGTGTCTTGGTGTGGGCCTCTTTGGGTTTATCTTGTTTGGGGCTCTCTGTGCCTCCTGTACCTGGATGTCTGTTTCCTTCCTTAGGTTAGGGAAGTTTTCATCTATTATTTCTTGAAATAGATTCTCTGCCCCCTTGTCTTGCTCTTCTCCTTCCGGGACACCTATAACACGGATGTTAGTGTGCTTGATGTTGTCCCAGAGGTCCCTTAGACTGTCCTCACTCTTTTTAATTCTTTTCTCTTTTACCTGTTCACCTTGGGTAATTTCTTCTAGTCTTTCTTCCAGCTCACAGATCCGTTCTTCTGTATCCTCTACTCTGCTTTTGAGTCCCTCTAGTGAATTTTTCATTTCCAGTATTGTATTCTTCATTTCTGATTGGTTCTTTTTTATATCTTCCATTTCTTTGTTGACATTCTCACTGAGTTCATCTATTCTTCTCCCCAGATCAGTGAGCATCCTTAACACTCTTAGTTTGAACTCTCTCTCGGGTAGGTTGCTCATTTCTGTTTCACTTAGTTCCTTTTCTGGGGTTTTGTCCTGTTCCCTTACTTGGAATGTATTCTTTTGCCTCCTCATTTTGCCTCTTTCCCTGTGCTTGTGTCTGTGTATTAGGTGGGTCAGCTACGTCTCCTGCTCTTGGATAGGTGACCTTATGTAAGTGATGCCTTAGGAGGCTTCCAGTGTGCTTCCCTCAGTTCTCAATGTTCCAGGGGTGGCCCCTATGTGGGCTACGTGTGTCCTTCTATTGTGGCCTGTTAGCTCTCCCTATAGGCGCCCAGGGAGGTTGAGTTATGCTCCTGGCCAGCTGTTGTAATGCTCAGCTGCTTGTAGTTGTTGTGGGCCCTTCAGTCTCTTTATCAGGTGTGGGGAGCCCCAGCACAGTTGGCTGCAAGTTCTAATACCACATTTGTGTTGCAGTATTTCTTTTAAGTGAGTAGGCCCCCAGTGTGGCAGGTTGTTAGGCTCAGGGCCTTACAATTGCTGTAAACCTCTAGCCTATTAGGTCTCTTGTCAGCTCTCTGAGGATTGCAGCTGGGTGGGGCTGCCCTTAGGCACAGGAGCACCCAATTGTTTCAGGCTTTGGAAGGTGGGGCAAACCTCCTATGTGGGTCTTTGAGAAGCACAAGTCTTCTGCAGCTGACAAGCCCTGTTGCCCACAGGTCCACACACACAGGCAACACAGTCCTGCCCCGTGTGAGCGCCCCGACCTCCCCAAACGGACCCAGTCTCTCCACGGTGGGAGCCCCACACACTCCGCCAGCACCCCACACTCTCCACCCCCTCCTTGTGCACACCCTGCCCCGCTCAAGTCAGCTCAGTTGCCAGGCTGCAGAGAATCCAGTCACCAATCTATGCAGGCCCACACGTTGCCTGAGGGCTTGTTGTTGGGTGGGGCCAGTCTCTAGGGTGGGCTGCCTGCCCTGGCTGAGTTGGATTAAATCGGTGCTCTAGCGGGTGGAGCAGACCTTGGGCTAGCAGGTCTCAGGGAGAACTCCAATGGCGTCTGTGTCAGCACGCTCACAGCAGGCCACAACAATGGCCGCCGCCAATGTCCCAGTCCCTGGAGAGGTCTCACCCCTCACCGAGATGCACTCAGGGCCTATTAGGTGAGTCTCTTGTCACCGAAGCACTGTGCACCTTTCTTTCTGGTGATTTTAGGATGCTTTCTGGAACGGGTGAGTTTGTGCGTGGGCCCTTTAAGAGCCAGTTTTAGTTTCTTTGTGAACCGGGTTTTCTGGGGGTGCTCCCCAATGCTTTAGTAGCAGGCAAAGTCAGATATTATGCCGCTGGTCTCGATTGTGGTGGGTCCACAAAATGCCCACAGTGGGGGCGCTCCCGGCTCAGGGCCCTGCGCCTCCAGGGAGGCTGCGTACCTGTGAGCTGCTTCCGGCGGCCGTGACGCTGGCAGCTTGTGAAGGCGGCGTTTTTCCTCTCTAGAAGGGAGTCTCTGCCTCTTCTACCCCAGTTAGGATTGTCCGTTGTTGCAGGAGTTCCTCTTATCCAGGTTTCAGTTCTGTCTCAGGGGTAATTTTTCCACGAATAGTTGTAAATTGGCTGTGTCCACGGGAGGAGGTGAGTTCAGAGTCTGCCTACGCCGCCATCTTGACTCCGCCTCTCCTCTTTATCCTTAACTTTTATCATTTTAATTATAATGTGTCTTGGTGTGGTTCTCTTTGTGTTCCTCTTATTTGGAACTCTCTGGGCTTCCTGGACTTGGATGAGTATTTCTTTTCCCAGATTAGGGAGGTTTTCTGCCATAATTTCTTCAAATAATTTTCTGGCCCTTTTTCTTCTCTCTTCTCTTCTGGGACCCCTATAATGTGAATGTTATTCCACTTGACATTGTCCCAGAGGTCCCTTAAGGTATCCTTGCTTTTTTTTTTTTTTTTGCTGCTCTGTCTGGATGAGATCCATTGCTTTGTTTTGCAGCTCACTGATTTGTGCTTCTACTTCATCCATTCTGCTGTTGAACCCCTCTCATGTAGTTTTCTCATTTATAGCTTCTGTTTGGTATTTTCTTATATTTTCTCTCTTTTTGTTGAAGTTATCACTGTGTTCATCCATTCTTCGCCTGAGGTTAGTAAGCACCTTTATGACCATTACTTTGACCTCTTTATCAGATAAGTTACTTATCTCCATTTTATTGAGGTCTTTTTCTGGGGATTTGTCTTTTTATTGGTTTGGAACCAATTCCTCTATCCTCATACTTTGCCTGACTCTGTCTATATGTATTAGGTTAAACAGCTACCTCTCCTAGACTTGAGGGTGGGGTGAAATTCTCTCACCAAGCCTGGTTGTGATATGGCTACTGCATGGGGTGAATGGAGCTCAGGGTGCTTGCGTGGCTCAGTTGTAGTGTGGTTGCTGTGTGGGGATGGGAGGGGGCAAGGCATTCACCCAGCCCAGTTGCAGCCTGGCTGTTGTGCAGGGTGGGCAAGGTATAGAGCACAACTACCAAAGCTAGAAGGAGAGCACCAGAGCTGCCAGCTCTGTCACAAGCAAGTTAGAATGAGATTACAAAAATGGCACCTGCCACTATTTGCATCCCTGGAGAAAGTCACTGCAGGTTCCTGCCTCTCTGGCAGCCACTTTAAAATTATTAAGGGGGTCACTCTCACTTATGATCTTGGTGCTTTTCAAACTGTTGCTTTTGCCCTGGATCTCAGGGTGAGTGGCTTTGTGCATGAACCCTTTAAGAGCAGGTTCCTGGCTGCTGTGGGGTGCACAACCACCAATGCTAGCAGGGTAGAAGGAGGGCACCAAGAATGTTGCCCACCAGCTCCATCACCAGCAAGTTAGAATGAGATTGCAAAAATGGCTCCCACCTCACTAGCATGAGTCTTGATGTATCTAAGAGGTGTTGTTTATGTCCATTTTATTTTAGGTGGTTTTTAAATATGTCCAGAAATTTTTTGACACTCCTGCCAAGAGGTAGAGTCTATGTCTCCTCCCCTTTTGTCTTGAGTCAGCTTTGTCTTGGAGTCAGCTCTGACAGCTGTAAAAAATACCACAGACTGGGGGCTTAAACAACATTTTATTCTCTTAGTTCTGGAGACTGGAAGTCTGAGATCAAGGTGCCAGTGTGGCTGGGTTTTGGTGAGGGTCCTTTTCCTGGCTTGCAGATAGCTACCTTTTCACTATGTCTCCACATGGCAGAGACAGAGAGAGAGAGGGAGAAAGCTCTCTGATATCTCTTATGAGGGCACTAATCTCATCATGAGGGCCCCCCTCCTCATGATCTCATCTAAATGTACTTAACACCCAAAGGCCCCATCTTCAAATACCATCAAATTGGGGATTAGGGCTTCAGCATATGAATTTTGGAGGTGATAAAATTCAGTCCATAGAGCCTTGATCTGGGGCATTTGTGACTGCCTTGATGATAAAATATGGTGATGCTGCATAACTTCTAAAGCAGGCTTAGAAAAGGTCCTGTAGCTTCTGATGGTTTCTCTTGGGATGCTTACTTTTAGAACCCAGCCACCATGCTGTGAAGAAGTGCAGGCCACATGGAAAGTCTGCGTGTAGATGTTCCACCAACAGCCTCACACAAGATCCAGCTGATAGCCAGCATCAACCACTAGCCATGTGCATGAAGAAGTCTTAGAGAGGACTCCAGCCCCAGCCACTGTCTGACTCTAATCACTTCGAAAGAATCCAAGTAAGAGCCATCTAGCCCATCCAGTCAACCCCCAGAAGAGGGAGAATTATAATAAGTGGTTATTGTGGTTTATGCCACACAGCTATGGATAACCAGAACAGCAATCCTCACCGGCTATTATTTGTTTAGTTATTGCTCTTCAGAAAAAGCCTGACTTTAGTGTGCACTGTCCCAGCACGCCTGCATGCCAGGCTACATTAGAACAAAGGGCCATTGTTTTCTGCCTATCCTCACTGCACACACGTTTAGCCCAGCCATAGTCAGATACTGAAGTTCTTTGTTTACAGTGGTAGTTCTCAACCAGAGCTACATGTTAGAATCAGCTGGAGAGATTTTAAGAATTCCCCATGCCCAGGCTACAACCCTGTTAAATCAGAATCTTTGAGGATGTGGCCCAGGAATCAATATTTTTTAAAGCTCCCCAGATGATCATAATGTGCAGCCCAGCTTGAGACTCATGGACAGAGTCATTGAGGATCCAGGCCAACTTTCTGTAGAAGTGCTAGCTTCCTCATAGCTGAGTATAACGATGCCAGCCCTCCTATGTCCTGGAGGAGCACTGCTACTCTCACTAGGAAAACAGGATAATTTGTACACAGGGATAAATTTACTTTTCTCTATTTCACTTTCAGTGAAATATTCCTGACCTACATTATTCTTTTACCTAATGCCCTTCCCTTCTCCTTTCTTCTCATCAGGGCCCAGAGTCCAATTTCCTTCATGAAGTGTCCCTGATCATTCTAGGTATATGAGTAACAAACCACCTTAACAAATCACCCCAAAACTCAGCAGGTTAAAACGACAATAGAGGGGACCGGCCCCTGGTTTAGTGGTTAAGTGCATGCGCTCCACTACTGGTGGCCCGGGTTCTGATCCTGGGCGCTCACCGACACACTGCTTGTCCGGCCATGCTGAGGCCGCATCCCACATACAGCAACTAGAAGGATGTGCAACTATGGCATACAATTATCTACTGGAGCTTTGGGGGGAACAAAAGGAGGAGGATTGGCAATAGATGTTAGCTCAGGGCTGGTCTTCCTCAGCAAAAAAAGAAAAGAGGAGGATTGGCATGGATGTTAGCTCAGGGCTGATCTTTCTCACACACACACACACAAAATGACAATAGACATTTATTATTTTATATGGCTTTCTTTTGGGTCAGGAATTTAGAAGTGCCTTAGCTAGGTGGTTCTGACTTGGAGCCTCTCATGAACAGTGAGCACATCAGGAAGGACTGACATCTGAATGCTTGACTGGGGCTGGGGATCCGCTTCCAAGACGGTGCACGTGTGTGGCTGGCAAGTTGACATTAGCTATTGGCAGGATGCCTGTGTTCCTCTCCATGTGGACTTCTGCATAGGGTTGCTTAAGTGTCCCTATGATATGATGTGTCACAGCAGTAATCCAGAGAGAGTGAGGAGAAAAGCTGTGATGTCTTTTATGACCTAGCCTCAAACCACACATCATCGCTTTTGCAATACCTTGTTGGTTACACAAGTCAGGCCTAGTCATGGTGGAAGGAGCTGCACAGGGCATGGACATCAGGTGGTGTGACTCACTGGGGGTCAGCCTGGAAGCTGGCTGTCACACCAGGCCTCAATCACCTCTTCCTTCCTCACTCTACACTAGTAGTTCTCAAACCTGGATGATGTATGGAATCATCTGAGAAGTTTCTAAAAGTAAAGATGTTTTGAGAAAACCTGAGATGTTTTGATTCAGGCATGCCTAGAAATCTGTATTTTCAGTCTCCCAAAGCAATCCTGGTGATCACAGTGGCAAATTATGGTCTATTCGATTTTGACACTTAGTTTCTGGCCCAAGGCGCCTCTTTTAGGTTTTGTTCCCATGCACCAGGCCACATGAGGAGGATCCTGCACTGCAGGAAAGGAGCTCCTGTGTTAGTTCAGTAACTGCTTTTTCACCTTGCTCCTCTTCTGGCCATCCCTTTATTCCTGGCTCCTCTCATTCTTACGTCCACCAGACCAGTTGCCCAACTGGCCACTTTCATGGATCCAGACCTTTAACGTAGGCTCTCATCCTTGGAGGAGAGTGTTTTGAAAGACTGAAAAATGGCCTCGTGACCTCCCACAAACATGTATGGCCTACAACCATGGGAATATACGTGTGTGGGTGGTTTAACTCTCCCCATCTCAAGAATGAAAGTTTTACAGGTCAGTTGGGCAATTCTTTAGGTGGCCTGGAGACTCTCCGTGTCCAGCTGTTGTCTGTTTTCTAGTGTTAAGAGTTGAAGGCACAGGCCCTGGAGCCAGACTTCCTGGGTTCAAATTTTGCCTCTTCTACTAACTGTCTTGTGATTTAGGTCAGGTTATTACAGGTTCTGTGGCCGTGGTCCTGCGTGTGGAAGTGAGTGGGAATAGCTCTTGTCCCTGCTTCTCCTTCCTCTGCCTGGCCCAGGGGCTGTGGTGTTCACGGCACACGCAGAAATCTATGCCAGAACTTAGACAGGGGCCAGGGACCTGAGCTTGTTGGGCTGGCAGGCCGTGATAAGAAGGGGCTGGATTCGGCATTCATGAAGGGATAGTGAGTGTGACCTGCTGATGAATTCCAGCAAGAGTCCCAGGGTATATGAGAAAGAGGAGTTAATGAGGATTCTTCGAGTTTGGACTTTAAAATGGGGAAAATATTAGTGCCATCTGCTGTGATGGGGATGATTGAGGAATCCACAAGTTTGAGGGGAGTTGGTAAGAGCTTAGTTTTGCTTTTATTAAACTTGAAACACCTTCCAGACATCTACATATGCACTGAGATATGTGAGCTCGGATCTCAGGGAAAATTTGGGGGCTGGAAATAGACATTTAATAATCATGAGCATTATGATGTTATTAAAGCCATGGGACCTAGGGTGCAACCACAGATAGAAAAGGAAAATGGCTGGGAACCAAGCTTGGGGACTCAGTGTAGAGGGCAGGGAGCCAGCAAAGGGACCTGCAGAGGAGCTGTCACTGAGAAAGAAGCATCTCAAGGGGGAACGTGGGTTCTAAGGAGATAATTTTTTAAAAGGTGAGAGATATTAGAACATGTTGTATGTTTATGGTGATAATCCAGGGGAAAGGGGTAAATTGATGATGCCAGAGAGAGAGGAGATAATTATGGGAGAAAAATTCATGAGTTGACAAGAGGAAATGGAGTCCAGAGCACAAACGGAGGGGTTGCTCAAGGAAGGAGCAAGAAAGTTTTGCCAGCTGTCATGGAGAGAACAGGGAGTTGATGATTCTAGGTCCAAGGAGTTTAGTAGATGTGGTGGTGGGAGGTTGTTGCCTCTATTTACTCAGTGAAGTAAGAGGCAATGCCGTGGATGGAGAGTGAGGGAGGAGGGGTGTGGGAAGTTCAAGTTGTGAGAAGTTATGAAATAATCTTGAAGGGAAGTGAGAGAGTAAAGTAGAAATATGTAGTAAAGTAAAGTAGAAATATGATAGGATCACAGGGCAGGGTAGGGGCCCTTTGGGATTTATAGTATAAAGGGAGAGGCCACAGCACTAACACCACACTGAAGTCACACACCTGCAATACGAGGAATCTCACCTGCTGCTCAGCCCTGCCCTGATAGGATGGCTGTACCAGGAAGCCATAGTTGAGCTGAGCTAAAGAATGTGCCTCCACTCTAAGAACCTAGGAAGAGAGCTACAGGAGGGGAAACCATGCTGAGCACCAGGACAGATGACCTTGTGGTGTATGAACAAATGGAGCATTTATGTCACTGTTGCTTGGAACCAGTAGCAGTGATGGCAACAAAAGGAAAGTAGCCAGGAAAGGTCTGAGGGCCCCAGCATTTCCCCTGACCAGGGAAAGAGCTGCCTAGCCGGGGCTGCCTCCCTTCACGCTAGGCACTGAGAAGGAAACAGTGAGCACAGTGGACACATCCACACCTTCCTGGGGCTCAGAGTCCAGAGGCTGTTTTCCATTCACTTGTCCAGGGCGGCCACTCTGCTGACTGATCATCAGAAGGAGGTTCTTGACTGTAATCCAGCCTCTGATGCAACGGAAGCATTTGGAATTAGAAGGCCAGCTTCACTCTGTGCCCACTAGATGGACTCCAAATCATGAGGCCAGTTGACTAGGTGGGCCCTGAGCCAGGAGTTCACCTGACACTTAATTTTCTTCAAGGTTGTGCCAGCAGCCCTCACTTCCTCGGTGAGGAAATGGAGCTCCTGGCCATAAAGTCCATCCTTCAGGTCTACAGACCTCCTACAGCAGGGATGTGACCAGCCGTGCTGATCGTCAGGCCACTGGAGCTTCCAGCAGCTGCAGCCTCTAGCAGCCAGCCAGCAGTGGGGCAGTAGGCCCTGTCCTTTTAGCAAGTGGAGTTCAAGGTTCCTGAGGTGTTTTCTCAGGTTTTGTCCAGAAAACCATGGTATCATGAGGGTAACATATCTACCCAGAGGTCTTGGGACACACCTATCCAGAGATCTTCACAGTCCTTGTCTTAGCTCAGGACACTGTAATGAAATGCCATAAACTGGGTGGCTTAAACAACAGTAATTTATTTCTCACAGTTGCAGAGGCTGCAAAGTCCAAGACCAAGGGCCAGCAAGGTTTGGCTTCTGGTGAGGACTCTTCCTAGTTTGCAGATGGCCACCTTCTTGCTGTGTGCTCACGTGGCAGAGAGAGAGCACTTGTACCTCTTCTTGTATAAAGACTCAGTTCTATCAGGTCAGAGCTCTACCCTTATGACCTCACTTAACCTTCATCAACTTCTTAAAGGCTCTATTTCCAATACAGCCACATGAGAGATTAGGGTTTCAACATATGAATTTTGAGAGAAGACAATTCAGTCCATAGCACTGCCATAGCCTGTTAAAAAGAAAAACCACAGGCCCAAAATGGCATAACTTGTGCTAAAGCCAAAAATACCAAACCTAGATTTAATATCTGATCTAATTGCAGGCTCAACCTCCCCCAGAAATGTAATTTTAATCGGCCAGTCTGAAATTTTCTAGTCAGCACCAATGAGGTAATCTGTCACAGGCCTCTCCATCCTCAGAGGAAGAAGATAAAGACCCCTGCCATCCCCTTCCCAGGAGTAGATTGGCTGGCCTAAAAATAATCCTTTCTTTTCTCTTGCTATTAGCTCTCTTGCCCTACCTTTCTTCCTATAAGAACCTTCCATTTTGTACAACCCCACAGAGCGCCCTTCTACTTGCTAGGTGGGATTGCTGCCCAATGTGTGAGTTGCTTAATAAAGCCAATTAGATCTCCAAGTTCACTTGGTTGAATTTTGTTTTTTTAAGAAGTCCCACCTGGACCTGACAGTCCCTTCCCGAGTCCCGAGCAGGCTGTCTCCAGTAACATTCGGCTGCTCTACCAGATTACCCAGTCACGGCTCTGGAAACAAAAACACGCAGTGAAGGTAGCTCAGGGGTGGTGTACACTCTGGAGGATGAGTTTCTGACTCAGTGCTCCACTAGGCCAACCCTGCTCTAGGATCAGGGAGCTCACTTTGCTTCTCTGGATTTCTGGGGGCTTTGCATCAGAGTGCATCAGAGTTACATGCCCTGGGACAAAGGGCTGATGTTCTGGGTCCTGAGGCTGCAGCACCTTTGGAGGAGAGCAGCTGTCTTGTCAGACTTCATTTTGGCTCTTCTGGCTGTCCTGACACCATGACGCCATTTCAGGAATGGGGTGTGCTCAGTGAAAGGTGACCACCTCCTCTCAGGCTTGGCTCAAGTCTGGCAGGGAACCATGTTTCTTGAAGGCATTCTCTCCCTGCTGCCTCCCCAGATTCACTGTTTGACATGAGCACTAGGAAAGGAACAGGGAGTCTGTTGCTTGGCATTTGTCCTAATTTTAGGTGTAGGCTCAGCTGACGTCCTTTTATTCTAGCTGGGGCTAGCAACAGAAGCCCAAGTTGAATCTGCTTAGAAAGACGAGAACTATCTAGACTCTCAGAACCAGGAGTTCAGCATGTTTCTTCAGCAATAGCAGAATTCTGGTTCTCAACCCTTATTGTCAGGAGGCACTTTCTCTCCATCTCTCAGCTCTGCTTTGCTCTGTGAGGCTCGTCCCCGGTGGTGGGAAAGATGACCTCCAGACACTCCAGGTTCACATGATTCCTACAGTTCACCATCTGATAAGGAAAGAGAACGTGGTCTCCTAACACCTCATCCCTCTCCCTGAATATTCTGATTGGTTTTGCTTGGATCATACGCTCATGCCTTAACCAGTCTCCGTGTCTCGAGGGATGGGGCACATCGACAGGCCAGCCTGAGCCCTGATAGCACTACATCAGGGGCAGAAGTTTCCATAAGAAAGGCATGTGTGGCAGATGGAAGTGTAAACATGTCTGCCGTTTAAGCTCTCTGCTGCACACACCCGAGGTGGAGGTTTAGCTGGGGTGTGTCGACACACAAGAGAGCACTGGAAATTACACCTGCTGCTCTCAGGACAACAGGACCACTCGGCTCCCACTGCAAAGTCCACACACAGAGGTTCTCCGGATGCCTCCGTTCAGGAAACGTTGCCACTTTGGTTTTCATCCCTTGTCCATTGTACTTCTAGCATCTTTGCTGGATTTGGGTTCTAAGCAGCACTGTCATGAACAACTGGTTACACGGAGGAGAGTCAAGGAGCCCTGCTCTCCCATTGCTGCTGTCTCCCTGTGTGTAGTACTTACTGGCCACAATCTTACAGCTTCAGCTCACCACAAGGTGGCCTTCTGCCAGTGCAAGCCTTCCTTGATTTACCCTTTTCTTTTCACTGTGACCGTTCTCCAGCATGTCCCCCACCTCTTCCTCAGACTCTACCCTCCAGCACAGGGAACTCAGGTGGTGAGGGGTGATGGTGGGTAGGTGGATGGTAGCCAGGATGACCTGGTTTCTTTGAAATCATGTTCCTGGCTTCATGGAGCTTGTGGAGAGGTTTTTGGATTTTAATAATTTTTTGCTCTTTGGGTGAAAGCCCAAGGTGCCCCTCTGTCCTGCCCTCCCAACACTCACCATTGTGGAGATGGTGGCATGGTGTTAGAGCTGACTGAGAGGAAAGAACGTAGAAGAAAAGAGGATGTGTTGCAGGATCTCAAAAATATTTGTGTAGTCATTTAATGTGTTTCTCCTCCATGATCCCCCAGCATCATGAGGGTAGACATTGTGTTTGTACTGAATATGACTGCACCACGGCCTAGCATGGTGCGTGACACATAGTGGTCAGTGAAAATGTTTCATGAAGGAGTGAATTAATGATTAAATTCCATCTGGAAGGAACTTTAGAGAATGAAATGAAGCTAACATCATTTGTACATTACTTTGCAATTTTCAAAGGACTTTCATGTTCATTTTCCCATTTGATCCAAACGTATGCGGTCACTAGCATCTGCACGACTGATGACAGTGGTCTCCGCAGGAAGGCATGGCAGCGTGCCCACAGGCACTTATGTGAGCAGTGCAGAGCTGGGATGGGAAAGCAGTCTCCTGACCTATTCCATCTTGTTCAGCTTGTTACTTTCCCAGATAAAGAAACTAAAGCCTACAGAGGTCAGATCATCTTTACAGGGTCACACAACTAGCTTACATGGAAAACAGAATCACGGTGAGAATCTATCAGGTAAAAATAAGCAGTATTTCCCCCAATTATTTCCCTCTGCTTATTTTATTCTGGTCCAAGGCAGATTCCTTAGACACTGTGTGAATACGCTTTCCTCACCAAGACGTTCCTTTAGAAAAAGTGAAATAAAATTGAATTTGAGGTCTTCATTTCTGTGAATATTGAGAGGCCATCAATCTTACTTGCTATTCACATTCTCGTAGGAAAATTCTGCCTCCGCATAGTAAAGACAATTTAGCATGCTTCTTCTTGTCCTTTCCAGTATATTCAAAATGAGAAGAAATAATTCCAATCTGGAAATGCCTTATATTTTTGTCAGGGTTTGAAAGAGAAGCCCAGGGCTAGGAGTACTGGGTGTGAATGTCTCCCTGACCCACGTTCTGCAGAATTGGGAATTAGTAGAGAGGAAAGATTGACTGGGTCCTCCCAACGCATGAGAAGACAGTGGGCCCTTGAGATCCAGTTATTCTCTGGGTCTTTATAGCTGCCCCAATGTCTTAATCCCATTGTGCTGGGAAAAAAAACAGGGTCTCCATGTTTTCCCTTGCATATTAGTACTGGGCGTCACTCAGGGCCTCCATGATAGAGCAGGACAGACAAGGAAGGCATTTAATGGTACTTAGAAAACAGTCTAGTTATTTGCAGTTGGAATATTAAAACCAAAAGAAAGAAACTACCTTATTTAGAAGCACCTTGTGGTCTGAATCACCTCACTAAGTCACCTTATTAAAAGAGATTCTTATTTTCATAGGTTGCTGGATATTGCTGCTTTGGAAAAGCAAAACTTGATGGGAAATTGTTGTGTTAAGTAGAACTATTTACTCAATTTTTCAGCAGCAGATAATAAATTACTACAGGCTTTAAAAGATAATTTCTTATTTGTCCTTGATGAGTTTACTTGTTCTTAAATAGTAGAGACATCTCTGCCTTTTTAGATAGCTTCTCCTGTTGGTAATATTTTCAAGTAGAATAATACAATCTAAGAGAACAGATTTTGCTTTAAGAATGAACCAACCTCACCCTGTGCATCTGTGGCAAACATATTTGTGGCTCAAAGTATTTGCTGCTCCTCCCTGTTGAAGGATTATAGAACCCTGTGGAACTCAGATATGGGCATGGGACTTTTGCCAATGAAGAATGAGCGAAGGTGACAGTGTCATTCCTGGCAGAAGGTTTATGAGCCAGTGTGGTCCATTGTCCTGGATGAAGTATCTGTTCTGGGGTCCAGGAGAAAGACAGTACAGAGCAGATGAGCAGTTGGTCCACCATGGACGTGAAACATGAGCAAAGAAATAAGCGTTTGTTGCTGAGCGCCACCCAGAAGTGGTGTTGTTATTCCAGCATGACTTCTTCCATCCTCCTGAAGCAGGCTCCAGTGGTCTCTCCCAGGGCCTTCTAACAGTGATCTCTCATGTGGATATTTCTTTGTGTTACCTGGATATTCTGTTTAGTGCCTTTAGGGGAGGACAGGGGTTATGCTTTCTGTGGTTTTATCCAAGTCCCTCAGTGTTACTTCTGAAATCTCAATCCCAGTCCACTGTCCTGAAGAATTCTTTTTAGATAACTTTCACCTTTGATGGTGTTTTCTTCCTTACTCTTCTCACCCTACTCTTACTGTCATTATGAAAGATTTGATTACGGGCAAAAGAAGGTTTTAATATATGCAGCTTTATATATTCCTTGTATTTTTTTGTTCTCTTACAGTAGTTAACACAGGTCATTATTTAATGCAAAACAAATGTTTTTTGAATATCTTTACTGATAGTAACACTACCTGGGGAGAAGATGAGAATATACCCAAATGTAAATGAAATGGGATTAGCCTCTCTCTGTCTCTTTCTTCATAAATCAAAGGAAATAACAATCAAATGACATGAAATTTGATAATCTGGTCCACCTTCTTTATGTTCTTATGCTCATGCCTATTGACCATGTAGGTGTAGTTTTAGTGGATTAACAAAGCATTTCAAGTTTTACTTTTCCTCATTTCTCCAGACTTCACAGATTCTACAGAGAGACCTAATTTTGTGGATACATCTTGGCTTGGTTTTTAGTCAGTTATAGTCATGACTTGTGATTGTTTACATAGAAAAACCCCAAGGAATCTACAAAAACAACTGCTAGAAATAATAAAAGATTGCAGAGAATATGGTTAATGTGCAAAAGTCAATGTGAATTTAATATATAGCAGTATACAATTGGAAAATGAAATTTTAAATATTCCACCTACCATAACAACAGAAACATACAATACTTTGCAATAAATCAACAAAAATGTGCAAGACTTCTATCGTGAATACTACAAAATGGTACTGAGAGAAATTAAAGAAGAGTTAAATAAATGGAAAGATATACCATGTTTATGGGTTGGAAGACTCAGTATTATTGAGATAGCAATTCTCCCCAAACAGGTATTCACTGCAATACCAAGTATAACCTCCAGCAGGACTTTTCATAGATATTGACAAGATGATTCTAAAATTTACATGGAAATGCAAAGGACCTAGAATATGCAAAGGACCTAGAATATGCAAAGGTATCTTGAAAAAAAAAGAAAAATTGGAGGGCTTACCCTGCCCAATTTCAAGACTTGTGTAAAGCTAATAAAGCTACAGTAATCAAGACAGTGTGGTACAGGCATAAGAACTAACAAATAGGTGAAAGGGACAGCATACAGAGTCCAGTCCCAGACCCGCTCTTGTATGATCATGACGACTTGGGAACAGTGGTTCTTTTGATCCTATGTTCAGTGTTCTCAAGACAAGGAGATGTGTGCTGGCTGAAAAAAAGACTGTAATTTGTAGGACAAAACACAGCACATGGTGATATTTTACAGAGTTCAAAGTTAGAGTCATTCACTATATTCATTGGAAAGAATCATCATTCTCCCTCTTCCTTCTGCCTATGTAGTAAATAAGAATTATATGACAGATATAAATCTGACATTCTCATGTAATCTCTGTACATCTTTCATGTCATCTATGAATCTTATATGTTCTTGGTCAGTCCTGAGTTCAAATAGTCTATCATCTGAATCTTATTGTTACTTAGACTTGTCAGATCACCAGTCCTAATTTGGGGTTCAGAATATTGGTGTGGGGTGGTGGCAGGAGTCCTCTTCCTTAGGAAATTCTGATGCGCTAGCCACTGCATGACCTGGAGCCAGGAGGGGCCCCTCCCATCCTAGGAGTCATTACAGCCACACATGTCAAACTCCTGGGTACAAACACTTTACGTACATTGGACAGTTTAGTCCTAAAATCAACCCTAGTTGGTAGGATTATTTTAGCTACTAGGTTACTGACAACTATGTAAACTAAATTAGATTGAAAGATCAGTTCCTCTGAAGAGACCAGAGACATAGGAGCCAGCCAGACTAGAAAATTTTTATGGATTTTGATACAGGTTTACAAGTCCTTATCTGCAATTGTGAAATCCAAAACAGCTCTGAAAAGTGAACATTTTTGGTAACAAATTTGGTGGCAAAATCTGACCTGATGGCAGCCCTACATACTGACAGGCATTGTGACTCTCCTAGACGGGACTAAAGTGTTTGCCCATGCAAGCATTTTTTTCCTTGGAGCATCTCAAGGCAGTTTTATTTTGGGAAATGATGCCCTGAGATCATCTTGCTATTGCTATGTAAGACCTCCTAATGTCTTTTTTTGCATGAATTTGGATTTTCCTTTTTAGTTTGCTTTGATTCACTCTTTACTGCCTAAACGTGCCAGGTGGTTATTTGATGGCTTCTATCCTAATGATCACATCTATATGCATAATTCTTCAGGGTTCATAAAGCAGTTTTGTGTTCATTATCTCTTTTGGTCCTCGGTAAAACCCCTATTTTTTTAGCAATGTGGAAGTGGAGACTCAGGACACAGGTAGTGCGCGGGGAAGCCGACCTGGAGCGCGGCTCTGGCCGTCCTGCTAGGCCCAGTGCCCATCGGGGACTAACCAAAGTGCTGTCTTCAGGACAGCTTGTCAACCACCCTGACCAGCAGTAAGAGTCTCGTGTTTTAGATAACATACACCCGCACACCTAAAAGTGAAAAGTTAACGAGAGCAGCAGTGGAACAGCCCCAGCCGGGGTGCGGGGGTCGGGGGTGGGGGCGAGGAGCCCGTGCTGCCGTCTCGGGGCTCATTTCCTGCCAAGATTCAGATCGCAGGAAAGACGCTCTGCAACTTGCGCCGGCTCTGTCCTTTGTCGCAGATTCTCCCCAGACTCTGTGAAGTTGAAAAGTCAAGATGAAGGCGGTGCTATTTTATTGACCTGAAGGGTGTGGTGGTTCAGGGAGTTTTCTTGCTTCTGCAACAGGCTGGTAAAGAGTCTGGTCCCCAAACTTTCACAAGAGCCTGTGATTGATTCCCACGCTCTCCAGCAACGTCGGGACCTGATGCACTGCAGACCGCCTGGCTCAAACCCTTCATTCCGGAACAGACCACTGAGGCCTACGAGGGGAAATCACATCACAAATATGGTATCCGTAAGGCAGTCGGCAGCGAGTCGGGGCTGGAATTCAGCTTCTTCACTTCCGAGTCGGGGTCTAACACGTCTGGTTGCCATTGCTGCTCTGCTCGCGTCAGTCTCTTTTATTGTACATGCCAGGCTCCACCGGCAGAGGGCACCGACAACCTGCCGGTGGTTTCCAGAACTTCGGCGTCTAGTCCCGGCATTTTTAGGAGTGCACTAACATTTGATGAAATATAATACGGGGATATTGCATTCATAGGTTGTAAGAATAGACTGAGTACTTGAGCCGCTGGTTTTATAAAACGATAGGAAACATAGCGATGTACTCTGACTTGGAGATAGATCCATCTGTGACAAGCGGACGCTCACTGGCCAACTGGGTTTAGAGACGCAGGCCTTTTGGCCCAGCACTTCAGAAGTCACTGATAGCTCTGTTCCTGCGTTACCCAAGCACAGAAACACCCTGCCTTTTGTCCTGAGATAAAACAGGTGGAAAAACTGGGACTCATTCCCTCTTCTAGAACAATTCATCATTCCAACATTATCATATTAAAACACACTCACGCTTCCCACAGTACACGGTTCCCGGAAGTGCGGCAGAAAGTCAGGGTGACCCTCTGCTCTGCACATTCCAGCTGTTTGACCTGGTGACAATAGAGGACCTTGCAGGACTGTTGTGGGAATTAAGTGAGACATTTATGAAAGCCATCTGGCACGACACCTGACGCATGGCAAACAGCAGCAGAGAGCACCTGTCTGCAGGTGAGGCCCCTGGCAGTGAGGTTGGGCTGGAGGCAGCGGGTCCCCTGAGATTTCTGACGGATGTTGGGAACATGGGCTTGCATCAGGATGCGAGCAGAGGCCCGCGCCTTGAACGCGGACATCCTGCGGGGTAGTCAGGAGGGCCACTGTCAGACAAGGGGTGGGACTGCGACACGAACAACGTGCGTGTGTGCGTGCTGGTGCGCGCAGGCGCCGTGTGCGCGCGTGTGTGCGCGTGTGAGTGTGCGCGCGTGTGAGCAGGTCTGGGATGGGAAGAGCATTTAAATGGCTCAGCGCCTTCTGTTCGCTCTGGGTCTTGGGACTAGAGGGCTGAGCCTGCAGGTGGCGCTGCCGGTCAAGCCAAGGTTTCTCGTTCTCAATGGGATATTAGAAATTCCCTAAGGAGGCACCTGCCCCAAAGTGTGTTCTCCTTAAAATTACCTTCCCTCTTTTCTTTCCCCCATCTCCCTCTGCCGGAGCTTTTCCTTCTCCTTCTCTTCCTCTCCTTTCCCCTGCCCTCCGCTCCTCTCCTCTTGCCTTCACATCTCCACAAGTTAGAAAGAGTGTGAGTGAGGTGACAGTCCCAACAGGAACCCATGTGGAAGCAGCAGAGACAGAACCAGCCAGACGTAGTAGGGAGACACGGATAAAAGAAGGACAGTGAAGCAAGGCGGAGTTGGTGGTGGTAATTGCAAATTCGGTGAAGTGCAGAGCCTGCTGCTGTTTTTATTCTTCTCTTTTAGCGGGAAGGGTGGTAGGAGGGAGTTACTATGTTTGGTTTACATATGCAGTAAATGGGCGTTTGGCCCTCAGGAGAGGAGAAAAGACTAGAGACATAAACTTCGATATTTTCCACATGAAAGTTATAAATGAAGCCACGAATGTGAATAAAATCTCTGAGGTGTACAAGAAGAAGCTGAGAGGGGCCTGAATTGAAAATTGAAATGACTTCCTCTCTAGGTCCCAAGAGGGAACAGAGGAGCCTGAGGAGAAGACTGGAAAGGGGCTGGAAAAGGGGCTGTGAGAGGTGTGGGCAGGAACCAGGCTGCAGCAGAGAAGGGGCAGAAAGATGATGTGAGGAAAAGCACGGCCAGAGATCGGCAGGGCTTCCTCTCTTGGGATCTCAGGTGCTGAGAGTTGATTAGCTGCCATCATTGGCAGGTACAGGGATTTGCAGTTGAAACCACTTCACTGGGTAGGCTGAACAATGAGGCTAAAGGCAGCCTCTTCTCTGCTGAAATTACCAACAAAAGTCACCACATGATGACATTGTGAACAAGTGAAACGGAATATAACAGTGAACTAATGCAATCAAAGGAACAGGATGGAAAGGATAAGGGGAGATACCAACATTCGTTGAGTGCCAGTTTATTTCATTCTCACAGTTACTCTCTGAGGAAGGTATTATTGTGTCCATTTTATAGAGGAGTAGACTGAGGTTCAGCCAAGCTATTTATCCAAGATCACAGAGGTAGTAAATGGTAGAACCACTTCTAGACAAGTTGAGTGACTCTAAAATCTAAGTTTCTTCCACGATGTCAAACAGCCTTCTAGATGCTACCTGCCTACTGGTCTGGACTGTCAGTTTTCCATTGAGTCAATTCCTCTGTGCCCATGCGCCACCCACTTAATAAAATTATTCAATAGACACTTCTCAGTCCTTATCTCCTGTTACGTCCCTGTGGTATTTGACCCAGACTGTGTCCTCCTTCTTGAAATTCTCCTCTCCCTTGATTTCTGCAAACACACTTGACCATTTCTTTTTGATACCAGCTCAGCACAAGGTTGACATAAGGGAAGCCATATTGTAAAAAAGAAACCGTATTGTAACTTTGAATGACTTCTGATTAACCTAGCTGGATATGCACCCTCCAGAAGATATACATGTTCTGTAGATTTTATGGCCCCTTCCAGCTGCTATAAGTTGATAACTTTGTTCTTTTGAGTTCCTTAGGAATGTGATGACCCCTGGGCAGAGAGTCTGTGCTGAGAGCCATCATCAATGACAAGTGAAAGATTTGGGTGTAGGGCGTTGCTCCAGGTCTCTGATGCATATCCAGTAAAACAAAAGATTATCAGGAACTAAGGCCAGATGTCTGTCCCACCTGAAGACCGGATGCCTCCCCACACCTGGAGACCAGCCCCCTATATAACTGTCCTGTTGTCTTTGTTCTGTCAGGTGGTTCTTTTGGACAGTAGTCAGTCATCTTCCCCCTTGCTAGCAAGCTGTAATAAAACCGTTTCTCTCCTACCACCTTGCCTCTCGACCATTGGCATGTCTTGTAGTAGGCAGACGACCCCCCCCTTGGGCAGTGACATTCTCACTCTGCTTCATTGACTTTTCTTTCATAGTCTACTCTGTTGACACAAAATAACCAATAACCATTCTATAGATAAAAAGAATAAGGTGAGTTATACTTGAGCCAAAGTGAGGATTATAACCCAGGAAGGGCTTAGAAAGCATTCCAGAGAAGCATGGTTTTCAGCACAGTCATATCTTTTTAGAACAAAGAACATACATTACACACACACCCAGGATACATTTTTATCAAAATTTGAAAGAGGTATTCAATTGCAAATTAGCAGGTCAACGTGACCGTGATGTCAGGAAAGGGACTAATCCTGGCATTACCAATAGGGCGCAGGAGAGGAAGCATGCATTCTCATCTTAACAGAATGTGTTCTTTACTTTAATGGTTAAGCAGATGTGCATGTATGTTTGACAGGCCATAAGTCAGGCTTTGTATTTCAAGCCGAATCAGTTTTGAACCAGAATAGTTACCTCAATATCTGAAAATCTCTTGTCATCTCCCTTAATTGCTAGTGATCTCCAGAATTATGTCTTGGATATCTTCTCCTTTAACTTGTCGACACAAATAATCCATAATCAATCTATAAATCAAAATTGGGGTGAGTTTATTATGAGCCAAATTTGAGAACCGCATAGCCCGGGACCTTACTTCCCTAAGGAAGGAAGGGCACCAAAGAAGTGGGGTGTACAGAGCAGATATATACTGTCAAAGAGCATGTATCACATATGATTGCAATGTCCCTTTTACAATAGTCACAAGATTGCCCTGCCAGATTGCCCTGTGCATAGCGATTGATGGACACTGCGGGTAGCAGGTCTGCTGTCTCAATGGGTGTGGCAGGTAGCAGGTCTATTGTCTCAAGTTGGGTGGTCACAGGATGAGCGCAGCAATCAAATGCTGGCCTAGCGAGAAATGCCTGTCCTTAAGGAAATGCCAATGTGGGGGATGTTGCATCCATATCTTAAGGGCATTTGTTCGTGTCTTTGGGACATGTTAATTGCTTAAAGCAGATATGCAATGAATGTTCAGAGGCCACAGGCCCCTTTTGGAAAAACAAAGTCAGGCCTAATTAGTTTTACATCAAATGGCTTCCTCATATGCTCCAATATATCCTATTGCCTGCCATTTATTTATCAAACTTTACATGAGGAAACACAAATTAAAATGACTTTACGGGCCATGGAGGGAACATGAATGTGAACAGCCAATTAATGTAAGAAAGCAGTGACATGAACCGCTACTACTAGGTTCAGAACGACGACACAGAGACATGTGGTCCAAGTGAGGGGTAGTGAGGAGGGTGGGCAGTCTATGAGAAATGGGCCAAGCAGTATCTAAAAGGGGCTTAGGCAGAAAGAGACTGGGAGAATGTCGGACGAGAAGGAAATTAGCCTGAGGAAGTTGGTGGGAAATTTGGGAATAAAGGAGCTCAAAGATATATGGCTAGTTAGGCCAATTAGGTATCAGAGGCTGGGAGATCACTTTTTTCATCATGCCCTTAAACAAAAGCTCTGAGCTGTATTTATAATAAGTCAGTAAATAAATAAGCAAGCAGGCTCCATTCACAGCAGCCATCTCTAGCACATCCCTGAAATTTTTGAGGTCAACATTAGAACTGGCAGCAAAGCAGGAGACGTGAACCAAGGTTGGGACTGTGTCACAGTGGAGATGGGTCACCAGGACAGGGACCACTGAAAGGGCTCCAAAGGGTGTTATTGGCAAAGAAGTGCTCCCACTAAAAAATAAGAAATTCTATTCATCTTCTCATTTGAAAAAATTTATTTTTAAGACATGTTCATTGTCCTTACTAGATATTCTGCTGGAATCAGGTGGTTGGATTAAAGTCTGATGACAGGCAACTGAAATTTTGAAGCCACCGTTGCGTCTTTAAAACGTTTTTTATATGGATGGGGGAAATTGAAATGTGAAAACTTCACACTGTTGTACTTCTACAGTCATGCTATTAGGTGAGGAGTGTGTTTGGACACACGCTTCAGGAATCCTGAGACGTCAGGGTGGCCACCAGAAGAACGTTTGATGTGGGAGTCCCTGAGCTCTTTGAGAAACGGCCCGGAAGTTTTGAGCACCAGCAGTTAGGATTCTTAGGGGATCAGATTCATGGACACAAGTGGAGCAATGAAAGTTGCTTTACCCTGGGGTATGAGGGAGAATCTCTAGGAATACATGGAATTTCATGGATCTCATCCAGGAATACCAGCTCATGAAAAGAACACTTAGGGAATGTGGTGGTGACACTTACATGCCATCAGCCCAACCCTAGCGAGATTTAAATTCTTGCACAGAAAGGACAGCAGACTAGAAGAGTAAAGTTACCTTTCAAATGCCTGTGAAGGTCATGTGAAGATTTGAAGGTGGAGTTGGAAACCTCCCGGTAACCACAGTGGTGCAGTGGAGAGGTGTGCTGGAGGGAATCCTGAAACTGTAATGACTTCTCTGTGTCTCCTTCTGCTCCCTCCTGCCAGGCTCTCAGAGCAGCCTGGTCTTCATTGTTATTATCATTATCCAGGTAAGCAGGTGAAGGACCTCCCCTCCAAGCCCCTGTGTCCCTGCCATCTCTCCTGCACCTGCGCCTGCTTTTCATTTTATTCCTGAGGCAAATACAGTCCCAGAGATTATATTCTACCCTAGTACTCCTCTGGCCAACTCTTAAGAGAAGGGTGTTTCAGCTTAATTTTCAGGCAACAGCACCCCCAGGACCCTGAAATCATTAGCTGTATTTTGGCACATGCTGTATAACAAGTCCCTGCAGACAGACTTCAGACTTCTAGTGGGGCTCCAAGGCCCTTATACTCTGTCTTGGATTTGTGATGAGGTTTCCCTGGCTCTTTTCCTGCCCCTTCTCTCTCCACACTCTTGGGGCAAGCATCATTCATGAATCAAGATGCTCCTTTCCACAGTGCCTTAGACCCACTGTGGGCAGCTGTCTCCAGCTGATAGGAACTGGTGCCCAAACTGAGATGTATTTACCTGCTGAGCCCTAGATCTTTCTAGTCTTGCCTTTTTTGGGGGGGGGGAGATTGGCCCTGAGCTAACATCTGTTGCCAATCCTCCTCTTTTCGCTGAGGAAGATTGGCCCTGAGTAACATCTGTGCCCATCTTCCTCTACTTTATATGGGACACCGCCACAGCATGGCGTGAGTAAGTCCGCACCCAGGATCTGAACCTGTGAACCCCAGGACGCTGAAGTGGAGAGTGTGAACTTAACCACTATGCCACTAGGCCGGCCCCTAGCCTTGCCTTTTACTGTACCTTGTGGCCTCACTTTGCTCTTAATTCCTAATTTGGGGCTTCCCCTTCCTAACTCCATATCTTTTCTCAGGTAGTGATTTCTACCTAGAATGCTCTCGCCACCACCCAACAATTCCTCAAGTCAAGACTCTATCCATTCAGACCTCAAGGTGTAGTGATGCTGAATGAACAACAGAAACCCACACTTCCCTTACTTCCAATAGAAAACCAGGGAGGACCTCTGAAGAACAAAAGGGACAATGACTCTGCAGGGTGACAGCAAAGGAGGACCATACCCTAATCTCCAGGGAAGCTTTCATTCACGTCACTGCTATGGCAACGATTGAGAGTGCAGCTCTGCACTGTGCATGTTTGGCTTCTTAGCCAGCACAAGAGGCGGGAGGCTTACATTGCCCTCTGCCTGTAGCGCTGGGTGGAGGGGCTGTACTCACCCGGTCGAGGCGGCCACTCCTAAGATGCATGAGGACTCCCGGCCCAGCCAGAAAGGACCCCTCAACACGCATGTGGACAGTGTGGGCTGGAGATATTCTTCACACCATTTTCACACACTGTGACCAGGCCCAGTGAGATCTCCCCATGCAAGATGAATGAATGGATTTCCCTGCACATGCCAGTTACCTCCTGTAAGAAAACATGCAGAGTCAGGATGTTCCCAGTAGCTGTGCATCACTCAGAACACTCTGACTGCATGCCTCCCGAGAAGCAGGGTGCAGCACCACCAGTTCTCCCCCGAAACAGGTCCAGCTCCACACCACGTTAACAAGGCATGGATGCTTACAGAAGATTTTGAATGTATTCAGTGTAGAGGGCTTATGTTACAAAGCCTTCATTACAAAATGCTCTAACTTTTGTTTTCTTTTTCCCTGAATTTTTTCCTGGAGTCAGCAGCCTCATCTTTCCACCTAAAAGTCACTGTGTCTGGGCCTCTCTGGCTAGGCTGGCTTCAGCTAGATGTGTAGGAGTGGAAGTACCCACCTCACGTCAGTGACGTGAGCAGGAGAAGACAAGTGAGAGAGATGCTGAAGGAAGGAAAGTTCTAGATGTGAGATGAGAAGGGGTGGAGAGTACCATATGGTGACCCATGAAAGAGGGCTGGGGCGAGGTGGTCCTATGGGAGAACCCAACTTTCTGCCTAATTGTGTGCTGTGTTTTCTGGGAGTGAACTGGTCAGTCAGTTGCAGTCTTGGGGCAGTCTTGGGGCAATTGCCTAAGGAAATAATTTAGAATCCCATTGCAGGCTGGACGCTATGAAAATCAGAACAAGCCTTCCTGCTGGAGACGGCTCAGGGTAATTTCCCAGACTGACAAGAGAGATCTCCAGGGAGGAGGACCCAGACAGTGAAAGGAAAGAGGCTCATGTAAGCCACATTATTGTGAAATTTCACAACTCATAGGACAAAAGGCAATACTAATGGCTTGTGCAGTAAAATAAACAGAAAACAACCATAATAACAAAATCTCACCATCTAGAGGCAGTATTCAAAACATCTAACACTTGGTATGGCCTGGGCACTGACCCATCAGAATGGATGCTACCGGAAGCTAGCACTAAAGCAGGTATTAGACCTTTAGCTGTGTGGATTGTGGAAAGTCTAGGGGATCCAAAGAGAGCCTGCAGTGGCCAGGAACTGGGGGATTTTGGCAGAAGCTGGGGGGAGGGTCATAGGACACCGGCCATGTACCAACTGGTACAAAAGAATTTCTGTATTTTGGGGGCTGGCCCCGTGGCTTAGCGGTTAAGTGTGTGCGCTCTGCTGCTGGCAGCCCGGCCCGGATCCCAGGCGCGCACCGATGCACTGCTTGTCAGGCCATGCTGTGGCAGAGTGCCATATAAAGTGGAGGAAGATGGGCACAGACGTTAGCCCAGGGCCAGTCTTCCTCGGCAAAAAGAGGAGGATTGGCATGGATGTTAGCTCAGGGCTGATCTTCCTCACAAAAAAAAAAAAAAAAGAATTTCTGTATTTTAACAATGGATGTGGCTATTTTCAGTGTTAACCAGCTGACTCGCCACCTTGCTTGTTCCCCCTTCCCCTCCACCAAACCAGGGAACCGAATCAAAATTGTATTCTCAACACTGGTTCAATGCCTTTGGGTATCTGAGAAACAAAAGTTCAAACTAGAATTCTTTACTTAGCCACATTGTCTGTCAGATATAAGTGATTTTCAGACTTGCAAGGCCTCAGGAAATGTAAGTCTGCAGTACCCAATGCAGTAATGGGTTCAGGTTTGGTGGTGCCTGAAGCCTACGCAATTTGGGGGACTCTCTTTAAGAAAAACATTAAAAATTATTACCACAGGGGGCCGGCCCAGTGGTGGAGTGGGTAAGTTCTTACGTTCCAGTTCGGCGGCCCAGGGTTCGCAGGTTCGGATCACGGGTGTGGACGTACTCACTGCTCATGAAGCCATGCTGAGGCAGCATCCCATATAGAAGAGCTACAACTCTACAACTATGATACACAACTATGTACTGGGGCTTTGAGGAGAAAAAAGGAAAAAAAGAGGAAGATTGGCCACAGATGCTAGCACAGGGGCATTCTTCCTCAAAAAAACCCAAAATTACTACCACATCATTAGGTACAAAAGTGAAAATTTATTTAGAATCATAAAAGAAATCACAACTAAATGCAAATAGCTTTAAATATTAAAACATTATAGGGGCCAGGCAGGTGGCGTAGTGGTTAAGTTCGCGTGCTCCACTTCGGTGGCCCGGGGTTCGCAGGTTCGGATCCCAGGTGCAGACCTACCCACCACTTATCAAGCCATGCTGTGGCAGGCGTGCCATGTATAAGGTGGAGGAAGATGGGCATGGATGTTAGTCCAGGGCCAATCTTCCGCAGCAAAAAGAGGAGGATTGGTAATTGATGTTAGCTCAGGGCTAATCTTCCTCAAAAAAAAAAAAAAATGTTAAAACATTATAAAATCCAGAAAAATTTTGATTCATTAACTGATTTCTATTATATTTTTAGCCGACATTTTTCTCATACTTTTTGGTTACTTCTTCATATGACAACTGTTTTATAATATTTTTATAGAGGGAATAGAAATATTCAGTCTTTTCTCTACTATAACAAACCTTGATCAAAGGTTTGTTATTGCTCATTGATAGTATAGGAAACTAACACATTCATACTGGGATATGACCTCAGGCCCTGCCCTGGTGAAACCTGGTGGGAGTGAAGAGACACAGTGAGCGGGGGAGTGCTCCTGGCAAGAACTCAACTATACGTAGAGAGGTCCATGGCTCTTATACCCAAACTCAGTGTAAATCCAACTCAGCTTCCCCTTAGCCAAATTTCAAACATACTCATGGACCACTCCACTGTCACCCAGCAATATGGGAGGTGTGACAGAGAAGGAAGCAGGAGAGAGAGGTTTTCCTAAACAATTGCTGTTAAACTATCTTATTTTTGCAGATTTCATAAAAATGCACTATCACGTGACCCTAAGGCAAAGGATCTTCCTTCCTAGGGCATTGGAAGAGGCACAGGCTAGCTAGTGGCCTCTAAGCATTTATGCTTCATTAACATCCTGGTAAATCCACATTTCCTGCTCTGTGTCTGTCCTGGGAAAGTCCTGCAAGGCTGTAATCTAGCAAAAACAAGGAGCAAATAAAAAAGAAGAAGCTGTGGGATCCAGGACATAGAGGGTCCCACTCAAGAGCTCTGAGGAGAGCTGCTGGAAGACAGAGCTTCCCAGCCCTGGAAAGCAGCACGTTTCATTGAAGCGGGAGGAGGAGGGCGCCTGCAGTGCACATGTGGTTTCCCAGAAAAGCAGCCATGGATACTTTGAAGACGCCCCAAGGATCCCACAAAGAAGCTTAGCCATAAGTGGCCAGACTATGCATCATCAGAGGCTCACACCACGAAGATGATCTACTTTTTGCAGTAGACTTAAACAACGCCAAGATGGAAAGAAAACTTGGTGTCCAACTGACTGCTTACTATCTCCAACAGCTAGGAATCCTAAATTATAAATCAGATCAGAAAAGGAATTAGTACAGTAATTTGGTAAATATTTTTATTTCCCATTTGTCTTTGATTAATAAATGAACATTGGTGATTATATTTTAAAAAGAGAGAAATGCATCCTGTCTATAATTAATGGAAAAATAATGTAGATATAGATATGTAAGGATATAATTTAAAGTTATAAAGGTAACAAATAAATAAATTGAAAAAGGCATTATAAACATGTACTTCATATACATATATATGTGTATAGTACGTGAGTGTGTTGTAGAGAAAGATAGTGGGGGTGTAAGCAAACTAAATCATCACTTAGCATAACAGAAAGTTAATGGATAACAAGTAAAGCTGATGCATCCAGAACTAGCCCCATGAGCTTGTTATTGAGGACTTCAGAGGCAGCCACAGAAGAACTAGATCAGAAGTGATTAAAGGTGAGGATTGCAGGATTGCAAAGCGGGATTGAGGGTGGGTGGCAGGCAGGGGACCATTGTTTTTCTTTATTAGTGTCTCTACACTATTTGATTTTGAGAAAACATGTACATGTTATTCTGATTAAAAAGAAATGTACAGCATTTGAAAAGCAGCTCAGGAGATGAGCCTCACTCAGAATTGGGGCTGTGGGATTCATGTCAGTAACAGCACACCACTGTCAGTTTTCATTAGTTAACTCTGTTTTGCTACCTTGTCATACGTGTGTCTATGTCTTAGTCAGCTTAGGCTGCAATAATAAAAGACCACAGATTAGGTGGCTTAAACAACAGACATTTATTTCTCATAGTTCCGGAGGCTGGAAAGTCCAAGATCACGGTGCTGGCAGATTCAGTTCTTGGTGAGGGCTCTCTTCCTGGCTTGCTGAAGGCTACCTTTTCACTGTGTGGGAGAGAAAGAGAGCAAGCTCTCTGGTGTCTCTTCTTATAAGGGCACTAACCCCATCATGAGGGCCCCACCCTCATGACCTCATCTAAACCTCATTACTCCCAAAGGCCCCACCTCCAAATACTGTTACATTCAGAGTTAGGGCTTCAACATACGAATGTTGGGAGGACACAATTCAGGCCATAGCAGTATGCAAGTGAGAATGTCGATGTGCTATTGTTCCAGGATGTTAGATTTAGGTTTAGAAAGAATTTAGACTTGACTGAAGTCACAGGGCAAGTTTGCGGGCAGAGCCAGGGTGCTCTCGTCTGTGGAATGAATGAACCGTACTGGCCAGTGGGGTCCGTGAGGGCAGATGAATCTGAGCAGTGATAAGTAGCGCATATCTCCCTCCCAGCCCCTTGCAGAGTCTCATTTCATTCGTCATTTAATGTTTTTGAGGAATCCAGCAGGAAAGAAAAAACCTTTTTTCCCAAGCATACTTTTTCCCAAGGCAGCAATTCTCAAACTTTTTTTAGCAGGACTCCTTTTCATTCTTAAAAATTATTAAGGACTCTAAGGAGCTTTTGTTAATGTGCTTTATATCCATCAATATTTACCGAAACAGAAATTGAAGGTAAGAAACTTCTAAAGCATTTATTAATTCATTTAAAAATAACATCAATAACAATAATAAACAAAAATAGTAATAGTAAACAATAATAAATAAAAATAATAAATGAACAATTTTACAAAAAATAATTGTATTTTCAAAAGAAAATGTAGTGAGAAGAGTGGCACTGTTTTGTAGTTTTAAGCATCTCTTTGATCTGGTGTGCTATGCTATTGTGGTTGAAATGTTTGCAGAAAACCCAGGAGGAGCATTTAAATGTCCACTTTGGATGATTATGGATCTTCTTTTTTGATACTACACCAAAACTCAACCACAGTCCCTTCCTAAAGGTTAGCTGCAATGTGGAATTGGAAACCATGTCAATTAAATTTTCATACTCTGGTGCATTAAAATCAATTGTTCTACCTTGCAGTTTGAATAGAGGTTTTACCTATGCATGATTTTGTCACATTTTTTGACATTGGTCATTTGGAAAATACTGAATCTTTGAGTTATGAAGTTTTTCAAATGTTGGCACATTTCATTATACAGTATCAAAAAATCACATCTGTTAATATCACTGCTGATCTTATCACAGAGGTTACTAGGTATTGGGAAACTATCAAGCTTATGGTGGCAGATACAGGTTTTCCAAAGCTCTAGTTTTTGTTAAAAAGCTTGAATTTTCTCATGGCCAACAAGTGCTCTTGATATTTTCCTTGAAGCGTCAGGCATGGTTTGTTCATTTTTGAGAAAATGTCTACCTAATGCCAAAGTGTGAATAACGTATTTGTCTGTCAGTTGTTCGTTCAAGTAAAATTGGCATTCATGAAAAACTAGCTAGCTCAGGTTGCAAATCAAATGTAACCTCAGGAAAGGTTATCATCTCCTTCTTGAGATAACCACCATCATCAGCATGCAGCTGAAGTGCTTTATGCGTACTTCTCATTTCATCTCACAGAATACTAAAAGGACATATAATAATGGGCTAGGATTTAATGAAATTAATAGTTTTTACCAATTTATCAAGAACATTCTTAAGAGAAACTAACCTTATTTATTGTTGCTGTTATTATTTATTTTTTTGTGACTGTAAGTACATGGTGGTGAAGAAAGCAGTGGTTACCAGCGCAGTTTGGAGCCATTGTGTTGACTCATGTGAAGGCACTGGCAGTTTTAGCCATCACTGCTTTTGTACTATCAGTGTAAGTGCCAGCACTGTGAAATCTCCATCTTTATTCTGTATTTATTAGTTTGCATTCTATTTTAAGGAAGAGCTTTCACTTCTTTATTTGTTTGTCTTATACTGATATGGACTCATGAATTCCTATTTGATTCAATGGTTTACAATCTGTTATGATCATCACTCATTTTGTCCAAATTGTTATAGATTTGGAAATCTCTTGGAGCTGGTTCTCATCTGCTTCTTTCAGCTCATTTCCCCATCACGAAGATGGTCTTGGCATCCTGTGCCTGTCACCAGCTGGCCCCAAAACTGCGAGGCCATGTGGACTCTGGGCCTGTGACACGCTCTCCCCACATTTCAGCTTTGAAAGGCAACATAATACAGTAATATCTTTTTCTCTCTCACTTACAGCATTTTTTCAACCTTCAGCTTCATTTGGCCTTTATCTGGAATAGAATTAGTTTGTAATGCAGTCTTTTCATTTCAGGAGACTCAACAATATTTATATTATTTTAGAATTTCAGCCCATGTACTATTGAAAAGTTTGTTTCCACAGATTTTTGACTCAACAAAAGATCTGACTGCATACCTGGAAGAGTTTCCTTTGCAGAGGTGACATTTCTAAGCTCTCCTTGATACTGATATTAGACCAGGTGTCTGTAAGATATGAACGGCTTTATTTGCCAAACCAAATGAAACCGTCTCCGTCTTCCTGAGTCTAAGACGTGAAGAAGACCTGGCAGATGCCCATAAAGAGGAAAACTTCTGGTGAATGCATTTTGTTCTTATTTTACCTATTTGTTTATTTTTATTCATTATTCTTCACTGACCTCTGAACATGGACAAAGATAAAGAAGTAATGACAAAATAGGAACAGGAAAGTAACATTTCCTGGCACTTACTACTACTGGGTCCTGAACTGGGCTCTTCACAGACACTATCTCTTGTAATGTTCTTGACATACCTGTGAGATACGTGCTGGTGACCCCTCCTCACTATAGTTTGGAGTCTAACCCCTTGCTCATGTGATTTTTCCTATCACAAGTAAGAGCCCACACAATACTGAGTAAAGCTTGTATTTACGATAGCTACTGGAACTAACACTGGCCTGGGTGCAATGTCTGTGGAGTTGGTTGGCATTAGCCAATCCAGTCCACACTGACAGGAAACATGTTTGGTGGAGTCATGAGGTGAAAACCCTCAGCTTTCATAGGTGCATGAGCAGAGCACGAGCAGAGGCAGTAACTCCGCATGTCTCCAAACCAGGTGACATGTAGCTGAGGCATTGTCTCTTCTATGTGCTCAAGGACAGGTGTGAGACGTCACAGAATGATCAGTGGGAGCAAAGAATGGTGCAATTGCTTCAGAAAGAGATTCTGGATGCCATAACATCCATGATTAGGGGAGGCACAAGTTCTGGACTTATGATGAAGCAGCCAGTAACCTTCTCTCGGAATATCCTACAATTCTGTCATGTGTCATGAGTGCGTTATCATCTTTTCATAAATGAAGCAAGTGAAGTGCAGCATGGTTAAACTAATTGTCCGTGATCACAAGACCACCACAGAGTCCACCGCAGAGTTGAGTTAGGATTCCAACGTGTGTGTGTCCACAGCCAACGTTCTTCTCACTGAGTCACACCAATGAAGGAGTTTTTTGTTTTTCTTTTTGTTTTTTTTTTTTGTGAGGAAGATCAGCCCTGAGCTAACATCCGATGCCAACCCTCCTCTTTTTGCTGAGGAAGATCGGCCCTGGGCTAACATCCGTGCCCATCTTCCTCTACTCTATATGGGACGCAGCCACAGCATGGCTTGACAAGTGGTGCGACGTCGGCGCTCAGGATCCAAACCTGTGAACCCCAGGCCAGCGCAGTGGAGCACGTGCGCTTAACCGCTGCACCACCCGGCCGGCCCCAGAAGGAGTTTTTAAAAGACTGAAAAACTAAGAGAGGCAGAAGGACAGATGCTGTGCAGGTGTGGCAGAGGACTAAGAGGAGAATGTGGGAAAAGATTAAAATTAGGGAGCCCAGGTGGGTGGCAAAAATTGCCAGAAATTCTCTCTCTCCTCTTAGTGGAAAAGATTTTCTTCACCCACAAATAAGGGTGCAGTGCTTCAAGGCACGGCAGCATCAGGCTCCTGCATGGCAGTTCACTTTCTGTGGGGTTTCAGGCCCTCAGTTTATGGCACTACGGGCACAGCCTTGGCGGGAGTTCAGTGAGACACGAGTGGCTGTAGCCTTTCCAGCTCCCCTTATCTCTATGGACAGAGCCACCTGGCGCTCCTGTCACCTCGTTGAGACACTTCTGCCTTCAGAAAATCAGCTAATGAAATTCAGCCTTGTTCCAGAATCCCAGCTGGAACTCAGGGATCGTGGTCTAGCACCAGCCCGGAAGTCAATGGTTTAGTGCTGTCCTGGGAAGATATCTGGCCCAAAGCTTCCTCTGTGTCTACCTCTTCCCCTCTGTTCCACTCCTATTTGTCTTTTATGGGCCAGACAAAGTAGAAGGAGGGAGAAGGAAGGGAGGGCAGGTGGAGGCAGCCATTCCATTTTATTTTTCTCAATTCTGGCTCACTGTTCTGCTGTCATAACTTGGTTATCACTTTTCACCAGAATTTGAGTTGTCCTATAAGACTGATACATTCGTTTCCCAAAATTGACGCTCACATAGGCATATATTCTTTCCACTTGTCCTTTTTCCCCACTTGTAGGAAGAGAATCTTATTTTACATAATCCTTTTTATAACATTGTGGTCCCCTTATGGTTTATGGTTTCCCAATGTTAGGGAACAGGCTGGGGCATGTAGGCTTTCTATAAAATATTTACTTAGGGGGCCAGCTCCATGGCCTAGTGATTAAGTTCAGCATGCTCCACTTCAGCAGTCCAGGTTCGGTTCCCAGGTGTGGACCTACACCACTTGTTGGCGGCCATGCTGTGGGAGCGGCCCACATATGAAATAGAGGAAGACTGGTACAGATGTTAGCTCAGAGTGAATCTACCTCAGCAGAAAAAAAAAATTTTACTTAGACTTGATGAGAAAATAATTGTGCTTGTATATTAAAAAGTCTGATTTTCCTCAAGATGAGTCCTTTAAAAATGAAAAAGCTCATTTCCCTAGAATCATTGCACATTTTTAGATAGGACTAGAAGCACCCAAGACTGCCTAGTGTTTATCTCATATAAGCTTGTAAAAATCACACCAATGGCTAATTCGAAACACTCACTGCCAAGGAAGTGCTTCCTCAAGTATAACCAAGTCAGCTTCCTTCTTTTTTCAGAGAACACAAAACAAAGTAAGCAAACAGCATGTCCCCACCTCTGTGTGAAACTCATTACAGACATGCAGCCTGTAACTGAGTCTCTCCTCAGTCTCCCCCAGTTCTCTTTTTTCTTTTTTTATAAGTAGTCTGTTTCTTTTTGTTTTTGAGGAAGATTGGCCTTGCGCTAACATCTGTTGCCAATCTTCCTCTTTTTCTTTTTTCTCCCCAAAGCCCCAGTAGATAGTTGTATGCCATGGTTGTACATCCTTCTAGTTGCTCTATGTGGGATGCCGCCTGAGCATGGCTTCATAAGCAGTGAGTAGGTCCACGCCCAGGATCGAACCAGAGAACCCCTGGCCGAGGAAGCAGAAAGTGCAAACTTAACTGCTACACCACGGGGCAAGCCCCCCACCCCCATTCTCTTCTTCAAAGCAGGGATAACAGGAGAGAAGCTAGCCTGCTGGTAAGTGCATACGTCCAAAGGGAACACTGTGCTTAGACAATTCAGCAGTACCCCGCCATGAAAGGCATAATCAGCTTCTGTACTTTGTTTCCCATACAGCAAAAACATCCAGGATCTATTGTTTAAATGGCATGTACTTTGGGGCAGGCCTCAGTTCAAATCCTAGCCCTGACATTCAGTATTTGTTTGACTAATAAGCGTGTTATTAAGGGCAGTTTCCTCATCTGTGAAATGGGAACATTTACTGAGACCCTAGCCTCGGCAGGATGTGAGGACGCACATATAAGGACATTGGTCCTTGGACATGCATAATAACACTGGTATAAGGACACAACACCTGTGTCCAGCACAGAACAGATCCTCAATGAATACACAAAACACGGAGGAAGGTAACATCTGGATCCAAATTTCTTTTTCTGTACACTGAATTCTCTCCAAATAGATATCTGCATGTGTTTCTTTTATTATAGACAGATTGTCTGATCTTGGGACTTTAGAGGTGATAGACCTTAGAGACTCTCTGGTCCGACCTCCTCATTGTAGGGAGGATGCGGGGTTTACCCAAGGTCACACCCAGCCATGAGTGGCAGAGCCCAGGTGAGCTGCTTGGATGAGGAGGAGAAGGTATGTTCCTTGTCCATCTGTGAGATAAAACCGCACTTACTCATGAAATAGGTGCTGGTATTTTTTTTCACCTTCTACTTTTGGAATCTGTAGAGTCAGCATAAACTCATGCTTTTGAAGCTACCTCAAGGCGCTTTTGTTACTGGAAAATGCATATGGATGGGCTGGACCCAGACAGTGGATTTCATTGTTTTGCTGGGAAGAAAGGCAAACTGAAGCTCCCATCACCTGCCAATTAGTCTTGGTCTACCTCCAACCCAAACTTGCGCTCAGTGAAGCAGATGAATAAAACGATGGGGCATCTCCGGCTGCTGAGAACACTTTGATGAATATGCATATGAAATAGGCAGCGTGGCTTAAACCTTTTGTTCACCTGGGAGTTTGCCAGTAATGTTTCTCCTTTCTTGTTTTTTTTTCTACCTTAAAGGATGCTAGAATTGTGGAGCCGGAAGGGATCTTAGGGAAGACCATCTGGACTAGTCTCCTCATTTCAGAGATGAGCAGACTGAGGCAAGAGAGGCAAGCCCACTCAAGAGCACACAGTGAATGGCTTACAGACCTGGGGCTAGACAGATCTTACAGCTCCGGTTCCCAGCGACGGTCCATGTCCACAATGCTGTAGACACTCACATGTTCTTGCTGAAGTTTGTTTATTAAGACCATATGGAAAGCAATTTGAGGCTCAAGTTACATGCATGTAAGAGAAATGTGTTGTCATGAGATCTGTCTGTGTAAAGGGCCTGAGCAAATCATGGAGTCACTCTCTCTCTTAATAGCATAGGCTCTGACAATGTCATCTTGGGACCCACTAAATGCATTCTTGAGAAATAACATGAACCTTTCTATTTCTGCAGAGCTATTCCAAACCAGAGGAGCAATGACATCATTTACGAACCCTTGTCTCACTTAGTAATCCTCACACATGCAGCAGCCTCACTTACCCGGCGGGGCAAATACCCTGACACCATGCACCATGAAGAGGTGAGCCATCATAAAATTCACCGTGGAAGACAGATGCATCCCAGGCTAAAGCAGGAGGAATAGGGCCTGTAACTCTCATCACCTCTTGCCTGAATGTAAAAGAAACTGCAGGGCTGAAAACGAACTATATCTTGACAAAACATGAGTAATATGACCAACACAATGTAGGGTGGAAAAAGCAACCTCAGGAGACCACCTAAACTTGGGTTCATTTTAGAGCTATAAGAGTCCAGCAAAATTAAATAATATACTGTTTAGAAATGCATTCTTTGTGATAAAACTACTTTTTAAAAAACCAAGAGAGTGATTAAACACACCTTTCAGGACAATGGTTAGACCCGAGAAGGCGGCAAGGGTAGGTGACAGGAGAGACACAAAAAATGGGTGATATTTTTATTTGTAAATTGTGTGGTTGGTCCAAAAAGCAGGGGAAGGGTCAGATATTAAGCCAACTTCAGGACAGAACTTCTGACTTCTTAGCAGTTTTGCAGTCTTTATTAAGCAAGATGTCTTATTCCAATAATTTCAGATAATTTACTAAGAAGAGTACCCTATATTTTATATTGTTTTGGAATGAAAATTCCAACATAAATGAGGCCATGTGCAGTTCTGTAGTAAATGATCATCATAACTATCCATGTTCTGTTCTATTAGATGGACTAAGTTGAGGAGACCAAGAGGTAAAGAGTAAAAACTGAGTTGCAACATGCAAGAGATGACAAAGTCATAAAAGAAAGTCTTTAGGTAATAAAATAAATGCATTAAGGTGCTTGACATCCCTCCTGGTGGTAAGATGGCTGCTGCACCTCCGAGCAACACATTAGAATCCTTGGTGGGAGAAGGGGCAGGAAAAGAAGTAAGGGGCCCCAGACCAAGTTCTGTGGGGCCTGAAGCACAAACAATTTTCAGGCTCTAATGTCCCCCCCAAGGTTAGCCCAGTGAGTGCCACACTCCTGTATGGAATGGGAGTGATGATGCAGAAAGATAGCAGAGGGCACCCAAGTGCGGCTTGGATGAGAAGAATCAAAGCCCAAGTCAAGAGAACGGGAAGGGAGTTATGTGGAGAAGAAGGGAAGGTTTTTCTTCTCTACCTTTCCTCTAGAAACACAAACAGGGATGAAGCACCTGGGCAGAGGTGGAAGGAGTGGGGTTGTCTGCTCTGTTATAGGGATGGGTGCAGAGAAGGCTGAGGAATAAAGTGGAGGTGAATAGGAGCTGTGAGGACTGTGTTAGTGAAGCCGAGTACCTGAGGGGTACTGTAGCTATTAAACCAATTTGCTGTTTGTCCTATTTAACTTGGGTGACTCAGGGGGTCTCCAGGATCCGTGAGTTTGTTTTACAGGGGAAAGAGAATGCCTTCAGGGAGGTTGCAGTCACCGGCTGGCTGGGCCTCAACAGCCCTTGAAGCCCAGAAGTCAAATTGCCCTGGGGCTTATCGGGAGTGACCCCTTAGTTTCTCCAGAGCTCCTCCTGCCTAGCCCCTTAGCTCTATACCCCCCCCCCCCCCCCCCCCGCCGCTTTCTGTTCTGGAAGGAGGTGGATTTGAGCAAACCCAGGCTCCCACCTACTCGTTTTGACCAATTTGAATAAATCTTTCTCCATCTGCAAGGACTGATGTCTCAGTGCTTGCCTTGCTGGGCATTGGGCACACAATCTTAAAATTAAGAGGTTCGGTATCCTTAACTCCTGCTTTCCCAGGCCTTCCCCTCCAGTCATCGTTGCCTCAATTAGGGTCCGCTTTAAGAGGACCTGGTCATTTCCAGCAAGGGCAGGGTCAAGGAGACTCTGGGAGCCTCACCCCTACCAGTGGGTGGAGGCCAGACTCAGTCTTCCTGCCCTAAACCTTTATTACGGAGCGAGGGCTCTCTCCACCCATGCGCACAGGAGCTGATACTGTGTATACCAGTCTTTGAGGGAAGAAAGTTTATTATGCAATCATTTGGCAAGGAGACAGGAGGACAGGCTCTCAGATCTGTCTCCTCGATCGAGGGTATAGGGTAAGGTTTAAGGGATCAGAGAGGGCAGGCTGGTATGAGGAAGCAGGAAGCAGGCAGGATGAGTTTTGACGGGGAAGTCAAAATTTTCTCTTCTGCACTTGCTTGTAGCTGGCTTTCTGCCCCTGAATAATAGCCTTAACACTCAATATTAAGATGAGGTCAGCACGGTAAACAAGAGTAAAGTTGTTCTGTACATTTAAGTCATTGCCTTCTCTACTGATAAGAGTTTCTAGAGATTTAGTCATCATCTCCTTACTGGCTCAGAGAGGAAGGCACCCTTACAAATGGAGATTTCTCTTATGAATGTAAATTTCCCTTGCAAATGGATAACTTCTACTAGGTTTTTTAGAGCTTTTCCCTGTGTCGGCTGTTTCTTAAAAATAATCAGCCTAAAATAATTATTATGCCAAAAAGGCATATTTTGGGGTGACCAATTCTGTTCCTGGTCCTGTGGTTACACCTTGCTCTCAGCATTGCTGGGGTACACCTGGAGGCAATTCTGGGTTTCTGCACGTCTACCAAGTGCCAACTTTCCCCTCTGATGCTAGCTGCGTCTGCCTGGGCCACACAATCAGCTACAACTTGATTTCTCAGCTGCGCCTTCGTTTCTCAACTGCCTTCTAGTTTCCTCCTGGGGCTGCTGCCTAGCCCTGCACTTGGACTCACTTAGCTGGGCCCAAACACCCTCTTCCAGTTTTCCAGTCCCCTTTCTATGGGTTGGACTCCCCATCAGCTCTCCAGGGTTCTGGTCCACACTGGGTAGAACATGCAGTGTAACTGTAGGATTCCAAGGTCCCTGGCATCCCCAACATTCTAGAGACACATCCCAGCCCACCTGGGTACTCCCTAACATCAAGCCTCGGTTTGCCACCCTGTCTGATGGAAGTTGTTATGGGACCACTGATCACCACCCTGGTGAATTTACACCCTATATCATAGTCCTGTTTTCCCACAGATTTCTGCTTGTTGTGTGCACTGGTTATTATCTATCCAACAGTGTTTCTTCTGTCTTATTTTCTGCTATGGTAGCCCCAATTGTTTAGTTAGCTGGCAGAGATTCCTTGATCCTGGGAGGGTGAGCAACTACTCCAGCCCAAGTGGATGAAAACTGACTGCCCTACAAAGATCTTGTATTCTTGCTGCTGTTGGCCATTGTTCTGGCAGACGACATATAACCAATCTGCTACATATCCTGATTCAAAGGCACTAGACTCATTTGGCATTCCTCCATCTACTTGCCTGGAATTCTAACCTGTTACCTGGAGGTACAGTAGCCATCCTGCAAACTAATGTGATGATGAAAGCAAGCACAACAAGGATGGTAGTGTAGGAAGAAAGAATCTGGTTCCCGAAGACGATGTTGAGCAGCTGCATCAGCCCTGGGTTGCCTGCTTCCAGGCTTGCCATAAGTAAGGAAATTAAATTCCTTTTTGTTTAAGCCTTGGAAGTCTCTGAATTCAGGCTTTTTCTGACAAAGAGGAAGGGCTTTGACAGAGGGGAAGGTTTCTCCTGCTGAAAAAGTATGGTAGTCTGAAGCCTACCAGGCTCCAGAGAAGTGGGGAATCTTAAAGGAATTCACAGGCAGTGGGTGTAAGGAAGCTTTTTTCTGGCCCTGGGAGGAAGATGGGCTGGGTCATATAGGTTGATTCCTTAGTATGGAGGTGGCTGAGTACCACCCTGGCAGCCAACAACGTCCAAGAGTTCTTCTTGGAAAGACCGTCCAGGCTGTGACAGAACCTGCTGTTACCATGCAAAGGGGCACGATCTGCTTGCTGCCTGCCAAAAGCCAATCATCAAGAGGCAAGATGGTGGCAGAGAAAGGTCATTTTATTAAGTGATATGCTAGCAAATTGGAAGATGGTGGACTAGCATCCTAAAGAACCATCTTAAGGAGGGGCATAGAATCTTGAAGCAGTTACATAGGGGAAAAGGTTAGGAATGTTGACCCTCTGGTGTTACAGACTAGGAGTGGCCATACCAGATTTTTCAGTTTTCACTGATGATGGCTATCAGCATAGACTCTCTGTTTGGGGGTCATCACATTCCTAAGGAACTCAAAAGAACAAAGTTATCACCTTATCACAGCTGGGAGGTACATACATAAGCAGGGGTCAAAAATCAACAGAGCAGGTAGATCTCCTGGAGGGTGCACATCCCACTGGGTTAGTTAGTCAGAGGTCATTACAGCATGGTTTCTTTTCTAGAATATGGCTTCCCTTATGTCAACCTTGTGTTGAACTGATATCACTGCCAAGATTTTTCAGGTCCCCCCACTGCCACCCCTCCTGCTAATTTATGTGGGGATGGATTACTCTGCTGGGAAACACCAGAGAAGCATTTTTAAGGGTTGTCCAGGAATCACATGAACCTCCTACCAGTTAAGTCCCAGGGCTGCTCCTTTGTTTTTAGGCTCCATGGGTGGCATGGGAGATGTTTCTTCCCGGGGGCTATGAAGTCAGGATAGGGGAAACTGAAAGCAGCAGCGGCACTCAGAATGTTTCCCTCGACTTTTCTCACCAAAAGCTAGGACTGTGGAAGCGAGAGCTAGGAGGCTGTGAGGGCAGAAGTGAGCAGATGGTGATGAGGGCAGCAGATCTGGAGGGATGGAGACTTAGGTCTGGAAGTGCCAACTGAGGAGCTCTCCCAGAATAGAAGAAACCACCTCATTGGGAGGATGTGTGGTCAGGCACCAGAGAGGTAGACAGTGTGTTGAAACTCATAAATCTCTGGGTAAAAATACCCTGAAGACAGACGAAAATATGGGAAAACATTTTTATGTCCTTGGAGCAAAGGAAAGCCTTCTAAAATAAGATACATAAAGCAAATACTATGAGGCAAAAAATTAATTTGATACAAAAATGTTAAAATTATGTTTCATCAACAATAATATTTACAATATATAATGTATGTGATTAGAAAATTGAAAATGAGAATCCAGGTTACATAATGAACTCCTATAAGTCAATAAAAAGGAGACAGACATCCCAATAGAAAAAGGTCACAAACAAAATTTGAATGGGTAATAAAATAAGAAAAATAAATGTATTTTGTATATTTTTATATTTGTTGTATGTTTTATTTAAAATAAACATATTTTTACTTGCAAATATGAAAATTAAGAAGTTGCCCATCTTTATTAGAAAAATGCAAAAACAAAAAACAAAGCAAGCTAAAACAAAAACAAACCAGCTATTTAACCTCCATTGAACTGACACAAATTATAAAATTGGATAATATTAAGAATTGGCAAGGATGTGAAAAAACAATTCCCTCATATTCGTCTGGCAATTTGACAGTATTTAAACTAAAATATCCCACCATTTGACAAATCAATTCCCTATTGCCATATCCCTGAGGGAAACTTGCAGAGGTACACAGGACGGCATATGAAATAATGTCCATTCCAAAAGTGTTTATAACAGTGAAAGATGAGAAGCAAACTACCAAAGGTCTAGCAACAGGGGGATAGCTGCTTTAAAAAAAGCTATGGTCACTCTATGGAGTACTACACAATATTTAGATAGAATAAGCTAGATTTCTATGTCATAATAGAGAGAGGTCTCCAAAACATATTGCTGAGAGAAAAGAGCAAGCTACAGAATTATGAAAAGAGCTTTCATATTCCTCTTCCCTATCAAAAAAAAAATCCTTTATCATCTGCAATGTTTTAGTTTTTAAAAGGATAGTTGAATTCATAAACACATGTTACATGGATATAAGTATTAAAGGCTATACACACGTATTGCAACATTTATTAAAGGACATAGTGGAGGGAAGCAGGAGTCACACCACTGTGGAATGAGAAATGAACGATGTGCTCCTGATACAAGTCAAGAAAGAGACATGTGATATGGGACATCTCACGATGAGAGATTTCAACTAGTCATTTCATTCTGCTAATCATCTCTGATTATTGAGAAAGTAATTGTACAGAGCAAGGAGAAAGTCACTATGGGAGCCTTCCCATTCTGGATCTAAGTGAAGGATTGGTTATTAAGAGAAGAAGATGGGCATAGTGAAGGCAGGGACTATGTTAGCTCAGTTTCCCAAACCTTTACTGACCACTGAGTAAGTGCCAGTTACTGCTCTAGGCACCAGAAAATAATGATTAGTATGGCACAATCTTCGATTCCAAGGAGCCTTGACTCCAAGAAGGGGAAAAATTCCATACAATAGAATTTTCAGTGTTAATGTGATGCATAAGGGGTACAGTGCGCTATGAAAGCCCTGAAGAGGGGCACTAGCCTGACCTGGGGGTTCAGAAGTGGCTTCCTGGAGGAGATGGCACATGTGCTGGGTCTTGTTGGATGAGTGAGAGTTGGATCCCCTGAGGAAGATGGGAAGGGCAGTACAGAGGGAAAGGTGGCATGAAGCATGTGGCATGAGGGGCACCACTCAGCGTGCTTTACCAGAACAGTGAGGGGACAGTGATGAGCTATGAGGGTGGAAAGGCTGGGCTGGGTCATGAGAGCTCTGGATGTCCTGCTGAGGAGCTTGGACTTCATCCTCATGGGCAACAAAGGGGGTTCAGAAGATGAGAGCTGTGGTCAGATCTAGGTTTAGATAAATCCCCTCAGCAGTGGTGGTGGAGCGGACGTATTTGAGGACCCCTTCGGTGGAGTTAGGAAGACTAGTTGGTGGGCTAGTCTGGTGGGTCCACGTGAGAGGTGGCATAATGTCTGCACTTCTTTAGGGTTTGCAATAAAGAAGGAGGGGAAGTCTGGGCTGAGTTAGATAATTCCAGACCTGGTCAGGTAGGTCTCTTCTCAAGGGACAAGAGGAATAAGCTTCTTAAAGGAAAGCTCATTGAAGAGGTTTTGAAGGTCCTCAAAAGGAATAAATATAACCCTGAGAAAAGGGACCACCTAAAGAATCCAATATGGCTGTCTGGGAACTCCTTGGTGCCTTCAGATTCAGGTATGTAAAATCATCTGTGTCATCACAAGAAAAAGAGTGACATAAGAAATAAGCTGTAGGCTTCTAGGGGAGGGCAGGGCCATATCAGTTTGTTCCCATCAAATTCCCCATGTCTAGCACACTTTCTGGCACATAATATGTATCGAGAAAATGGACAAATGAATGAATGAAAACTCCTAGCGATAAGATCTGAATAAGTCGTCCCTGCCTGGCTAATATCCTATGATAGTATTGTAGAAAATGCTAAAAGGAAACAAAATGGACATTTAAGGTTACTTTTGGAAAACAAAGAACTGCCTTTTGTGGATGGGTGCTGAAAGATAACAACCCTTGACTCGGCAACTCCTGGTTTTGGACTGAAAATGAGAGACTGTGTAGAAGTGAGACGGGACTGCGGTGGGCAGAGTGATGGGATGTAGCTAACAAGTTATGGGTCTAAAGGAGCACAGCCCGCAGAGCACAGGTCACTGCACCCCTGGGTACTGGCCTGTCTGTGTCAATATCCCTACACACTCTCTCCATCACCGGGTGTGGGTAGAGAGCGCAGCAGGGTTCCCAACTGCATGGTAAAGCTTTGTCCTGGAAGTGTCGTGACTCACCTCCTTCACAGCTGAGAGTCAGAACAAATCACAAGGCCCGCTGGCCTCCTAGGGGCAGGGAAGTGCAATCTCCCCTGTGCCAAGAAGAGGCGGCACGCCGGGCAAGGCTGTCTCCAGAAGTTCTACCAGAAGTACAAATGAGAATTTATTTAAAATGCACTTCTTTTTCCTTTAAGGAGATCTTTTTGTTTTTCTCAAAAAATGCTTCGTTTCTGTATCTCCCATATTATGGTCTGTACTTTTTATACTAAAGAATATTATCCTACCTCTCATGCTCATTTTTTTGTTTATCTGCTTGCCCTTTACCAGGTTGTATGGTTTCAGTTGGGCTGCAACCATTCTGGTTGTCAGACTCTTCCTCTGGCAGCTGAGGGGCCGGGTGTCCACACATACGGCTCCTAGCCAACTTTCTGGTGTGTGTGCGTGTGCATGTGTATGGGTGTGCATGTGTGCAGCTTTCTTTGTTTCGGAACACTAGCCTTGGTATTCTCACAGTGCTCAACACCTGTCTCGGCACAGAGTAGGTCAATGAGAGCTGCAGGGAGCCGAGGTTCTTCACTGCATGCTGGTTAACACTGTGGACCTGTGCACTCTCAGGGGGCAGGAACCAACCCTATCCCAGAGCTAACTAGTTTTACTCTGTGTCGGGAGACCAAGCAGTGCGGTAGCTGACCCCCAGGATATCAAGCAGCTATGTGGGCTCTGGTCCCTATCGAGGTTGACATGATTTCTCCTATGTCCAAAGTAGTAGTATAATATTGCATTTCAAGTGTTTCTTCATCTGTAAAATGGGAAAATCATCTCTCTTCATAGTGTAGATGTGTACTCAGCACAGCGTCTGGTCTGCATTAAAAAATCAGTATACAGTATTAATTGTTATTGCTTCTTTAGTCAATTCTTTCATTGTTCCAAGTATTAATTAGCACTTTACTGAATCATTGAGTATATTCCCTTTGGTTAATGTAATGGATGAAGCTTGGAATCGTCCTTTATTCTTGGACGCCAGCAGGCCTTTTTCAACTAGGCTACCTGGAGAGAATTAAGTTCTATAGAAATAATTTGAGTGACTGTTGTCTCGATTCTCCCAAGGATGGTACATAACTAGAACAATTCTAGAAGAGTAGGGGAGAAATTATCAAATATACAGTAGATTCTTGCATGCTCTAGGGCTAAGTTCTCTTGTGGACTGGCTTTGGGGTGGGCTGCTTAAAGTGAAAATATTTAAGGATACTCTTCGCAACCCCCACTTGCTCCAACTCACTTTTAAAAACACATTTCATACCTTTCTGTTGCTGGTGCCTGTAGCCAATGAACTTAAAAATATTTTTTGTTTCTTAAGCTCTAAAATATTATGTATTGAAACTTTGACCTATAATGGCCAAGACTTGGATACTTGGATCAGTATCTCATTTAAAGAAAAAAGATCCAAACAGAAATTCCAGGTCATACTTGGATCTCACTTAAACTGTAGAGAACATGTACTCTTGTTAAAGTCCTCTATCCTTCCCTAGTCTCTTGCATCCTAAAATAAAGAAGCTTTTCTGTTATAGACTGAATGTTTGTGTCCCTCAAATGCATATGTTGAAGCCCTAACCCCCAATGAGATGGTATTTGGAGATGGGCCTTTGGGAGATAATTAGAGTTCGGTGAGTTCGTTAGTGTCCTTATAAGAAGAGACCCCAGAGAGCTCCCTCTCTCTCCCTCTCTCTCTGCCATGAGAGGACACATCAAGAAGACAGCTCTCTGCAAGCCAGGAAGAAGGCTCTTACTAGGAACCAAATCAGCCAGCACCTAGATCTTGGATTTCTCATCCCCCAGAACCGTGAGAAATAAATGTCTGTTGTTTAAGCCACTCAGTCTCTGGTAATTTTTTCTGGCAGCCCGAGCTGACTAAGACACTCTCACTCTAGAGGTGCTCTGTCATCCTACGCCTGTGCGTCCATCCTCAGTCATCCCAAGGACCTGTGCACTCAGCTCAAAATGCTGCCTGCACACCACATCCTCCCTACCACCCACAGTGCCCAGGACTACATTCTGCTTCCATTGATGGCTTTCTCAAGAGACACTGCCACAAGGAATTTGTTCTGGGGAGAGAGATCAGGAAGAAGAGAAAATTAAACACGAAATTGCTAAATGTTTTGTTGTGAGTAGAAGGAAGAGAAAGGCTATGAATGGACATACATTAAATTTTGTCCCAACACAGGTACCAAAGTAATATATATTCATTATAAAAATCCAAACAACACAGAAATATAGAAATAAAAAGTAAAATTCCTTCCTTACCACTTTATTATTTCACATTTCACTTCCTACTCACCACAGGTCTCCACCATTAATGGGTTGACATTAATATTTCCAGATGATTTCCAGATTGTATGTGTGCGTGTGTGCATACACACATACACACAGGTGTAGGTATATACACAAATATAAGCTATTTTAAAAAAACAAAAATATTATTCAGGAACTTGTTTTATTTCATTTAAAACTATATCATGGGGATATATCTCCATGTTATTGCACATGGATTTATCTTGTTCTTTCTAACAACTGCACAGAATTCCATACTATGATGCTCCATGATTTATTTAATAATTTCCCTTTTGATGGACATCAAAAACTTTCCATTTTTCCTCTATTACAAATAATGTGTTAGTGAACATTCTCATTCATATATCTTTGTATAATTGTTTGAATATTTGTCTTAGCTCAGGCTGCTCAGACATACTATAGACTGGGCAGCGTAAACAATAGACATTTATTTCTCACAGTTCTGAAGGCTGGAAGTCTGAGATCAGGGTGCCAGCATGGTCAATTTCTGGTGAGAACTCTCTTCTTGGCTTGCAGATGGCTGCTTTCTCAGGGTGTCCTCACACGGCAGAGAGCAAGTGAGCTCTGGTCTCTTCCTCTTCTCATAAGGGCACTACTCCCATCATGGGGCCCCAGTCTCAAGACCTCATGTAACCCTGATCGTCTCCCAAAGACCCCACCTCCAAATACCATCACATTGGTGGTTAGGGCTTCAACATATGAACATTGGGGGAGACAAATTCAGTCAATAGAAATATTATAGTAAAGTTTATTTCTACAAGTGAAATTGCCATATCAAAACATACACCCATTTAAAATTTTGATTGTCCTCCAAAAAGTTTATGACACTTTGTATTCCCACCAAAATGTGTGGCGAAAAGAGATTATCATTTCATTTTAATCGGCATTTTCTTGATTGTTAGTGAGGTTGAACATATATTTTCTTAAGTGTTATTAGTCATTTATAATTTTTCTATGAATTATCCATTTACACACTGCCAAAGTTTTAGTGGAGTGTTTAACTTTTTTAATGGATCCTTTGGAATTCTTAAGATTTTAGGACATTAATCCTTGATATATCTCAGTTTTTTCTCCTCATATGAATTTTGACTTTTTAATGTGTTTATTTTTTTCTTTAAAAAAAAACCAAAAATTTAGGTAGCCATTATACCAGTCTTTTTCTTTATGGCTTTGGAGTTTTGTTGTTATGCATTAGCATCACATTCCCATCCTAAGATTCAAAAATATTCACATATATTTAGGGGGCCAACCCCATGGCCTAGTGGTTAAGTTCAATGTGCTCTGCTTTGTGGCCTGGGTTTAGTCCCTGGGCACGGACCTACACCACTCATTGGCAGCCATGCTGTGGCAGTGACCCAAGTACAAAATGGAGGAAGACTGGCACAGATGTTGGCTCAGGGTGAATCTTCCTCAAGCAAAAAGAGGAAGATTGGCGATGGATGTTAGCTCAGGGTGACTCTTCCTCAGGGGGAAAAAAAAATTCACATATATTTTGCCCATACATTGATTGTTTTGGGTTTTATGTTTATTCCATCTGGAATTTTTTTTGGGATAAGCCGTGGTATAGACCTCTAACTGATTTTCAAATGTATACAAGTTTTCTCCAAAACCATTTATTGGAGAGCCTTTCATTCTTCTACTATCTGGAAATGTTATCATATGCTACATTTTCATGTACATGTGTCTGTTTCTAAACTTCTAAGTTTTTTCTGTTATTTTCTGTGACTCCATTGGTACTATGTAGTTTTAATTATTCTAGTTTTATATAGTGTATTTTTGAATTATTATGTCACTACTCAATTGTTACCCAAATGTTCTTGACTATTGTTGTGCATTTTCTTTTCTAGATTCCAAATTCTAAAACTTCTACTTCCTGAAATAATGATTTAAAGTTTCATTTTTAACATTGAATTTATATAATAATTAGAGGAGAATTGGTATTTTTACAAGGTTAAGTCCTCATATGCATGAGCTTAATATATCTTGTAAGTCTTCTTTATACTTCAGGAAAGTTTTATAGTTGTTGTTTTCATACTGTTCTTGCACATTTAAGTTTATATCTAGCTATTTTGCAGTTTTAGTTACTATTTTAAATGGGATTCTTTTCCATTACATTGTCTAATTAATGATTGATGGTATATAGGAAAGCTATTGATCATATTTACATATGGTCACCCTACTGAATTTTCTCATTTGCTTTAATAATTTTTTTCAGTTAGTTGTTTTGGGGTCAGCAAACTTCTTCTGTAAAGGGCCAGGTAGGAAATATTTTTGGTTTTGCAGGTCACAGGATCCCTGTTGCGACTACTCAACTCTGCCATTGTAGCGTGAAAGCAGTCATAGACAACACATAAGGGAGGAGGTGCGACTGTGTTCCAGTGAAACTTCATTTACATTTACAAAACCAGGCTGCTGGCTGGATTTGACTGGGGCATGGGATAGGGTTTGCTGACTATATTCAAAAGATGCAATATATCATATATAAATAATATGTTTTTCCTTGTCTTCAAAACAGTGGAATTCAGAAGAGTATTGAATAATAGAAGTGATAATAGTCACTCTTGTCTTGTTCTTATTTAAGGTGTTGGTATTTTACTATTGGCCAGCCCACTGATATTCCAAATACCAGCAGGGTCACCCATGGTGAACAGATTTCAGTGGAGCTTCCAGACTAAGACAGACTAGGAAGAAGGACCTGGCCACCCACTTCAGGAAAAACTGGCCATGAAAACTCTATGACTAGCAGTGGAACATCATCTGATGGAGCACCAGAAGGTGAGAGGACGGTGCAAAAAGACTGGGCAGGGTTCCACCCTGCTGTACACAGGGTCACTAGGAGTCAGAATCCACTTGACAGCACTAACAATTAGATTTCACCATTAAGGTCAATGTTTCTCATTAAATTTTTGTGTGTGTGTGAGGAAGACTGGCCCTGACCTAACATCTGTTGCCAGTCTTTCTCTTTTTGCTGAGGAAGATCTGCCCTGAGTTAACATCTGTGCCCATCTGCCTCTATTTTGTGTGTAGACACCACCACAGCATGGCTTGATGAGTGGTGCGTCGGTCCACACCTTGGATTCGAACCTGCAAACCCCAGGCTGCTGAAATGGAGCACAAGAACTTAACCACTATGCCACCAGGCCGGCCCCTCTTATTAAATTTTTGATAGATATTTTCACCCAGTTAAAGATGTTGTCATCTATTCCTAGGTTACTAAGAGATTGTAACAGCAATATGGTTGAATTTTATCAAATGCTTTGTGAGCATCTCTTAATATTTACATTTTTCCTATTATTTGCTTCATGCATATAAACAAAATATCTTATATTGAACTGTCCTTGAATTCCTGGAATAAATGATTCCATTTCCTATATTTCATTTAGGATTTCTACATCTATATTCATAAGTGAAGCTATAGTTTTCTTTTTGTGGTATTTCTTTGATTTCTATTACTATTCTAACCTTGTAGAATCAGTTAGGAAGCTTCCCATCTTTTTCTATGTTCTGAAATACTTTAAAAGCTATAGAAATTAACTATTCTTTGCAAGTTTGCCAGAACACCCAAAAACTCTTTGGGTCTAGTGAACTTTTTTAGTGATGGATCTTTGCCATTTCAACTTCTTCTATGTTTTTGATCTATATGAAAAAGAGTGTTCTCTCTGAATGCCTCTTTGTCCTTGATGAAGCCTGTGTGCCATATTTGGTCAATTTCATGTAGACTTGCCCTGGTGGAAATTGGTCAGCCAAGTGTAAGTGCAAGAGCAAAGGAAAACTGGTCATAGGTTAAAATATTCTTGTTGGTTTTTCCCCATTTCTGCTTGGGTTCAGGAAAGGCTAAATTATACAATGGTGAAAGACAGAAGATGAGGGCTCAGGAGAAGTAGAAAAGGTGGAAGAAGCAATTTCTTTAGAAGTAAAAATAGTTGGTAAGGAGTGGCCCCAAGCCCTCTCCTCCAACCTCCACTTCCACCTAGGTGGAGCATCACTGGATTTTTTAATTGCATCACTGGTTCAAGGAAAGAGGGATTATGCACTTTAGAAAACTGAATGGACCTTTAGGCTCCTGGAAACTTGGGGTCTCCCACTTTCTATTGAGTTGTCAGGTCCCATTTGCTTGGGCAGTACCACCTTCAATTCCAGGTGTTGGGGACCCTGGGCTGTAGAGCTCTCTAGTCTCCCTGGTGTCCCCCGACCCCGCCCAATCCATAGACTGTACCCTTTCCCAGGGGTGGAGCAAGAAGTACACAGAGCCACCCACCTGGAGCCTGCCCCTCCTTTTCTGCACCATGCTCAGGTGCTGGGAACCTAGGGGTTCCTTGCCCAAGTGGTTTCCTTTAGAACCTAGTATTCAGGTTTTCTTGATACTAGAATGTAGTATAAAGGTTTAGAACCTAGTATTTCAGCCTGGAAAAAGATTCCAGGCTGCCCTGGAGGAGGACTTCAGAGTGTAGCCTTGGCTGGCCTCCCACAGTTTGTATCTCTCAGGGCTCTCAGTGTGTCAGATGGAGGAAGAGGGTGAGGCTCCTTCAAAGTACACATAAATTACAAATGTATGCCCACAGGCTCTTGATCATATTTTGTTTACTGTTTTTCAGACCAGGGCAAAAATCAGATGTAATCTTTTTTGTGTGTGTGAGGAAGATCAGCCCTGAGCTAACATCCATGCTAATCCTCCTCTTATTTTGCTGAGGAAGACTGGTTCTGAGCTAACATCTATTGCCAATCATCCTCCTTTTTTTCCCCCAAAGCCCCAGTGGATAGTTGTATGTCATTGCTGCACATCCTTCTAGTTGCTGTAAGTGGAATGCGGCCTCAGCATGGCCGGAGAAGCGGTGCGTCGGTGCGTGCCTGGAATCTGAACCCGGGCCGCCAGTAGCGGAGAGCCCGTACCTAACCACTAAGCCATGGGGCCAGCCCCTCAGATGTAATCTTATAGCCTTTCTATCCAAGTTTTTAAATGTCCTTTTCTGGGTGTGGAGGAAGGACCTTGATGGTGTAGAGGAGGAGCTAGGATACTTCAAAGCCTAGAGAACTTGCCCCAGCCCTGAACAAGGGGAAAACCCAGAGCAGAAGCAGGAAAAACAATTCAGTCCTCATCCCATTCATGGGACATCTTTTCTCTCCCCAGAAAGTTGGAACTACTTTTACAAGGTTGTTGGCCCAAAGGCAAAATCTCCTCAAGCTGGAACGCCATCTGCACTGGGCTTCAGCTAGAATTATGCGGGTAGATGGTGGGAGACTATGGTGCTAGTAAGGTGCCCTGAGGGGAGGGTGTTCTGTTGGGATAGTAAGCCATGGCCTCCCTTGAGGTGACATTGAGGTTCAAGGCAGCCCGTGCCCTTGAATACTCCCCATGTCTGCCTCGTTTGCTGAAATTTGCTTTTCTGTATATGGGGCTAAACCCTCAAATCGAAGGCTTTGAGGTCTACGAGGCTTTTCCCTTCTCAGGGCGCCTTCCAATGCCGGGGTGTGGAAGCTCAGGAGGCCAAGAAGCCAGGGAGGCCTGGGGGCCCAGCAGGGACACTGGCAGGTCCCTAATACGCCTGTTCTTCAAGGATCTAGTTATCCCCAAGTCCTGCTTCCACACGAAGCACAGTTCACTCTCAGCTCAATTTGTACATAGGCAACTGATGATCTTCAGAATGAACAACACAAAAACAAAGCTGCGGTTTTCCTGGAAATGATGCGAGTTAACACTGCAAGCGTTAGGGGTGGCTGTGAGCCAGCAGAGCGTGACATCTTGCTCTCGGTTCTCCTGTGTAAAGAAACGAGGTGGAGCATGGTATGGGGACCAGCTGGTCCAGGGACTAGTGGGGCAGGGAGGGTCAGGGCCTCATTCTGGAGTCAGAGTCTATTGGGATGTCAAAGAAACCAAAATCCCCGTGGACTATTCCATTAGGTCAGGGGAATGGATTCCAGGAGCTAGCCTCACCCTCTGAAGCAGCTTAATGAACTGCATGCCCGCCTCCCCCTGCCCTGGGCTTCCCCATCTCCCACCATCCCCGCTGCTCAGTCCCTGATGCTCGCGTGCTCGGAGTTGTTCTTTCTTCCTCATGGTGTCATTTGCTCCATCAGTAAGTTTTCTTTTTCTCAGTTGTTGAGATGAGTTTAAATCCCCTAACTCTCACTCTTATGGCTTGTACAAATGAGAAAACTCTCCTTAGTCATTTATCTGTTCAAACATTTAAATGTAGAACCTGGGTTTTTATAACACTATCACCTTAATCTCGACAGAACAATTTCCTTCAGCACTAGGGTTTTCCATGAAGAGTGAATAATGGCTCCCTTAAACGAAACATGTTATGTAACAGTCCCCACCATACCAAAGTCCTTGGTGGAGTGGGAAATCTTCCCAAATGTAAGGGAAGTTGATATTTTAGGGGAGGACGAAATTTTCCTCTACCCTGTAGGTTCTTCTGGCTGGTCTAAGAATTAAATTGACATGAGACAATAGTGGGAGAAAATCAAATAAATTTAATAACACGTATACATAGGAGAAACCCAGGAAAACTGAGTAACTAACTCATCAAAATGGCCAAAGCCACCACCTTAAATACCATCTTCAGCTAAAGTCAAAAAAGGGTGTTGGGAATAGTGGTTTGGGACTTCAAAGGGGAGGAAGGCAATTCACATGGAGATGGAAAAGCAAATGTTTGGTAAACAAGAGTGTGCCATGCCTTGCAGAGACAACGGGACATGGAGAGGACTTTGATCAAACCGGCCTGGCGAGCTTCCTCCCTGTCCACCACACCTAGTTCACACGATACTATAGTTCTCTATGGTGAGAGCTCCTTCCTAGAATGGGTCTTCCATCTTAAAGTCTTTTCAGGCAGTTAGAGGGAAGGTCAAAGTTTCTTCCTGAGTCTTTTCTTCTTAAAAATAATCAGCCCCAAATAATCCTCAAGCCAAAGAGACACATTTTGGGTGGCCAATCCTACTCTCCTACAACGGAGAGAGTGTGAGCAGCCGAGCCTGAGGCCCCTTTGCACAAGGTTGTGGTTCATTAATTCCTCCGCATTTTAGCATTCATGATTTAGCAGAATCACAACAAAATTTCTGTTCACTTTGGTGTTCTGAGGAAATAAAATCTTGCTTGCCAGAGAAAAATCTCTTCCACCAAGGCATTCCCTCTTTGCTCTGTGAAGGAGGAGAAACTATGAAGGAAATCTGGGAAGGAGAGCCCTCAGGAGGGAGTGTGAAAGGTGAGAAATGACTAGGATCTGAAGTGCTCTAGTCAGAATGCACTGTGCACAGCACTGCACTGAAAAGAAAGTGTGTCCTAATCCCACTCACACATAGGAAACTTCCAAACATTAAAATATCATCAGGCACTTGGGTGTAGACAGCGATAGTGGGAGAGGCTGGGGGAGGGCAGGAGAATATGGGAACTCTCCATAATTTCTGCTCAATTTTGCAGTTTTTGAACCTAAAACTGCTCTAAAAATAAAGTTTATTAATTTTTAAAAGTTATCAGGAAAGAATATCTACAGTAGATCAGATATGATTAATAATGAATATCAATACCACATTCTTAACCAAGTACATAATATTATTTTTATAAGGTACTTATGAGTAAAGAACAATGGTTTAAATACATCTAATTTTTTAGTACTCAATATACAATCAACATGTTCTGATCAATAGTGTAAACCGTATAAAAGAGTCTTGCTTTTCATTTGTACCAATATTGCTTTTACCATTGCAAAACTTTACAATGTTAACAATGCACGATACATAGAAGCTATAAAGCTATTGCTTGCTTGTTTCAAAATGAAGTTATTGCTGTCTGTTGCTAATCAGTTACATTGTCACCTCTAATATCAGTCATTGGATCTACAGGATCTCTTCATTTCCAAGAGATTATATTATAAAGTAAGATTATTTTGTAGCCAAATTAGTTCAAAAGGGTTCCTTTGTTAAAAAAATAAGTAAATGCACCTGAAAATGTATATATTTAAGTTTTCCCCTGTAGTTTTATCTTCTAGATGAGAGAGTAAGGATCTTAGTACTTCTGCTGGCAATTTAGACAGGAGAGACTTGTGACTTCAGAGGGGATGTTGTGGCTGTGCAGTTACACACGGAAGAGAAAACAATACTAATTGCTGCAGTTTTTATTCCAGATATAATTTAAAAAGTATATATATAAAAAATGTGTCTTAAAGCAAGAATCCTCTTGTTGGACTCTTGTTCTTTTGTTTTTAAATTTTCTTTGTTTTTTTTTTTTGTGAGGAAGACTGGGTCTGAGCTAACATCCATTGCCAATCTTCCTCTTTTTGCTGAGGAAGATTGGCCCTGAGCTAACATCTGTGCCCATCTTTCTCTATTTTGTATAGGGGACGCTGCCACAGCGTGGCTTGATGAGTGGTGCGTAGGTCCACGCCTGGGACCTGGGCCTGCGAACCCGAGGCCGCTGAAGCGGAGCATGCGAACTTAACCACTATGCCACCAGGCTGGCCCCATTGCACTCTTGTTTTCATAAAGGCATCCAACTACTCATGCAATCCTCTTGACGTCCACCTTTTGCGATGTAAGTGAGAAGTCAATGTTTTCTTTCACTCTGGGAAATAAAGGTTACTTGGTTGCTAGAGGGAAGGGCAATAAGTTGGTCGCACAGCCAGTAAAGAATGCTCACTATCTTTATTTTACTACCAGTTCACCTTTTTTTTTTTTTAATTTGTCCATTTCTTCTGGCTTTGTCAGTTTTTGCTTTGTGCATTTTAAAGCTCTGTTGTTTGGTGCATACACATGTAGCATTGTTATATCTTCTTGGTGAATTGACCCTTTCATCATTATGTTATGTCCTTCTTTATCCCTGCTAATTTTCCTTTTTCTGATGTCTACTTTATCTGATATTAATATAGCCAGTCCAGTTTTCTTTTTTTTTTTTTTCCGTGAGGAAGATTAGCCCTGAGCTAACATCTGTCACCAATCCTCTTCTTTTTGCTGAGGAATACTGGCCCTGGGCTAACATCTGTGCCCATCTTCCTCCACTTTATATGTGAGATGCCACCACAGCATGGCTTGACAAGCAGTGCGTCAGTGCACGCCCGGGATCCAAAACCTGGGCTGCCGCAGCTGAGCACACACACTTAACCGCTATGCCACCGGGCCGGCCCCACCAGTTCACTTTTAATAGAGGAAATGGAAAAAAGGTATCTGTTCTATATTTCCTTTCCTTTTCATTGATTGGTTAGTCCTCTCCTCTCTGGTACTTGGGCAAACATTGTGGAACTCCGTCTGCGCAGGTTCCTGATGCTCAGTGATGGACGAATGCAGAGGTCTTTGTGGCTTCGCGTTCTCTCACTCTGGAAGTACCTCCATCAGTTTGCGGGCAAATCTACACCTGTGCTAACCCCTGGGCTGGCAGTTCTCAACCGTGGCTGTACATTAGAATGACTTTAGGAAATTTAACAAGTACAAATCCGGGGTTTTACCCCTAGAGATGTGTATTTTCCTGTGCAGCTGGGCCTCCAGATCTTCCAAGGCTCCCCAGGTGACTTCACTGTGCAGCAGGGCTGAGAAGCTGCCTCTGGGTGGCCGTACTTAGGCTCGGTAAGACTGTTGGCAGACTGCATCAGAATACGGACTAACCAGAACACGCTAACCATGATTAGGGCTCTCAGATATTTCTAGTCTACATTGGTAAACGCATGTCAGTTGTAAATATAAAAATAAAATAATTTGCTTCAAAGTCAGTTTAGTATATATAAACCAACAAAGTGCACAATTGTTGCTTTTCTTACATTTATAGGGTCATATAGGCAGAGGAGTGGAGTATGGTATGCAGTTGGACCCATGTGTTAGTGAGAACAGACAGTTATTCTTTTCCCCTAAAATTGCCCCAAATACACTCAACAGAATCTGCTTCAGAACAACACTAAGCTAAAAGTGCTTTCCACCTTTTCTCATTTCATAAATATAAAATTCTGATTGTCTTCTTCATCAGGATAGTGACCTAGCTCACCTCTGCTGTGAGACTGTGCCTTTTCATAAGAGAGAAGAGATGTTTCTCTTGCTTTTATTAAATCCCTTTAAACAAAGATTTCGGTTTCATATTTTGACTGCAAGAGAGCAGTCTTTCTAAAGTAAACTGTTTCCTTTAGTAGAAAAATGAGTTTTCCTAAAAATATACCTTACAAAGTTAGTGCTACATAAGAGGATAATACTCCTCAAAAAAGTTACAAAAATAGATTTACATTTAAAAATCCTATCTGAAGGTGCCTTTAATAGTACAAAAACATATGCTCCTGATATGGCAGGTGTGGCTGGTAAGAGAGGCTGAGATATCAGTTCACTAAGGTTTTACAGCCCTCAGCCAAAGAAATGAACAGAGCATTATGTTGTAATCGTGTGCTTATCAAAGAAAGAAATGCAAAATAGACATTAAGGGCAATTTCAACAGCTGTCACTTTGAGCGAGCAGCTCATTCACTGGGGGAGGAGGCTGATTTTTCTAACTTACCTCTTAGAAAATGCAAACTGTCCCAGGGCTTTATCAAGGCTCAGATTTGGGTATTTGCCACTGTCAGGATAAATTAGCTACTGGTGACAAGGAATTAGAGGCTTTTGGAATGGCCACTAGTGGCCAAGTCCCGGGCATATTAGGGACAGCAAATTGTTGTCTGCTGCATCTGGGCATCTCTACCACACAGAGTCTCTTCTTCTACCCTGACTTGGGGGCCTGGTAGAGACACAGAGGTATGTACCACTGAAGGTGACCTCACCCCTGGTTGCCCATTAGAATCACTGGGGAGCCTGAGATTCTGATTAAATTGGTCCAAAGGGACCCCAGCCCCTTTCTTTGTAAGCTCACTGGGTAATTCTAGTGGCCAGCGAGGGTGAGAACTGTGAGTCACTGTAATCCAACAGCCTCATCCTATGCTTGTGCTACCTGAGGCCTGCGGGGTGAGTTATGAGCGGGAGGCCATCAGCCCAAGGCCAAGGCTCCCGCGTTGAGCCTTGCCTTCACACCAGTGGTCCCCGAACTTTAGTGCTACCAGAACCACCTCGGGGAGCTCTGAGACGTCCCTGGGCCCAGGCTGCAACAGTCTTTTTGGTTGGTACCCAGGAGATTCCCAAGGGTGGCCACGCTTGTGAACCAGTGCCTTTGGCCTGAGCAATTCATGGTTTACTGCTGTCTGCAGTTTGGGGGTAGGGCTAATGCTCAACATCAAGAACTTTCAGCAAATACCCCGGAGCCTTGTCATCAACTGGAATGCAATGACGCCTCCACAGTGCTCCCAGTTATAAAATCAGTGCAAATTTAGAGTTTGGAACATTCACCTCTGTTTTACTTCATGAGGTGACAGAAGTATTTCTTCTGAGCATGATTGCAGGGACTCCTCAGAGATTACATGAGAAGATGTATGTGAGGATGGTGGCCAATTGTAAATGTTAGCTGTGCCAACTCTTACTTTCCCTAACTCTGTTTCCAAAGGCCAGATCTGAGGCTGGGGCCACGGGGAAAGGTTCCAGGAACTGACTGAGGAAGAAAAGCAGACAGCCTCTCTGTAGGGTCTTGGGGACTGTTGTCAATGAGGAAGAACCAAAAGGACAGAGCATAAGCTTTGAAATCTGGCCAATCGGGGCCATGATATAGAAATACTGGCTCTCTGGGGAGCCCCTCTCCCGACTCGTCCCTCGGTGACCACTGGGACCCTTGACTAGGCTCTGCTCTAGGGCTCCGCAGCATCTACAAGCCCCCCTGCGCCTCCCTGGGCAGACGTGGTGAGGACATTTTGGGAAACACAATCTTAAAATTAAGAGAATTTAGCAACTAGATTTTATGCAGGAAAATTGAAATACAAAGAAGAAGAAAAAACTTGAATAGTTTTTTGCTGTTTTATTATGTTATAGTAAAATATTTCAAATTACAAAAATACTACGATTTAACTGCTACAATTTGACTGGTGTACACTTGCTCTCCCTCAGCAATCATGTTTCTTGACAAATAAGTAATAGCAGAATGTGAATTATTCTGTTTCCAGTGCTAAATAAACATCTGATGAAAATATTTTTTTATGTTCTGAGGTGAATAAATAATGAAAGTGGTTTACTGACAATGGCATAAAATTTCAGAATCTTAGAAATGTTGTTTAATCTTCTCACTCATCATTTTCAAGTCCTCAGTGGGGATGCAACATGCAGTGAACTTGGGGGGTGCCACCAGCCTGATCCCCAGGCTGAAAGAGCAGCTCGTTAAGATGACAGCTCAGCCTCTAAACCTACTTGATTAGTGGTTCCTCTGGCAGATGCTTTCTTTGTTGGGGTTCTGCTGGAAGTACACTTTCCATTTCTCCTGTGGCTAAGACCTTGTTCATCTTTTGGCCCAACTCCACTACTGCCTCCTTGACGAGCCTTCCAGGTCTCCCCAGGCAGAACCATGACTCCCTGCCCTGTGCTGTCATAGTGCTTGGCTGACATACGGTTATCATTTGTGAGTCCAATTCTTTTGTTAAATTGTGAATTTCTTGGAATCAGGAATTATGTTTTATTTACTTTTGTATCTTTAGTACCCATGCCAGGCTGGTATAGGTGTTAAAGAGTATTTGAGAACATAATGGAATTGAAGTGAATATAGTTTATATTTCCAGTGAGACAAAATAAAATATTTTGGTAACAAACTGAGGCCCTGATCTATCTGAGAGTCAATAAATAATTTAAAAGCAAAAGGAAAATTTTGTATGTGTGTGGTTGAATGCATCCATTGGCCAAAAATATTGTCTGAAACATTTCTTCCTTGATAAACTGGATGAGGTGGATGTTGACTAAGAGTATTTAAAAAGCTGCTTGCAAAGGACGGCCATTAACTGATCAGGTTGCAGGAACACACAGATTAGGAAAAAAGTTGGTGTCCCACCTTGAGGGTATTCTGCTAAGCAAAATAAGTCAGACAGAGAAAGACAAATACCCTACAATTTCACTCATATGTGGAAGATAAAACAAACATGTAGATATGGAGAACAGATTGGTGGTTACCAGAAGGGAAGGGGGTGGAGGGAGGGAGAAAGGGGTAAAGGGGCACGTGTGTATGGTGATGGATGGAAACTAGACTTTTGGTGGTGAACACGATACAGTCTATACAGAAGTCAAAACATAATGATATACATTTGAAACTTATATAATGTTATAAACCAATGTTATCTCAATAAAATAAAAAAAAAAAAAGGAAAAAAATGCTGGTATCCTAACTAGCTGGATCCTCCAATTATAGGGAAATTATTTTAAGAGGGAAAATTTTTTTTCTTCTAATACACCTGTAGATGTTGTGAAGGCATTATCATCTATTTCAAACTCGAATTTCATATTTACCACTTGAACTCCACAGTATACATAATGCTATCCTTATACCTTCCTGTAAAATGTGCCCACAGTGGTGAGGGCATAGATACCCCAGAGCCTGGATCCTTTTATTCACAAAGGGCAAGGAAGAGCTTTGGGAGCAGCTTACCAGGGAGGAACAAAGTACCCTTTGAGTAAAAAACTTTTAAAGTGAATTAACAAGAAAATTACCTTCCATGAGTAGCCTAAACTATTTTTTTGGTGGGGAAGGCTAAATCAGTTTTAAGAGCGGCTTCATTTTTGCAGTCTGCTACGTCTGCTCCCTGACCCCCAGAGGACTTGATGTATTTCCTCTGAGACTCGAATTTGGGGAATATGTTCTTGTGTGAACTTTTGCATTGTTGTTCCATCTTAATAAAAGCCTATTGGTCTGAATGCTGATGAATCAAATATGAGCTGATCTTGGTTATTGGTTGATGTACCGTCAAAGCATATTGAGTTTTAAAACAATGGAAAATAAACAAGTCAGTCTAATACTTATAATTAGAAAACACTAGTCAACCAATGGAGAGTTAAGTACCATGGAGACATTTATATAAAAGTCTGAGGAAGAATTCTACCCCCTCTGTTTCTTCCTTGCCAGGAAGGGTTCAAAGTGGCTTATCCTCTTGTACCTGCCGTGATTTGACACAGTACCAGTCAGGCCTGCTTAGGACATGGAGGACTTCTTGTTTATTTAATTGTCTTGCAATGGAAGAGTCTTGATGCAGAGCTGATGGAATCAAGTGTTAACTGGAAGACTGGCCCTAGCTTCTTGGTCTCAGTCGGGCCTGGATCAACTCAGTGCAGCAAGTGCTACCAGCAAGCTTCTTCCTCATCGGCAAAGCCCATTGAAAACAAAGTCAATAATGACAATCAAAAACTCCAAAGGTCCCACAAACAATAAAACTCTTTATGTATATTTTGTTTTTTTCCAAATATATCTCATTGAAGGGTGAACTTCTGTTTAAATGGACAACATTCTTTCTGGATGCCTTTCATGGAAGCCTCACAGTTTGAAGACAAAGGAATGTTCCAGGAATGTCCCTGCAACTTCCCAAAGTGCATCCGAGTAGAAGGTGCTTCCTGGTTGAAAGATGGACCTATCAGAGCAAATATGGCCAAACCAGTCCATGGGTCCAAGAGTTAACGTGAGCATGGCCATCAGGACTGGAGTAGCTGCTGTGGCTTGGTCCTGCGGGGTTGAAGAGTGTGGAATTGTTACGGCTTTTGCTATCCTCCACGGTCACGCTCCAATAAATTCACTGCTTGGTGGTGCTACCCTTAGGTATTCTGCATTTTCAGCTGCAGGACCCTTAAAGATGCCATTTGACTTGGCTTCCTTGGGAAAGAAGTCCTGTTGGTAGTCAGGGTTGTCCAGGCTAATTTGGTGGTTTCCTTTCTGTGCCCAGAGGGCAGGGCCATCAAGCACACTGTTGTTGCAGTCAGGATGGGTGGTGTTGAGATACTCAGGGTTGTCCACGGCGTTGCTGGGGGGATTTTGATAGTGAGGGTCTCTGCCAGGAGCTGGATTTAAAGGCTGATTGTGATAGACGGGGTTCTGGACAGAGCCTGCAGGCCTTTTGGGAACGGACTGGTTTATGTACTCTGAAATCGAAAAGAAATCGGAGGTAATAAGCAAAGCATCATCCCAAGCGGGATTCCATGGCTAGTTCTGAACCCTGTGGATATTCTTCAATGAGGCAACTGATGAAGGGAAGCCTGGGGAGATGACTGTCTTGCTACTGCTGCAAAATAAATTGTGTTCTTTTCTGTACTTCTCAAAGCAATGGGCACATTTATCTTTCCCAATTTAAAGTTCTCAGACGACAGCCTGCCTTGAGGGGCAGGCTGTATGTGTGCAAGCAGGTGAGGAGTGTCTGGGGATAAAGCTTAGATTAGGGATATACATGTTTCACAGGCCAAGAATGGAGCCAGGAGAGAGAACAGGGATCGAATCTGTCGTACACATACATACACAAACACACTCACAGACACGTGCTCTCTCACACATTCACACAATGCCCACACACATTCACACACTCACACAAGTTCACTCATTCACACAATGCTCACACACACTCACACACACACACACACAAGTATTTCTTTGCTGTTTGCTTCAAATTCTAGAAAATCTACAGATTCATTCTAAAAACAAACCTCCAACAAACAACCTGGACATGACTTGCGCTCAACACAAAGACCTGTGTGCATGTTCAGGTGTGTTGTATTGATCTGCCTCTTACTCCTTTCGTTATGGCTGCAAATTGGCCATAGTCTCCACCTTTGGACCACGTTGAAGGAAGCAATTAGCCTAGGCACCAGAGGACGGAGGCAGCTGCTGCCAGATTGGGGGCTAAGGAGCATGACTGCTTCACAGCGAGCCACTCACCAGGCGCTGGGAGGAAACTGTCATCCATGTCGTCCTCAGTCAAGGTGCCAGTGGGGTCTGAGCTGTACCGCTGCAAGAAGCTGTCTTCCTTGAGGGGACAGCTCTGCTGGAGGAAATGAGGCAAGGTTACTCTAGTCTGTGCCGCTTAGACTTCAATGTATGTAAAAATCACCTGAGATCCCGTTAAAATGCAGCTTGGGGTTCAGTGGGTCTGGGGAAGGGCCTGAGTTTCTGCATTTCTAACAAGCCCCTGGTGATACCCATACTGCTGGTCCACAGACCACAGTGCAGGCACCTGGTCTGCTATCCAGCAGAGCTTTCTGCAACCAGACATGTTCTAGAATCTGTGCTCTTCAAGATGGTAGCCACTGGCCACATGTGTGAGGAACTGAATGTTAAATTTTATTTAATTTTAGTTAATGAAAATTTAAATTTAAGTAGCCACATGTGGCAAGTGGCTTCTATGTTGGTGGGTGTGGGTCTAGATCAAGGCATCAAGTAATCAAGCATCAGCATCACCCAGAAGACTGGCTTAAATGCAGATGATGGGCTCCACCCCTGCAGACCCTGCCTCAGCAGGTCTGGGCCAGTGGCCCAACAATTTGCATTTCTACTAAACTGTCAGGTGATGCTGATGCTGCTGGTCCATGAACCACATTTTGAATAGCACTGTGATAAGTGACAACTAATTGCTGGCCTTAGGGTAGGGGGTCAAGGAAACCATGCAGGGAAGAAACAATACAGGAAGGAAAATCAAGAGTATTTGGGTCAAGAGGGGCATTTTCTATGTCTAATAGAGCCATGATACAGAGCTGTTATTTAATTACTTAATTCCAGTTTATTAGGTTTTCATACATACCCCATTTCTATCAATGCAAACCACAGTGGAATTGTTGCTGGTGGCACTCTGGAAAAGAATTGGTTGTTTATGACATGCTTGCACATTCTCACCCATTTCCACTGAATGCAGGAGGTAGGTCTCATGGAGTGGTTACATTTAAAGGTGCTTAATTTTTTCTTGAGACTCATTAGCTTTAGAAAAACTAGGTTTAGTTCTGATTTAATTCTGTTTCTTAATGGACCTAAAAAGATTGCAATCCATTTGCTGCAATGCAATAAAATAATTAATACATTTAATTGATTCATACTGATTTTGGCTTTACCATTTGGTTAAAATTTACTTCTCTGTATCTATGTGAATTCTATTAGATGGGTATCATTTTCTCCAAATCGCAATTTGTTCAAACCAATACACACAGCTTGAGAAAGTGAAATTTCGTACCAGAGAACTTATGAGGGGTGTCCGGGATGTGGAGGGGCTGTGGAAGAAGCCCTGCTGCGGGATGAGGTACTCGTCGGCATCAACCACATCTTCCATGTCCTCTTCATCCATCAGGGCACGATAAAAGTTGGAGTCTGTAGGGCTTGGCAAATGCATTCTCTCATCTCCCTGGTGCAGAGATTTTTGAGACCATTAGAAAGATCCAGAGAGATGCTACTCCACTTCCTGGCTATAGGGGTAGGGGTCTATTGTCAGCAGGTGCCTGTATGTTTGCCAGTTTAGAATAAAATCCCCCTGGTTCCCTGAAATATAGCTGCTTCCTCCCCTCCCCCTACCTGAAATTAAAACATTAAAAATTCCTTGATGTCTAAAAGCCCCTGAATGACTGGAAACAGCTTACAAGGGAAAAGAAAGGAATGAAGCAGCAGCATTTACTGAGTGTGTACTGTGTTGTTAGGTGCTAGGATATTGTGATTTATAATGAGACATATATATTTGGTCTTCATCCACTGTTCTGGGGCACAGAGCTCCTAAAACCCTTGGAATTTCCTAAGTAATGAGACCTATAAAGGTGTCTTTTGTTATGTTAATGAGGTGACTTTAAGACCACACCTAAAGATGGGGGTTGGCTGCCAGTGGAGCCAGCTATGGGATTAGAGGGCTGGCACTTTCAGTCCTGCCCCCCGACCTCTGGGGAGGGAAGAGGAGCTGGAGGTTGAATCCATAGGTAATGGCCAATGATTTACTCCACCATCCCTCCCTATGTAATGAAGCCTCCATAAAAACCCAAAAGGACAGGGTTCGGAGAGCTTCCGGGTTGGTGATCAGGTGGAGATTCAGGGAGAATGGTGCCTGGGCAAGGCATGGAAGCTCTGCACCCTTTCCCCTTATCTTGCCCTATGCATCTCTTCCAACTGGCTGTTCCTGAGTTATGTCCTTTTATAATAAACTGGTAATCTAGTGAGCAAACGGGTTTTCTGAGTTCTGAGAGCTGCTCTAGCAAATTAATTGAACCCAAGGAGGGGTTCGTGGGAACCTCCAATCTATAGCCTCTATAGAAAGTCAGAAGCACAGATAACATCCTGGACTTGTGATTGGCATCTAAAGGTGGGAGGATAGTCCTGTGGGAGTGAGCCCTTAACCTGTGGGATATGATGCTATCTCCAGGTAGATAGTGTCAGAATTTAGTTGATTTGTAGGACACCTAGCTGGTGTCGGAGAATTGCTTGCTTGGTGGTGTGGGGACACTCCCCCCACCCGACCATGCACCCGCACACCCATACATACACACACACTGGAATTGCTAAGCAGAACCTTTAGGTGCTATGCAATGTATTTTGCATATACAATTTCACTGAATCTTTAAAACAGCCCTCTCAGCTTGGTTTTGTTAACCTAAAGCGGTAAGTGCCGAGTTGGGGATTTGAAGCCTAGTTTGCCTGATACCTAAACCCTGCTTCTCCATCAGACCTAGCTAAGGGTTTGGCTAACTGAAATATGAATATAACACGTGGAGCTGAGCATGCGGCAGCCTGTGTTCAGCACTAAGATGGGGTTCAGATGGGGATGACGAACGGAGTTGGGGGCACCACAAATGAACTCCATTTGGTTCACAATTTGGCCTGTGCCTTAACCAAGGCTTGCTCCGATGCATCAAGGATCTAATGCTGTGACCTGGGAGGCAGGAGGCTGTGTTGGCACACCATAGAACACAGTGACATCTGGTGCTCACTAGAGGGACTTCTCCCAATGCAAGTGCAGACTACGATCTGGTACCTGGATGACGAGGTAGCGCTGGGGGTCTCTGGCCATTTTGGAGAATTCAACGATCAACTCACGGAACTTTGGGCGACTGTCTGCATCTATCATCCAGCCTGGGGAAGGAATGAGGAAAAACGGTACAATTAGAACCCTGAAGGAAATGGCAAAGATAGCAGTGCTTAAAGAAAGCATTTATGGTGAGATCCTTTTAGACAAATAAATGATGAAGAAATCTAACTTTGGGATAGACTTTTCAGTCTTGGCAAACTAGCACTGATTACTGAATCAGAATGACAATAACATCCCGGAATTTTCTGCGCCGACTCTCCCGAGGGCCAGCAATCTGGTGCTGTCACCTTGGGTGATGCAGCCGTGTTACTCTATGCATCGCTATTTTTGAACTGTGCTGACTGTAGGGTGCCCTTGTGTCCAGGATCTCAAAGCCCTCACTCGACATTCACTCTCATCTATATTCACTCAGCAGTCTTGGAAGTTGGAAACTAGATTCAAGGTAGGGAAATAGAAAGACTTTCTTTAAGAACCTCGGGGTTTGGGAACTCCACACAAACACGCTGGTGCTTTCATCCCATTACCTGCTCAGTAATCATGCATCAAGTGAGAGGGGGATGTTTCAGAGCCTTCCTTAGGAGAACACTTTTGTTAACCATGCTAGTGCATTTGATTACACAATGATTTAGGTCTGGATTAAACAAACTGGAGGAAGAGCTAATGACTGGAAATCCTCGTGCCTCATGAGGGTTCCCATTTATTTTCTATCAGCCGGATGTCAAGCTATTTTAGGCCAGACTGCTATGCGACCTCAGACAAATCATGTAACCTCTCTGGATTCCAGCTTCCTCGGCCCAGAGCAAGGAAGTTAAAATAGACGAACTCTGTGGTCTGAAGTTCAGAAAGGCACTAATATTTACATTAACTTGGCTTGAGCATTTTCCCTGTGCTACTTTCTTGTGTAAATGCTCATCACACACGTAATGTCACCTTCAGAGCCTACTGAACTTGTGATTCTGGTGGAATAGTACCGTCAATCAAGTACCACTCTTAGTTGGATTGAAATGTTTACTTGCTACACTGCAGAAGGCCTTACATAACTCCACTATTTAAGAGGTTTAAGTTAAAGGAGAAATGTTGCTTCTATTGGCCTCATGTGGTTACTCATTGTTAGGCATTTAAAAACATTCAGTCTCTCTGGTAACAGGCTTCAAAATGTGGGGCAGCTTTTTCACTGAGCAACTCAGAGAACAGAATATTTTGGTGTAATAGCTTGTGGAGGACTTCAATTTTATTTATTTGCTTGCAAACATGGGCAAATGTCAGGTCACATGCTCTATGAGTCAAGCAAGTGCTTCCTGAAGAATGCTGGAGCGGGGTATTCACAGATGTTTCTGGACTTGAGTGCTTGCTGTAAAGAATGTGACAGTATTTCTTAAGGGGAGGGAAGGTCCCGATTGTTTGGCTAAGGCAGCAATGCCTTTCCAGGCAGAGCAGGCGGAGCGTGGATGGGCACAACAGTCACTCACACTTGACCATGATCATGTAGACATCGATGGTGCATATGGGCGGCTGCGGGAGGCGCTCTCCTTTCTCCAGGATGGTGGAGATCTCACTTGCGGGGATTCCGTCATAAGGCTTGGACCCAAAGGTCATCAATTCCCAAACGGTGACTCCTGAGAGGATGAAGTAGTTGCTTCAGGAGTTGATAATAATCACAACACCCTGTCATTAGTCATCACTGTTGGTACTGTTCCTAATGTTTAAAAACCTATTGGGCAATTTACTTGATTGCTGGAAACCTCAGTTTACCTCTCTGTAAAGTGGGATAATGACAGTATCTGTCTCATAGGATGGTTGTGAGGATCAAATAAGATAATACAACTGAAATGTTCAGACAATGCCAGGCAAATAATAAGTGGCCAGTAAATGGCGAACTTTAGGAATAACAACAAAGACAGTACAAGCACTCTAACGATGTAAGTATTATGATGTTATGGAGCAGGGGTTACAGACTCAGACATCTGCCCTGAGTGACTTGTGTCTATGGAAGTGGAAGGACGGAGATTACAAACAAGCTTATAAATAGTGCATTTTTAAATAATAAAAAAAATTAGAAACAAAAAAAACCCTATGTTCTTTTTGATAAACATAAAAATCCCATACTTCTTTGTTGCAAAGTCAAGCAATCATCTTGATTGAAAAAAATCAAAGCAGTAGTAATTTTAGAGTTGGTGTTTTTCAGACCCTCTCTGAGCTCTGATGGTCCTTCCATCTCCATGCCTCCTTTGATGGAATTCTCTGCTCTAGAAACAGGCAAACACCTTAGGGAGCTTGTCCCCACCTGGACAGCAAAGGTGCCCCGTGATGCCACTAGAGATGACCTCAGTGGGACTGAGCCTGGGTCCACACACTACATAGGGAGGGACCAGACACAGGAACCCAGCAGTTTCCTGTTCTCCAGTGGGTCCGATGACCCATTTTCTTTAGATTTGGCCTCTAGATACATATCACCACAGATCTGCTTGGATTTTCCAGGACCATTCCAAAACTGAATGAATGTGAATTAATATATAGAATGCAAGATTGGAAAATGAAGGAGAGCAATGGTCCAGGGATAAGAAAATAGATTCTTCTGTCTTCCCCCACCATATAATCAATACGGACTTGGTGAAAGAAAGAAAATCTCATTTCCAGATCTATGAAGTCACTTAATTCTCACCTAACTAGGTTTAAACATGCAGAATAAATTCCTGTGGGGAGACAAGCTTTTTAGGTCTCTGAACAAATGGCGTAAGAGAGGGGAGTGTGTGTCCCTGGCTGTGGGTTATGAGTGGGACTGGAAGGTGGTATGGCTTCTCGCTTTTCAACTCCTAAGCAGAACACGTAGGTCCCTAATTTGTTAAAACATTTGGCCTTGACTGGAGACTAGAGCGTGGAGTAATAGGATATGTTCTTTAAACTAAAAATTCAGGTTCATGGTCCAACAATTTCACTGTGCTGCCAGGGGTAGCAGATCATAATCCCCTACAACATAATCTCCATTGAAAGGAAAAACACACGACCACTAGAGTGATGCTGACTTTCTGATACTGGGTGTCAAAGGTTTTAACTGAATTTAAGAAAGTTTTCATTTATTCGACAAATGTGGACCAAGTGTGGACTGTGGGTTGGCACACACAGGCCAGAGCACAGAGGACAAGGAGCCACACGATATTGGAAAGGCAGAAGGAGCCAAGCGTGGTTAGGAGTGCAGATTCCATTTGGAATACACTTGGAAAACCAAAGAAGGATGGTAAGCAGAGAAGTAAAAGTCTAATATAGCAAAATGTATTTCGTCTGTCGTCTGGAGAATAGATGACAAGTGTGCAACACAGAAGGAAGATCTATTAGGAGCTCTTGCTGTGGGTCACTGAGGAAAGGAGGTGGCTTGGGCTAGCGTGGTGACAATGGAGATGACTCTGGGTAGGATCCGGAAGTTGGAAAAGAAGCATTTCTTTCCGTGCCTCTTGGGGAGCAGACATAGCTTGAAAATGACTGAAAATAACAAGGCAACAGAAGAGGTTTATTTCCTTATCTAGTTCATTAATTGCAGGCAGCTCAGCTCACAGGTACAGATAAAACTTCACTTATTCATTCACAAAGATCTCTCTTTGTAAAGCTTGCATTCCAGCAGAAGAGACAGACAAAGACACATGAAGTTAAAAAAAATACATTTGGAATATTAGGAAGTTAATAATGCTATGAAAAAAATTAAATGGACGATATGCTGAATGATTCTGTTTTTGTGATAAGGACTAAATTCCTCTTGGAAATTCCTGTCAATGTTGCTCTCCCCAAATACACATATCTTTGGAGGTGGAGTGACTCCTCCCCTTCACCCCCATTGCTTTAATAGCTGGGGATAGGCTGATAATTCACACCTAAATGTAGCAGATAATGTGTTTTGCAGGCTTTCAGCAGGTTGCTGAGTGACATGTGAGGATCGAGGGTGATAACAGGTGAAAGTGCCTAGCATAGCAGTCACTGAAAATGTGTTAGTGACACTTTCTCAAAAGATGAGGCCCTTGTAGGCTCAGGAAATCCTTTGCACAAAGGCAATGAGGCAAGAACGTGAAAGGCATGTTTGAGAAGACGGAAGCACCCCAGAGGATAGAGCACAGGCCTGTGCAGTGAGGGGGAAATGGAGAATCGGATCCTGATGAGATAGTCCTCACTAGAGCTACAAGCAATAAATACTTCCCTTTTCCTATTTTTTTTTTTCCCACAGACACACCCTCACAGTGCATTTTTTGTCAAGCCATTCTCTCCAACACACGAAGACTACCATTCAATACATGAAACAATAGCCACTGAGTCAGTCCATCACAAAACCTCATTTCTCTACCAAGAAACTCTTCCCCATGAAGCCTCATTTGTCATTTCCCTTTTGTTCACTTTAAATTCATGGCAAGAGGTCAAGTTTGATTTGATTTCACAGATACAGGCAGTTCCTAAGTTCAAGTTCCCTCTCCCTCCAGTCACCTTCTCTTGACAAGTTCACTGATCTCTCTAGCAACATCTATATGGTAGTTAGACTCAATTTCCTTTGTCATGTTTTCTTAGCATAATAGATAGACAGCAACTATTACATTATTAGTCATTGTCTTGGAAGAAAATACTTGAATGACAGAGCATACAATGTAAATCAACAAACAATAAAGCCAGTTAGCCTCAGTACAAAGTCATTAGCATCAGCATTTTGACTCACCATAGCTCCAGACATCACTTTGGTGGGTATAAATTCGGTGTAAAATGGATTCCAAAGCCATCCACTTGATAGGCACCTTGGGATAATGGGAGATAAAGTAATAAGACAACTATTAGCTTCTCTCTGTTGAAAAAGTTAAATCATGCTGGGACAAATTATGAGTGACAAAAGTGGGGAAGCGAGGCCACTCCCACACGATCCCCCAAACCTAGTGCTCCCTCCCACCAGGAGGCACAGGTTTTAAATCTGGCAGACAACAGGGCTGTTCTGTTAGACCCCAGAGTTGATTTCACAACCACCACAGCTGAGCACCTTTGGTCTGTGGGCTGTTCTGGTGAGCTGGGTGCATGTGCTGGTACCTGGGGTCCCTGGTCATACCCTGTGGTCCTATCCACCCCGTGTTTGTGGGTGTTTGCAGGGGCCAGCTGCTTGGAGCCATACAGGGCAGAGTGAAGCTTTTTAAGTGGGGTGCAGCTGATCCAGACCATTCTGGAAGGCCTAACAGGAGACCTGTGCCCCTCACTGCTGGGAGAGAGTCCCCTGGAGAAGCCCCAAACCCGTTTGAGAGGAGGGAACCAACTCTACTGCTGCCAGTGCCAGGTGGCAGTCCCAGACCCTCGGGAGCCCTTGGAACAACATGGCGAACTTTCCGTATTTCTGAGATGTCCTCAACAGCAGTGTGGCACCAAATTAGCTGTGACATTTCCCAGCAGTTCTTCTGAAGGGTGCTTTATCCTGTAGGGGGAGGTTGAAATCTAAGCTTGGCTAACGGTCACCTGGAGATGGAGCTGAACTCATATTTACTGCCTTTGGTCTCTGGACATGTCAGAAACGTCTTTACTCACTCTCCCAGCAAATCCTGCTCCCAAAGCAGCTCTGGCTTGCACTGCCAGAGGGAGACCCTGGCTGGACCCAGGTGTCGATGGCAGCTGCTGTGACCTCACCCAGAATGTCCTGAGAGTGCCCTACATCAGTTAGTCTGCTGGCGGGAAAACGCTTGCCGATCGACAAGCCAGCTCCTTACTTTGCCTCCTTCTGCGTGGTATTCTTTCTCCTCAGCACCAAGCAGTTTGGCCAGCCCAAAATCGGTGATCTTGACATGCTGTGGTGTCTTCACCAGGACATTCCTGGCTGCGAGGTCACGGTGCACCAAGCGCCGGTCTTCCAGGTAGTTCATGCCCTGAAACGTGGGGCCATGCAGTGAGGGGACGGGTCGCACAGCGGAGCCCCCTGAAGAGTGCAGACTCAGCAGAGAGGGCAAGGCCCTACGGGGAAAGTGGTGCCCGTGCTCGGGGATGTGACGTCACGTTCGCACCAGACTCGGAGCTTCTCCATGTCAGGGACTATGTTTGAGCCCACTTACGTACCTCGCTTGATGGACACAGTAACTCGCACCTTGTAAACGTTAACTATCTACTGAATAATGGATGAAAAGACAAATAAATGAAGATATAACCAGCTGCTGATTTATTAACTTTTCTCTATCTGGTTACTCAAGTGTCAAACCCAGATGAACCAAGCAGAAGAGGACAGTGAAGAGCCAGAGTTCCGCCCCAAGGGTGAGGCCTGGCTGGAAGTTTACTCTGGAACTTTGCCCACCGTGCCCCCTGCAGTCTTTCCTTCCCTGCACTTAGTTCATCTGTAAAGTGGGGAGGGTCACCTGACCTCCCCAGGTAGGAGCAGAGCAATGCCTCTCAGTGTTGGGAAGCCACACTCTCACTACGGTTTCCTGGACTATCTTACGTGATTCACTAGCAGTGAAGATTATTGTCCAGTTTTACTTTCTCTTATGTTTTTTTAAATTGAAATCATATGCGTGTTGAATTTGCTTTTATAAGGAGCCACTCCCCACGCTCTCCCTGGCTGCCTTCATAATCCTGTAGTAATCTAAGAGAAAGAAAGAAATAATATTTGAGAAGCACCCAGCACAGTGCCAGACTCATAGCGAATTCCCAGAAAAATGGCCCCAACTCCAGGCCTTGCCCAAAGCCTTCTTAGCGCCTTTGTCACATGCACTTCCTCCCTGCTGGCAGGCAAGGGTCACTTGCGGCCTCCACTCCTCCTCGCTTGGTGCCTGCCTAGCTGAGCCAAGCTCCCTTGGACCCTACCAAGCTCCAGCCTATTGGCATGAGCATGGCAGTCCTCACTCCTGTGCAGGGCCAGACTGGTGGGCGGGGGAAGCTGTGGATGGGGGTCAGATTCTGCAGACATCTGGTGCTGTTTACACCCCATCCTCTCCCACCTACTCACAATGCACCCTTTCTCTCTCCAGCCAGGAAAGGGAACCACATTTCCAATTTCCTTTACAGCTAATACCATGAGCTCTCCAGCAAAGAGCAGGCACCATGGAAGTGCTTACTGAACTACACAGAAGGGAAACAAATGGGTTTAACCCACCAGGCTTCACCCTCTAGTTTTTGTAGCTGTGCAGGGATCTCTGTTTCAGCGCAACTGCAAGAAAGAGCTGTAGATAGGATGGATTCCCAAATTTTCTGGCAATTCTTTGCTTCCTTTTGCACAGATCTTAGGTAAAAATTATTAGTTAGCTTGTCATATCAGAGTAAAATTTTAAAATTTTTCCTTCTGGAGCAAAACTAGCCATCACAGGAAACTGAGATCTTATAAAGACATTACCAGGAATTAGTCTTCAAGGTCTATGTTTGAGGTCTTTAATGTTTTTCTTTTCTTGGGGGAAAAAAAAATGATTGACTCCCACGTCTCCTGTCTCTCTTGTATTGTCTAGAAAGTACCGAATGTTTAAGATGCTGTTTGATTTCAATGCTTCCCTTTCTAAGATTTCTCAGGTGCTAGGAAATAAGGTTAACGGGGCTCACGTCTACTCAAGAGGAAACGAGCAGGTTCTTCTCCGGACGGCACTTCCAAATTAGGCATTATTATTTAGGAGCAGTGTGTGGAGAGGGAGAGGGAAGGAGCAGAAACTGAGAAAATGCTTCCAAACAGAGGACCGACTTACTAGGCCCTGTCACCCCTCCTGTGACCCCCCTGCACAGGGGGCTCCTTTCATCAGCTTCAGTCTCCCTGTGATTCTTGGGACCCTGATTGTTCTGTGCTCAGTCCCCCTGTGTTACAAAAGAGTAAGGCCTCTATTTATTAAATATGATGTGGTCTCATCCATTCAGAAATTATGTTTGGCCTCTTGCCTGGTTGGACCCACCATCTGCATTCTGGGCTATATTAGCTCACTGTTCTCTCCTTTCTCTCTCTCTCTGTACTTCTCTCTCCTACCCTTGCTTTCTCTCTCTCCCGCCCCACGTATCTCTTTCATTCATTGCTTCACCACACATTTCCTGGAGATCTCCTCTGTGGTAGGTGTTGTGTAGGTGTCATACATACACAGAGTAATACATCACACTGAAGTCCCTACACACAGGAACCAGTCAACCTCTCCCTGTCCCTCTCCCTTTATTTAAAATTCGTGTTGTTTGTGAGTTCATTAAACCCACAAGGAGGACTTCAGGGGGCATTTCCAGCTTGATTTAACCACCATCACTAACTTTCATTTTGCCTCGTTAAATGCCTAAAAGAGAACCTGGTACACCAGACACATTTTTACAAAAGTTTGTTGAAGAATGAATGAAGGAATGAATGAATGACAGTAGCAGCTGACAGTTTTGAGCACTGTGATGTGCCAGGCATTTCAACCACATCTGTTTGGAAGCCTCTTTTGGTGCTGGCAGGCCTGGCAGCCACATGACTGCCTGAGAGCAGGCCCTAAGGGTCCAGAGGCCGGGGTGATGCCTCACAGACCAAGTCCTCCGAGTGCCCCAGACCACCATCGGGACTATGGCCTGAATTTCCTGCTGGCGCCTCCAAGTGAAACTTGCCTCCTGGCCCAAAGGCTGCTTGGCATGCCAAAAAAACCCACCCCAAAACCCAACACCCCAGCACCTCGGCCCTGTGCCACTGGGTAAGTTCTCCTGTAAATCTAGTAAGTTGAACTGAGCTCCACTCCCCCCACCGCCCCCGCAACTTTCCCCACCCCAGACCTTTAAAGGACCAAAGCAACTTGAATAAACTGAGATGTTTGCTCAGAACATCAGTCTTCAGAGAAGGCTTGGGAAAGGGGCGGAAAGAGCAGTTTACATATTCCGGAGCACACAGCAGCTAATCAGCCAGAGGGGTTTAAATCAGAGATAATTTGGGGACAACGAGATTAGACCCATTTGAATTTAGATAAAACTCTATTCATCAGTCTCTGTCCCACACTATAGAGGCAGTTTGAAAGGCCATCTCAGTGCCCAGCAGAGTTATATTTTAACCAGTCACCAAAGATAAGAGCAGTGATTTTGCTCATGAACTCTCAGAATCTAAACAGAGACACCACAGAGAGCAATGTCAGCATAAGCCTCAGTGGGGCCTCCTGGGAAACTCACTTCCTGATTCTTCTCTGAGATCCTGACTTTAATTTAATTTAATGTATTTATTTTTGTTAATTACTACAGGACAGCTAGGATGAGTTTTTGAAATATTGAGGTTAAAAGGGAATTTGAAGAGCCAACCTGGAACCTCAGTGTACAAAAGGAGAACACAGGACATGCTTCCCATGGATTGTAAAGACTTTTCTGGCACAACACCTATGGAAGAAGCAAGGACTGGGGGTGGCTGGGTTGACACTTAACAGACTCTGTTTTCCCAGGGGCTGCAGCATCCTACAACTCTTGGGCGGAGTCCAGAGTAAGAGGCTGTACTGGGCTCCATTTCTGTTCTGTTTTATAAACCACCACGTGAAGAAGTTGGGGGCGAGCACTGATCGAGTGAACACAGAAACGCCAGACAGGAGGAAGTGGACAGGCTGGCAGAGGGTTTTGGCAGAGTAAAGTCAATAGCATGGCTTACCCACCATTGGCCCCTGCTCTCAGAAGAGGCAAGAAATTGTTTGGATTTCCTATTTGGTAGACAGAGATCATGGAGCACCAGCACCCCACTGTGCAGGCCAGAGGACAGCGAGGCTCACGTTGCCTGGGCTCTGCCCTGAGCTGGACATCGAATGCTGGTGCAGAGCATGCACTTGGGAGCAAGGCTGCCTGGGGTCCAATCCTGATTTTGCTACTTACTAGCTTGAGACCTTGTTACTTAAACACCTGTGCCTCAGTTTCCCTGTGTGTAAAGTGGGCTAAGCGGAGCTGAAATGAGTTAAGCCATACAGACCACTTAGGATGGTGCCCAGCAAGAGTCCTCCACAGGTGCCCGTGATTGTCATCATTTCCTCCGAAATGCCAAATCCCTCCTCTCTTCTCTGTCCCTTTTGCCATGACTTTGAATTAGGCCACCTCATGTCTTGCTTAGACTACTGCTACACTTTCCAAAAACAGTGTGACTGTGAATGAATTCCTACGTGGCGCCCTTTGTTTTTGTGATGCAGTTGTTTTCTCGGCTGGGCTTGCAGGGCCCCGCGGGGCCTCCCCTCTACCTCCCTGGCCCTGGCCAGGCTCCAGCTCCTCACTGCTCCCCTCACTCTTCAGCAGCCCTCAGCGTTTCTGGGCCACAGCCTGCTCCGTGCTCACCCTGTGCGTCAGCCCCCTCTCACTGTGTGCTCACCCCTCAGACAGCCCACCAGGACAGGGCTGGGCCTGTCACTCATAGCCATAACACAGGGCTCTTGAGGGTGAAGGACAGGCTGGCTTGTTCACTGCTGCCTTTCCAGTACCCTGTGCTTGGCTGACAGATTGAGCCCACTCTGCTGGTCCCCGTGTGACTTTCACGGCAGCCTTCAGGAGCCTGGTCCTCCTCGCCCATAGCTCTCCAGCTCTGACCCACTCGTTTCCTGCCGCACTGTTAGCTCGGTATGGATCTGTCTCCCCAACTTGTTTTGTAAGTTTGAGAAGATAAGAAACGTTGTCTTACTTCTATATAGATTTCACATGATACCTAACACTGGCAGACAAATACTCAAGAAATAACCCAGTGAGATGTCTAAAAGTTGATGAATATACTCTAATAGCATAGCAAATTTTGGCTTTTTAAGAACTGTAAAGTGATCTTTACAGTTCTTAACTGTAAAGAACTGTAAAGAAATGTAAAGTGATCATTTAGATTAATGAAGTTCAACTGTAATCTTTTGTGGAACAATGCAAGAGTAAATAAAAAAATAATCCAAATAACTAAAATATCTGGTAATTGGACCTGCCGTTTGGCTCTGTTGCCTGCCCGCTGTCTTTTTGCCTCGGTATTTACGCAAGTGTGTGCTTTGAAGGTGAGTGGCTCTTAGAAGTCGTCCTCTGGCCCCTGTGGATAGGAGGGGCCAGTGCTGATCACTACGCTGGGGCTGCACAGTTAGTGGGGTGGGGCTGCATCTTGGACCTCACCTTCATAAATCCTGACGTGGAGCACAGAAAAGCCAAGGGGATGAGGGAGCAGCCCCAGGCAGTGAAGGCCAGAGCCCAGCTGGGACCTAAACAGGAAGTTGTGCATTTGAAGCTCACAGAACAGCAGTGTCTCATCTCCACAGTAGCTGACTTAGAGGAATGCACCATGGCTCCTTCTCTAGTTCCTCATCCAGCGTGGTTTTCACTCTCTCACACCCTCGCTCATCTATTATGAGCACATGAAAATTTGTCAACTTGGGTCTCATGACATGGCACCAGGAACTAAACACAAGTGGCCCGGAATGTTCTACATCACAGTGGAGTGATCGCTTCACTGCCCCTCACCTAGACGTGATAACCCACGGACGGCTCAGCCCATCTCATCTCCGTTCCTTTTAGCTACTCACGTGCACTGACAGTTCTTATTAGTGTGTGAATAACGAAAACACCTACGGCTTTTTCAAATGAACTTAGACCAAACTGTGTATCCCGTGTACTTGAAAAATATATACTTTGCACTGAATGTTTTTTGAAGTCTGTCCTTATTAAGTTTTATCTCATAGATTGAACCAAGCATAGTTGGTGCTTATCAAGTTGTGGTCAGAGAATGATGCCCATAAATCAGCTTCTTTCTGGGATCCTCTCCCTCCCCTACCAGCTATTTTTAAATCTCACCAGGGCCTGGTCTCAAGAATTTTAAACTTGCATTATTTACCTAAAAACTCAATTCTGTGAGATCTTAATCTGGGTTAAGTGATAAGAAAGCTCTGTTGTAGAAAAAAGTTTGGGAAAATGTTAGATTAATCACAGTCTAGACAGCTTCATTTATTGTAGGACTCTGCAACAATGTGCATCGTGAGCTCTGAGGGGAAGAGTGTGACACAGCAGCGGTGTTTTCCAAACCGAACTGATGATAGGATCTTTTGGACTAGAATATTTTATGACATTACTGTGCCATCTACTATATTTTGGGATTCACTAGCTGGCTTATGTAAGAGTTATGTTAGAAAGAGTGGATAGATACACTTTCTGAAGCAACTAAGTTACTCCCAGGGAGTGAGAGCTCCCCATACCCTCCCGAGGCAGGAGTTTAGGAAGTGACGATCTTTCTGACTGGTAAGCAGTGATGGCACCACAGCTGCTGAGATCTGACAACAGAATCCATTTTCACCGTGGACGGCAAGGCAGTGGTGTGGCTCTCTTCCGTTCTCCCCATCCCAGCCTGATTTCTTTCCTAGGCCACCTATATATATTTTTTTCTTTTTCCTTTTCCTTGAGTGATATAATTTTATTTGTAGTCTTAGCAGTTTAGCCAGGATAATGAACTTGCATAACAGTGGCCAGCTCTCCATCAATATTTAGAAAACTTCCTAAGACAGTCCATGCTTTTGTGAACAATGCAGCACATTTATAAGTCAATAAATCTCACTTTGAAAATGCCAGGAGTTTAGCGTCTGGTCAGCCACTAAGTGTTTCTGGGTAGTTTCACTTCTAACTTTTACAAAGAAAACTGTTTAATACTTAAATAGTCACTAGCCCAAGAGCAAATTTCTCTCTTTACAGTTGAGGAAACCATTATTTTCCTTTCCCTCCAGGGATAGACACTCCATCACTACAGCTATTCACAAGCAGCTATTCCAAGGCAGTGGAACAAGGGTTCTTTTGTGAATTAGGAAGCAAACCTATCATAGACAGGCTCGCAGCCACAATGTGGAAGAACTTCAAATCAAAGTAAGGCTAAACCAAGTACAACAGGCAGGACAGTGGATTTAAGTAGCAGGTTGAAATTGTGAGTAATATTAGATAGAGACTACTCTGGAAGACTTTCAGGCCCCGAGAAACTTAACTCAGAAACTTTGGTAACTCATACTTGGACAAGGCCCAGGCGAAGCTGAATTCTTCCTTGTGGTGGGAACTGCCATTTCTGGGTTTTTGTGTTTTTTCATCACGCTTGTAAAAGGTTGATTTTGGGGGTCAAATAAACTTCCATCGTGCAGACACCAGTGGTCAGGTAGATTTGAATGTAAAATTGCAAAGGAGAGAGGGAAAAGGCTCATGAACAAGAGAAGAGCTGGAAACAGGAGATGCTGCTCTAAGAAACGACAAACTGATGCAGAACTAGATTAAGACAAAGTTTCAGCTTAGATTTTAGTCACTAATCTAACCTAACTTAGCCAAAACATGGGGAAAGAAGGGAACATTTAGTGAGCACCGGCTGTGTGCAGGGACCCGTGGCAGGCACTTCACGGAGGCTGACTGTGTTGTCCTCACTACCCGGGAGACAGACGGCAGAGTCCCCTTCATAGGCAAAGAGACTAGGCGCACAAAGACTTAGCCACTTGCCTGAGGTCACAGGGCTAATTAACGCCAGAATGAAGATTTGAATCTGTAGTCCACTGGCATCATAGGCCCAGCTCTGTATTCGGCAAAACTTGGTGAGGCTATGTGCCTCATCACATGAAAAGTCACTTTTGTGGAGCTGCAAATTGACCCAAGATAATTAGAGAAGAAACGATAAACGTCTGGGCCCCCTCTGGTGAAGTGGGCCTCATGCATCGGGCAGGAGAAGCTGCCACGAGCGTGCAGAGTTCTGCAAGCCCTGCCCACGGTGGGCATGCAGCCAGCACAGCCTCTCACAGAGCTCACCTCCCTGGGGGCAGGTGGGCACAAACTCAAGTACACAAGTAAGTAAACCAGATCTCCCCAGGTAGCACTACGTGTTGAAAAGAAAATTAAACAAAGAAAGCAGGTAATAGAGACTGTCTGGGGAGGGAGGGCACGCTTCTGGTTTCCTGCCTTAGAAAATCAGGGAAGAAAGCTAAGAAGAATTTCTGGGTTCAGGAGTCGGGAATAATTCTACATTCAGTAAAACCTACTCAGAGTTAAACACCTCCTCCCCTAGATCAGCCATGGTACTGGGTTGAATAGTGTCCCTCAACATTTCCTGTCTACCTGGAACCTCAGAATGTGACCTTATTTGAACCGGGGGTTTTGCAGATCTAATAGTTAAAGATCTTGAGATGAAATCATCCTGGATTTAGGGATGACTGGTGTGCTTTAAGAGAAAGGAGAGGGCAATTTGGATTCAGACACAGGGAAGGCCATGTGAAGACACAGGAAGAGACTGGAATGATGCTGCTACAAGCCAGGGAACACCAGGAGCCACCAGAGCTGGGAAAGGCAAGGAAGGATCCTCCCCTAGGGCCTTCGGAGGCAGCATGGCCCTTCTGACACCTTGATTTTGGACTTCTGACCTCCACGACTGTGAGAGAGGAAGTTTCTATTGTGGTAAGCCACCAAGTTTGCAGTAATTTGTTGTGGCAGGCCTAGGAAACGAATACAGTCACACACAGAAACAACAAGAATTTTCACGAAACCACAGCATCTGAGGCTCACACACCTTCTTCCAGGACCATTATCTAATAATGACGGTGTGACTCCTCTGCTGTGTGACCAGGGTGATAGACAAGAGAATGACAAGCACACCAGGTGATTGGTGGTGGTCGGAGAGGGAGAGTGCCCCACTTCCCAGGGTGCTGGAGCCTCCAGGGGCCGTAGCTGAGAAATCGACACCAGACAGCACTGGAATAAATAGCGATGTGCTGCTGTCTGGTTATCCTGGGAGGTGGCCTCCTGCTCAGCCAACCTGGCCCAGAACCTCAGTGTCAGGAGGGGAGACTGCCTTCCCCCAGTGCCATTGCTCCTAACAAGAACCCATCCTGTGGCGTCATGGGCAGTCACCAGCTGAGTGGTGCCCAAAATATTTCTGTTTGTCTTATAAGTCACTTTCCACATCTGCTGCAAGTTGAGTGAGCAAGTTCAGAGCATCCTCAAGAGTAATTCCACAGGACCAACACCTGCCACTATGGACCAAGGGTGAGATGAGCAATGAGGAACTGGAGGAGACCTGGGGGATGATGTGCTCCCTGCCTCGTGGTCCCTGGCACACCTCTTAACACCCTGCCCATTGTCTGAGGGAAAGGAGGGAATGATCAATGTAGTCACAGAGAGGGGTCCTGCCCACAAATTCCTTCAATTCAACTGAGTAAAATGTACACCCACTCTCAGAACAAAACAGAATTTAGCAAACCGGGTTGCAAATAACTGATGCAGTGGTGGGATCAAGAGGGAGAAGCTTGAGATGAAAGTAAAAGTCCTTCTGAGGCCATACTGTTCATAATTGCTAAATACCTGGCTCACTGCTCCATTCCTGTCCTAGCACACGGGTGGGGCCACCTGGCCACTGTCTGCCCTGTCAGCCTCTCCCTCACACTGGATCAAGCCAGTGCACAGGGGGACACGTGAGGACCCCAGCGAAGCAGCAGAAGCATTTGTTCACCTCTGTCAGTCCCCCTTCAACCTGTATACCAGGCTGGGACCAGCACGCCCCCGCCCCCGCCATCCACACAACCACACTGTCCCCTGTGTCCTCCGCTGAGCCTCAGCCTGCCTGGCTTGCCTTGTTATCAAGTGCTGACTGGGTGAAAACCACATCTCCTCCTCAACCAAAAATTACCATAGTAGTCAACAAAAAGGATGCCAGAGAAATAAGAACACTAACATCAAACCATACTAAGCACCCCATAAAGAGAAAATTGTTCAAATGTAGCCAATGATTAGATTTTCAACGTGCAGTGGGACAGGCACTGATTTGATGCAAAAGACCATCAATTCAATTTCACCCAAAATAAAGTGTACATTGTGTGTATGCGTGCGTACACATGTACACATACCCTCTTGGCAAACTCTTAGCTATCTCGGGATGGAGACCCTAATGGTTGATTTTCCAGTTGCCTTTATTTTTCCCCTTGCCGCCTCCCTTTGGGGCTCTTGGGACTCTCACTAACGATCACAGCATCCCAGGAGACGTTGGCATGAGCAGCAAGCTCAGGCAGCTACACGTCCCGCTGAGTGGGAGCCTCCGCCCACTTCCAGAGCCGGCTGCCTGCTCCGTGTGCGCTCTCCGGGCCGTGCTCTCCCTTTACCTTTGCAATCTGCACACACCAGTTGAGCAGGTACTGGGAGCCAATGTTGTCCTTGTGCTCGTGGACATAGTCCAGGAGGCAGCCAAACGGCATGAGCTGTGTGATGAGCTGGACCGTGGAGGTCAGGCAGATGCCCAGGAGGCGGCACACGTGAGGATTGTCCACACTGGCCATCACGTAGGCTTCCTGCATGGAGAAGAGGAGAGGATGGCATCAGAAAGGCTCCCCATGGTGGAAAAGGGCGAGACACACAGACCCCTTTCCAGGTAAAAAAGCATGAACGTGATTTTGAGTTTCCAAATGTGTACTTGTGGAGGACAAGCTAGCCCAGGAAACATCTAGTGCAGTGGACATTCACGCCGGGCCTGTGACAGAGGAGGCTGTGAAATGACCAGGCATTTTGTGGAAGACGGCGCCCTCCTGGGTGCATGTAGGGATTCCTCTTCACAGAGACACCCAAGCAACATTCGCCATTGGCAAAACGCTGCATGAAAACAAGACCCGATGTCTCCACGTTCGGGTGTTGCTGACGTCCTCGTTAGGAACACCTCCACCTCCAGACTGAAGATGCTGCAGTTGAAAACGTTGTCAGGGAGTGTAGAAATCCACGTTTGGTCCCTACACCTGGGATAATGACTTGCCCACTGAATCCGGACCCCTCTTTCGAGGTACTGCAGAGGTGTGGTGGTGAGAGCTCTCAGAGGAGGTCGCGTGCCAGCTGGCAGCCATGGAGAGCACCGCACTTCTCAACAGAGCAGTGTTTGTTCCTGAATGTGCTGTGGGCAATGGGGAGGGCGCCCACCTGCAACGCTGCTATGCTCCTGGGGCCACCTCTGTGAAGTGGAGCTGGAGAAGCCCTGCCACTGTACCCATTTCAGGCTTTGAAACGGACAGAGGGCGTTAAATCTACAGTGACTGCAGACTTGGTTGGCTGCCCAGGCCTCATTTCTAAAGAGAGGTGGTCTGTGTTGCCCCCTGCCTCAGTTGCGGAATGGGAAAACCACACTGCTCTGCAAAACGCACCATCCCCCCCAACCAATTTGGCGAAGGCAGGAGTCTTTGTTTGACACAGATCCATGATTGTGGACTTTATTTTAACCCTTCTGCTCTTCTCGGGCAGAGGAAGCTGATTTTATTTACAACCATGCACATAACCCTCAAGTCCGACTAAGAATTAAGGAATCCTCAATTTCACCCATAAATTATCCCCCTACCTTTGAAATACAGAGGTGGGGATCTTTTATTTGGGTATGAAAGCGACCACATGGCCTGCAAGAGAAAGTTCAGAGGCTCCTTTCCACATCTCGGCCACTCCAGTGGTTGGAGCATGAGCGTGGGTGAGCTGGGCTCTCCTTGCAGAAGCGAGCGCAGCTGGGCCAGGTGAAGGCACCAGGAGGGGGTGCTCTGGGATGCTCCAGAGCAGAGAGCACCGGCAGCCAGAGGTGAAGCAAGAGACGGGTGGTGGGGCAGAGGCAGCTTGCATACATATTCCTAAACACAAAAAGACCACCCCAGCTTCTGGCCTTTACCTTCCCCTGGCCCTTGCTGTTCCCCCGGGAGGCTCCAGGCCCTGCCCGTCCAGCCCTTCCTCGTGTAGCCCCCTCCTCCTCCTGCTCTCTGCTCTCTCAATCCTTCCTCAGGCCCTGGCCCATGAGGCCCTTTGTCGGGAATGCCCTTCCACCTCCCCTTTCCCTGGCTGACTCCTTCTCAGAGGGGCCTCTCCGATCCCCCAACCTGAGTGAAACTTTCCTGGCACCCTGCAGTTTCTCCTTGGGGGAGCAGGCTCTACATGGCTGGGGAACTTGCTAGAGATGCAAATTCCTGGGCCCCACCCAGGCCCTGTGTGAGAGACAGGGAGGTAGGGCCCAGGATCTGATCTGTTTGAACAGACCTCCGGGGATTCTGAGTGCTTTGGAGCACTCCTCATAATCTGCACTTAAATATTTGTGTGATTAAAAAAAATGTCCTTGCCCGCCATGCTCTCTGAGGAGAGGTCTGCACTCTAGCTCCCAGAACACACCCAGTGCTCTTTCCCACCGAACCCTGTGGGCAACTACTACGTATCTGTTGCTTCAGTTTCCCCCACAGATGTCCATGCGAATGTGGTAAGCACTTGGGCGGGAGGGCTGGACCTCTTCTTCTTTTGTTATCCAGTGGCGCCCACCACACATCTAGGCACATAACTGCCTCAACAACATCTGGGTTGAACCACACGGAAACCATGCAAAGCCAGAAATTCAAAGCAAATCAGAGACCATGCCAATTCCATTAACAAAAGAAATCCTTATTGCCTTTAATATTTGTTGCCGACGCTGGGATGCTTTTGTGAGCAGTAGGTGCTCTGCTTTCAAGTAGAGGCTGTATTTTTTTTCTTTTATATTGAGAACTTAATATCCCAACAGTAAAGAGTAGATATTTAATACTTATGGACATTAGAACTTCCCTCCATCTTCGAGAAGGGCTGTTTATAAACAGTTAGAACTGGAAAGGCCCGCAAGTGCGTTTCTCCTGGGGCCGTTATCTGAAGTCTGAACAGGAAATTGAGGCCCAGGGAGGCGAATGGCCCACCTGAGACCACGTTCTGAGTCTCAGCCCTGGGCCTACATGGGGTGTCCTCCCCCTGAGCCGGACCCTCCCTGACCCGCTGCTTGCCCCACATGCCATGTCGCCTGGTGGCCTCCCGTGCTGCCTTGTAGAGTCTCTGGATAAAGTTCTACCAGGAAACTCTGGACACTATGACACACACAGCACATATATAAATCTGTTTTGCATTCTCTTTCCATTGCCTGCCCTAAATTTAAACTGGAAAGTCTATGGAAAAATTAATAGGCCATGCGATTGCCAGAAAAGCACAAATCACATCTGTCCCCCAAGCCTGGGAAACTGTACAGCCATAATACCAAAGAAATCCTCTGGCCGTTCTTATTTTCTCAAGATCTGGTTGAGATTTGGAAACATATTGTATTCATTTTAGAGGGGAGAAAAATCTGCAAACTGGAGTAGTTTAAGCTCCCATCTGTTGTGGGGCCGGCGAGGAGCTGACCTGGACCCAGGAGTCAGGGAACAGAGCACTGGGTGTGGGTGTTGGGCCACACAGAGCCTGGAGCCCTGCCAAGTCCTGATCCTATTAAAACTTGATAGAGCAACAGAACCAGGTCATCACTTCCGCCCCACCCCCTAGGCACAATGGGGACACTGTTTGGTCGTGTGTCCTGTTCAGTGTGCACAGAAGTTAAAGTGAGCTTTGTTCTTTGCTGTTTATCTTGGAATCTCAAAGGTGCACTGTGACCTACAGCAAGCATGCTTGGTATTCCACAACAATCTCTGAATTAGCTGCCCAGCCAGGCCTGCAGGCTGGTAGGAGGAGCCGACGCTCAGAGACCACAAAGGCTCATGCCTGAGTCACGTGGCAGGGGTGTCTCTGAGGCTTGGTGACCTTGAAAGTTTATTATTTTGTCCCCATTGCCCAAATAACTTGGTGCCTTCCTTCTTGCTTGTCTTCCTCATCTGTGAACTATTATAAGAATTGGGGAAAAGGATTCCATTAGATTTTAAACTCCTTCAGCAGAGGCATATGCCTGATCTTAAGAATGAAAAGAAGATGGCCCTACATTTTTGGCACTTTACCAGTTAACTAATCTACTGGTAGCAACTTAAACCAGGGGCTACAGTGTGTGCGTGTTGGGTCTCAGTGTCTGCCCTCGTCGGGGAAGGAGAGTCTGAGGGGACCCCTGACACGTGCCTGTGAGCATTTCGAAGAGCACACCAGCCCCCCGGGCTGTCCTACCACAAGGTTAACTTGCTCTTCAGCTCACTGTGGAAACTGGCCTTAGAACCGCTGGCCTTTGCTTCCTTTAGCAGAAACAGCCTGCCTCAGCCTCCCCTTTCCTTCAGGGTGCTCTCCATCCCTGCCCCACACTCTGCACCGCCGGGTCCCTGTGAGCGCCGGGCAGATGGAGCCGTGGGAAGAGCACATGAGGACGCCAGTCTCAGGCATGGTGTCCACTAAGTCACAACATCTGATATGAGAGGAGCAGACAGAGATGACCAGAAAGAAGAAACGGAGGTGGGGGAGGACAGGAAATAAAAACAATGGAGGGAGAGCAGGAGAGAGGCAGAGCAAGAGGCTAAAAAGGAACTTTTTAACTTTTTAAACTTGTAAGTCTTTACTTTCTCTGTCTTCCACCCCTCCTCTGCCCTACAAAAGCCCATTTCCCCCAATTTTAGAAGTGCTGGGGAGCCCTGTTCAGTGAAAACTACTTCCTTCCCCAAAGCATAGCTAATGTCTTCAAAATCACCCTTATTCTGCATTTCAGAATGCACATTTCAACAACATTTTGTGAAATTTATTAGAATTTCTTAAATGAGTAAAAAATGAATTAAGGAAGTAAGTTCTGCAAAAAGATTTTCTTGTTAACAGTACAGGTGAGGGAGCCAGAGGTTCTAAGTGAAGAGATTTCACAAATGGCTCGTCCACTACATTTCCTGTGGTTATGTTAACAGGAGTTGACATTGTGTTAGTAGAACTTCACACTAATTTGTAAGCCATTAAAATGAAAGATAATTTTGCTTGATAAGTACATCATCGATATGTGAGATTTTCTATTGCGCTGTATTAACACATCATCTTTCATTGAGAAGTGAACCAGGGCTGGCCCGGTGGCTTAGTGGTTAAGTGCGCGCGCTCCGCTGCTGGCGGCCCGGGTTTGGATCCCGGGCGCACGCCGACGCGCCGCTTCTCCGGCCATGCTGAGGCCACGTCCCACATGCAGCAGCTGGAGGGATGTGCAGCTATGACATACAACTATCTACTGGGGCTTTGGGGGAAAAAAATAAATAAATAAAAATTATTAAAAAAAAAAAAAAAGAAAAGTGAACCAGAGCAGGAATTTCCTCACTATCAGAAAAGAAGGGAAGGCTGCCTGGAGGAAAGTGAAGTGGAGACTGTTTTGCCACTGGGAAGTTCATTGTGTCTAAACACATTTTAGAAAAGGCTCGGGCCGGCCCTGTGGCTTGGTGGTTAAGTGCGCGCGCTGCAATGCTGGTGGCCCGGGTTCGGATCCCGGGTGCGCATCGAGGCACCACTTCTCCGTTCATCCTGAGGCCGAGTCCCACATGCAGCAACTAGAAGGATGTGCAGCTACGACACACAACTATCCACTGGGGCTTTGGGGGGAAAAATAAAATAAATAAAATCTTTAAAAAAAAAAAAAAAAAAAAAAAAGAAAAGGCTCATGTTTGTTTTGCTTACTATATATCCTGTGGGTTAGATACAAGAATGGAGAATATTACATCTGACTTTTGTCCTTCTTGGCTAATTTCTCTAGATTTTTGAGGCAATAAAGGCTGTCATTTTCCTTTTTCTTTGACTTTGTTTCCCTTACCCACTGCTGAGCCCTTTACCTCTCCTTTCACTGGGTCTGCCTTGCGACAGGGGCAAGAATTTTCATGAACCGACGGCAAGCAGTGGCCAACGTTTTTAACACAAGACCCTGGAGGGTCTGCACACTGCATCTCCCTCAGCATCTCCTTGAAGTGGGCTCTGCCAAATTCCAGGATGGCTCAGCCTCTTTCTAAGAGTGGGCAGCCCCCACACTGGCTAATGAGGGTCCAGAGGAGGTGGAGAAAGTTCAATAGAATGGAAACTAAAAACATAACAATCATCTTGTGGAACATTCTAAAGACTTACTCCATAAAAACAATCAGCAGACACTGGAGAATAACATTTAAATTATTTTGAGAGAAAGTACAGCAAGTGGGCAACCGTTTATAGAGTGGGCATCATATTGTTAATCCTAGGGACCTTTAAAAAGCCATTTCAAAGATAAGATAACCGCCAAATGAACGTGAGTTTCAGAGTCAGAAGTAACTAGGTCTGGAATCCTACCCCAGCCGTGTGAACCTCAGCAAGTTTCTTTATGCCTCCATTTCTTCATCCAAAAAATATTGAGCATAACACCTACACCACAGGTTCATCAGAAGCATTCATGTGATAATGTGTGTAAAGCAACTGGTACTGAGACTGGCCTCCGGTAAATGCCCAGCAACTCTAAGTTTCTATCCTTTGGGGCAGATTATACGATAGATGAGCTGAGTCTTCTCTATAAGAGAAGGCCTGAGAGGGAATTATGCCAACTATAGCTAGAAGGAAAAAAGATATAAAAATTGAACATTTAGAATGTGGTGATGAAAAAAGTCTAAAACAGAGCAACATGCTGCCAGACACCAGAAAAGGTGGCTTCTGACATCTAGGCCTCTGGACAACTGGAAAACAAAGCAGACACTCACATCAAGAATTTCCTTGTTGGCTTTTGGAGACGTGGCTTCTCTTAATTCCTTGATAGCCACAGGAATTTTAACCTTCTCACCTTCTGGGATCCAGAGTCCCTACGACAAAGACAGAGGGAAGACATTAACTGGCAATCATCATACCATGCAATATGCAACTTGTGAGCTGGCTGGACTTTTATTAGTGACACCATCTCAAAGGGTAAGGGACATCGAGCACAGCTCTGCACTGCAAGGCCACTGGGAGTAGGAGTGATGGCATCTCAGCAGCTCTTTAGCTATCATGTGCCATGAATTAGTCACTTAGATTAAAAAAACCCTAAACTCATGCTAGTTATAAAACCAGTGTGGATCATTTCATTCAGAATTCTAAGATGCCAGGTCTAGACTCAACTGAAATCAGACTTAATGCAAAGAGAATCTAGAAAAACAAATTAAGAGGAAGCTGTTTTGACCTGGGCTTTATTTGGATGCTGTCACTCAGTGATAGGCAACCCTCCTTCAGACTCCATCTGTGCCACCCACCCTTCTAAAAGGTCAATGTGTCATCCATAAAAATGTTTTTGCCTGTGTACAGGTCTCACAGGACCACTTATTTGCCATCATGATTATAAAAGATTTCCTCTCAATAACTTAAGAAAAGCGTTGGAATTTCCCAAACTCTCAGTGACACAAAGAACAGACCATGATGATAAGCAGACCACAGCCAAGGACTCTGGATTCACCCACCTAGAATGTGAGGGGCCTGCCAACCCAAGGCCCCAGAAGCCTTGGTGTGGTGTCTCCAGCAGCCTCACCTTGTACACTGTGCCGAATGCTCCAGAACCCAGCACCTTGATCTTTTTGAATTCTGTTTCCTTTAAGATCCTCAAGAGAGCTTGGTTGGGAGCTTCCCCACTGGGCGTAAGAGGCTCAACGAGCTGTGAGAGACAAGGAAGAGGAGCAGACGCTGCTCAGTCCCAACACTCAACACCCACGGGGGAGGAGGGTGTCAGGCAGGTCCAGACACAGCACTGCGTGGTTGTGCTTTAGCACAAAGAACTCAAAAGGAGAAATGGATGCCCTCTCTAAAGAACTGCAAAACAGACATGGTAGGAACAGGGACTTCCTGATACCAGTGTCCTTGAACAGAATGGCTCCACTTTAACAAAGGCAGTTTCTGTTTCCAGGCTAATTAGCTGGAACTGAGAAAATTTTGGTGAGCAAAATTTTTACACAGTGGTCATTTTGGTAGCCTGTCCGGCCCCCTAACACACAGGTGTCACTATGCTACGAGCTGCTGTGGGTCTCTCTTCCCAGCGACTCTGGCTTCAGGCACACTGCTGGACACTTGGTAAGTGTCAGGGATAACAGTCACACACAGAGCTCAAAAGGGAACAGCACTCATGTGGACGATGGCATTTTCCAAAGTGGCATCTCCTCAACCACAGTGCCTTCACAGGAACTCAACACACACCTATCCACAAGCTCTTCTCCTGGGCAAGTGCACCGGTGCTGTACTGTAAACAGGACTCTGCGTGGCTTTGCAACCATGTTGTGTGACTTACCCTAGACACATTTGCATTTCACTGGATAGAGGTACCCAAATGTAACGAATTGCTTATAATTGGATATTCAGAGATTCTGGTTTTTCCATCCCAAGAAATAAAGCATAATAACACAATTACATATTTAAAACACAGAATTTCAAATGGCACGTCTGCACAGCCCTTGGTCCTACCTGGGGCAGCGTCGCTTCTCCAGGGGCGCTGGCGTGGCAGGCACTCACCTCTCTTTCCTGCAGGAGTCTGCGCAGAGTGCGCTTCCGGACGATGTGCCGCCTGCGCAGAAAGAGGCCAATCCCAAGGGCTACCACCACCACCAAGAGGAGGCCGCCCACAATCCCAGTGGCGATGGATGGGATCTTGGGCCTGGAAAGAGGTGGAGACACATGGGAAGGTAAGGTTTGCTGACAGCTTTTATGACACTGGCATTTTACATATTTCTGGCATGTCTTGATACATTGACATCATTTAAAACTATCTCACCAAGTGGAATGCTGAGCAGCTTTGAAAAGGAGAAAAAAAAGCTAAGAGTTCTGGGGTAGTTTCTAACTTCTTCCCGCCCACCGCCTCTGCTCCGCTCTTGTGCATTTTTTAAATGGAGGTATCATCTGGACCTCTCCATATGATGGTTATATTTTAATCTTGATTAAAGATTGATGATGAAAACACATCATTCAAAAAGTAACTCAGACTTCAATAATGCTTTTTATATGAATTTGTATGTATCCCCAGAGTATCTCCATCTGTTTGAAGCCTGGCACTCCACATGCAGCAGATATGTGGTGTCTACTGACCAGGCAGGGTGAAGGGACCCTTTCAATAACATAGAGGACCCCTAAAGGAGTCCTTGGCTTTCAAGATGGGACCACAGCCATGTGAGATGTTTTATGAATGAGCTTGAAGGAGGTTATAAAGTGACAGGCTGTTGACACAGAAAGCATCCTTGTCACAGATGAGCGGTGTCGTCACGCAGCCTCAACCACTCTAACACACCCTCCTCCCACGAGGTGGAGTCTGATTTTAGTGAGGGCAAAAATGTAAAACACAGGTTCTGAAGCTCACTGGGGAAGAACCATCTGAAGTGGCAGATTCTGAATTTATAACCTTTATAAAGTTATTATTTTCAAGTATCTACTCCATTTAAGCTTCCGCATATTTTCAGGTAAAAACGTTAACGAATATCAAATCTCAATTAGAAGCATCACTTGCACCCAAAAAATGTGCCAGCATCTTTACAAATTTCTCATAAGTAGGTCAAACGTACTTCATGAAAACAATATTTACAACACTTTCTTCTTAGCGAGTATAAAAGTCACCTCCTGCTTTACATCATCCCCCAATTAACGAGTTTGAATTAATGGATTTTTACTATTTGAAGGGAACATGGGAAGATATAAAGAATAATTTGTTACAGAGTATGTGTTCCATGGGGAGCCGCAGATGAATGACAAGAGAAGAAACAAAATCTACAAGAGTAAATAGAACAAGGAGTGGTCGTTGACTGGTTTCAAGGTGGGGATGTGACAGAAAACATCATTACTGAGACATTGACTCGTAGCATGAAAAATAGGAAAAATTGTGCCAGGCTCCTTGTAGGCTCAGTGAAGAGGTGGGGACAGGAAATCTTTATTTCTGAGAAACTGCCTTATTTGTCTTTAGTGTCTCACTTGATGGTAGGAGGGATGTGTTATCATGGCTAATTCCTGGGCAGAGGCGTAGCTGATGTTGAGGCAGGGGTGTTGAGGGATGGAGTTTTGTAGAAATGGCAGAGGGCCTGGAAGTTTGGCTGGTGGTGGGACATCAGGGACAGCCAGCAGGTGCCGTGTGTAGCTCTGCTTCCTCACGGGACATGATTAACTGACAACGGCTCTTTCCTGGGGGTCTGCACCAGGACCCCCGGCGCGGCTTCCCTCACTGCAGCACCTCCAGCAGCGAGGGCAAACGGAGCAGAACCGAAATGCTGCAGGAAGTCACGTTTAGAAAAGGAAGTAAGGGGAGAAAATCCTCCCAGGCTGGAGTTTTGTCATCAAACAGAAAGGTCATTCAAACACAGGATTGGGATGGGACCAATGGGGTCAGTGAGGGACAAAGATGAGAGGCTGGAAGAGAAGGAGCCAACAGAACGGGTATGACCAAGGGGGCAGAAGTGGGCTCCACAGAAAGAGCCGTACTGCACAGTCAGCACCCCCACGCGGGGCAGGACCCCGCACCCATGTCCTGCGTCCCTCCACTGAAGAACAGTTCACAAGGCGGGCAGTGGGTGGGGGAGTGGTCTCTGCCAGGGAGGCCTCTGCTGGCCCAGAGGAGAAGTGAGAGCTGACGAGGTGGACGCAGCCAGAACAGCGGGAAGCATTCTCTTTGCCCAGAGCACACTGGGTCATTTCAGACAGGGCCCGTTAGAAACAAAGCTGTCACACTTACCCATTCGTTGCACAGCCTTCAAGACCTGGCCCTACACAGCTGTAGGAGTTGAAAGAGAAATACACATGTTGATCATTCTACTTCTTTAGCATTTTTTCTTGGAGAGTTTTTATTAAATCATAAGGCAATGTGTGTTAAATTACTCTCAAATCATTAAAATCCCAATGTGTCTCAATTTTGGGGTGGTGGTTAATCATTTGTTTATTATGCATTTATTCATTTGTTCATTCACTCAGCACATATTTTTGAGTGTCTACCCTGTGACAGGGATTGTTCTAGCATTGAACAAAGTAGACAGTTTCTGGTCTTCATAACTGAAATGTTTTCATGTGTTCTTTTTGACATAGTATAGCTATCTCACAGCTGGCTTGAATGTCAACACAGGCAGGGGAGGAGAGGAAGTTGAGACTAGAACCATTTCTTGGGCCATGTTGATCAAGGGGCAGGGGGAGAGGAACAGATGAGTCAAGACATGAATCTCAGTGGCAGAGAAGTGGCGATGATGATTTCAGACCCAGGAAGCCAGGAGCAGGAGCCGGCTTGATCCACTTCCACCCAAGTGAAATGTCTTACATGAAGCAGAGACAGAATTTGTCTTAATGTGACCTTGAACAGCTGGGTTCCCAGTGGGGGGAGACCACCATTAGATGATTACAGAATGATGGTTATAAAGGCAGGGTAAGTTGGCTTTGAAGTACGGCAACATTTGCCAATACAAAAGTCAATAGGAAAACAAAATATTCCAATTAAATGGCTAAGACTGACATAGCATGGCCCGGGGAAAGAAGAACTACATTTCTAACATATGAAGAGGACTAGGGATGTGTGTTTGACACTGTCATCTGGTCCTGAACACTTTCTCTCTCTTTCGAAGGGCTCTGATCTCTACACTCCACTCTTCCTGGTTTTAAGGGTCTAAGCCCTCCCTCTTTTCCGTGGTGTCAAACAGTGCAGTCTTGCCCCTGCAATGCATTTTGGGCCTTCATGCCTACACTGGACACGCAGGCTTCTTCAGGCAGTGGAATATGCAAGGAAGTCTGTTATTTGATAGTCTATTATCCCCTAGGAAAACCAAAATCATAAAAGACAAAAAACATTCACTAATGGATGACCACTGATAAAATCTGACCCTACTCACAATATCTCCCCTCACTAGTGTTTTTTCCCACAATGCCTATCAGTGTCCACACTGTAACAGAATGGGAACACTATGCAAAGTGGGTGCAAAATGAAATTGTGAATTTTGGACAAGATCCAGGATTTTATGCAGCCTCTGACAGTGCTGCAGGGATTGCGAACAAGAAGCTGTTGACAAGTGAGAAGCTCAGAGGGAAAGACGGGCCAGTGTACGCTTGAAGAGATGACTGACAAGGACAGTGACAGGACGGGTGCTGTAAGAAAGAAGGATTTGAGTATCAAGAGATTACAAGGTCCTTGGGACAGCTTATGGCGCCCTTGATAATTCTGCAGAGATGACTGTTGTATGTCAAGTAAAAGAGGCTGTATCATGCTATCATTTAATTTTGTCAGAAAATTATTCTCTATTCCCCACTTAACTTATGCTTTTTTGTTACATGTAATTAAAGTGGGCAAAATTTCATATTGTTTAATTTATCAGGATAAAAATTTCAAAGAAATCCTCACGACTTACTATGAAAATGTGGTTCCATTTAAAAATGGATTTGCTTCCAGTTTCCTTACCATTCTCTTGGGTCACCAGAGCTGCCACGGTGGGCAGGCCTTGGGAAGCAGGCAGCTCCCATGGCATACTCTGGGCTCTGTCACTACTGGCTAATGAGTTGTGGTGATGACTGAAACTTTTTAAGGCTTCCTTCAACAATACAAATGGAAAAATCCATACACCAAACTGAGGCAAGGTATGTGATAATGTTCACATCACAAATACACAATAAAAGAAATGTTTTCTTATTTTCCCTTATATTGCCATCAACATTTCTCTATATTTTAAAACTTAAATCCATTTATATCATGTAATTCCTATGTAATTAATGACTTTGGGAGAAGATACAAATAGTAATAACAATATTATATAAAACTATATGTTCTTCTATCAACAAAAAGGCTCAGAATAAGGAAAGTAATCAAATATATGAAAGATAAAATATTGATGAAACTGTATGTCAAAGGCATAGCATCAGGATTTTATTTGAAACAAAGGGAGAAAGAGAAAGAAATTGTAGAAGAAAATACACAAAAAAAAATGACCATTAACATTTTTTATTTAAATCTTGAGTAAATTCCCTCTTTCTATATTTGGCAAACTGTATCTTATACAGTTTAAATTTATGGAAAATTCCAACTGCCCAAAGACTTTCTGGACGCCCCCCACCCCCACCCCGCAAGCCCAATGACACACTCACAGACACACAAATATATATATGCATCTATTTCTAAAAGATATAAAAAGGAGGTAAGATGCAACATTTGTTTTATACAGCTAATATAATTCTGTTTTATAGAGAATCGAGTCCAAATTGCTTATTTTTTGGGAATATGAAAAAAAAGATTAAGTGAAAAACTAGCAAAGTGTAGTTTATACCATGCTTTATAGAGTTTGTCATTGGTCAATATGGCCAGCATGCTGATATACCCGAAGGGAAATATATGAAAAATCTTAAATTGCTACCAAGGAGGTATTTGGTAAAATTCAAAGCCCATTCTGGATTTAAAAAAATAATTTAAAAGTAGGAATAGATGACAATTTCCTTAACAAGATAATAAGTATCTTAAACTAATAGCGAATATTGTTCTTAATGGTGATTCATTACAGCCATTCCCACCACCATCAGATATAAAATTCCGATGTCCACTACGCTGTGTCTGGTGTTATTCTGGAAATTCTGCCCCTTGTAATATGATCTGAAACTTTTTAAAAAGAGATGAAGATACCATTACTGGAGATGATAGGACTGTATTACTGGAAAATTCAAGATCATAAACTAAAACACTAATTTCAAAGGAAGTTCAGTAACGCCAATCAAAGCAAGACGAATATGCCCCTACTGCCACCAAAAAATCAAAAGGTATCTTATATATTAGCAACAACAAACTAGAAGATATCTAGAAAACAAGATCCATTTCACAACAGCAAAAATAAATACAAAATACTTAGGCGGGACACGAGAGAAGGAAACTGCAAAACTTGACTGAAACGTGAAAAAAGATGACTTAAATATATGGAAAAATATATCATTTCTCTAATATGGAATGGGAATACAAAACATTGTAAAAATGTCAGCCCTACTCAAATTAATTTTTTGGCGTTAACTTTTGTTTTTGTTTCTCTTGGCGGTAGACTTGGCAAAATATTGCTAGATCATTTGGAACAAACCAATGGATTAGACTAAGATTAGCAGGCGAAGCCAATCATTTGCAAACCACAGAAGAAATGCCCAGGTTTCTTATATGTTAGCTGAGGATTTACCTTTCAGTCACCTAGGACTGAAACTTCTGGACCACAGGGTCACAGAGTGATGGAGCCCTTCTCTCTACCCCATGGGGGCTGGGACTCAGGAAGGTGAAATGACAAAAGCTGACCATGGTACTAATCATTCCTGAGTCCAGGTCACTTGTCTCCAGGCCCAGGCTCTTCCATATAAATGTAATTAAAATACTTCTTGGTAAACTTAGGACATTTTTGGAAAATTTTTCAAGACTCTTGAATTTTGGAGGTCTAAGTGGAAGGTTCTGCATCCTTTAAGAACACTAATCATGGGCCAGCCCCGGTGGCCTAGTGGTTAAGTTTGGCGCGCTCTGCTTTGGCAGCCCAGGTTGGGTTCCCAGGTGTGGACCTATACCACGCCACAGTGGCCATGCTCTGGTGGCAGCTCACATACAAAATAGAGGAGGATTGGCAACAGATGCTAGCTCAGGGCGACTCTTCCTCAGCAAAAAAAAAAAAGAGGAAGATTGGCAACAGATGTTAGCTCAGGGTGAATCTTCCTTGGCAAAAAAAAAAAAAGAACACTAATCAACACCATTGTCACAGGCATCATCACCACCACCACTACCACCAGCACTGGCACCAACAGCACCTCCCTTCAGCAGCATCACTGCCACCAGCACGGTCACCACCACCATCATTGTCCTTGCTGCCTCACGGCCAGCCGCATCACCACCACCACTGCCCAGGTGTTCCAGGCACTATTTTAAGTTTTTGTTGTCAGTGCTGTGGAGTCGATTCCAACTCCTAGTGCCCCTGTGGACAGCACAGCGGAACCTGCCTGGTCGTTTTGCGCCATCCTCTCCCTTTCTGGCGCTGTATCAGACAGTGCTCTGCTGCTGTTCACAGGGTTTCCATGGCCACTTTGTTCAGAAGTGGGTGGCCAGGTCCTCTTTCTAGTCTGTCTTAGTCTGGAAGCCCCACTGAAACCTGGGTGACCCTGCTGGTATGTGAAATCCCGGCGGCAGAGCTTTCAGCATCCCAGCAGCATGAAGCTGCTACACTATGACAACCAACAGATGGGTGGTGTGGTTCCCTGACTGGGAAACAAACCGGGGCCATGGTGGTGAGAGTTCTGAATCTGAACTACCAGAGCACTATTATTTTCAGTACATGATACATATTAATACAAGTTCACAAAAATCCTATGAGCTATGCATAAAGTATTATTATCCTAATTTATAGATGAGGAAAGGGAGGTACAGAGAAGTTAAGACACTTGCCCAAGGCCACACAGCTAGTGAGAGATGGATCCCGAGGAGAAAGAGTAATGGCTCCAAGTAAGGTTGAGGATTACGAAAGACACAAGGAAAAGGGGAATATTCTATACGACAACTCAACTTCTCTTTCTGATTGCTGGGAATAGTCATTTGATTGCCAAATTTATCATTTCAGTAAATAAGATACAGACTTTCAGTGCTTCTGTAAATTGCAATCAAAATAGTTTTAATGTACTTAGTAACAGCTTAGTAATCAACTAGCTAAAAGAAAGAGTGTCTTTAAGCAACATTTCAGGCAATGTTATCTTAATCACGAAACAACAATAAAAGATTCCCATATGAATCCCGGTCATCTGGAAAGATTTGCAGAAACCTCAGAGACCTGGCAGGTCCTATTGCTGTCACCCCACCTGTCACTTACTCTTTCTTGTTGGGACGTGCTGGTACTGCAGAACAGAGCCCTGGCATGACCAACACCATGAGAGGCTGAGAGGCATTCCTACGGCCCCAGGATCTGCCCACAAGCATGTCATTGCTGCTGCCACAGCCATGGAGCCAAAACACCGGAAGTAAACGACTCAAATACAAACCTCTGTAATTTGTTGCCTGGAAACTTTGGAGACATTTTCAATCTACAAATTTGCAAGATAGGAAACACTTTGTTGCTCTGCATTTTCTTGTCTAGGCTGGGCTGCCACTCACCCGTAGGTACAGTTTGGATGGCACAGTTGACACACGTGATTGGCATCCGCAAACTTCCAGACCAGGGTGTTGTTCTCCCCCATGATCCCAGCCGGGCAGGCCCTGACGCAGTGGGGGCCATCGATGTAGTGCGCACACTTCACGCAGTTATCTGGTCCCTGCACCAAGGTGGGGAAATACATTTATGTATGTCTCTTTCTTTTTCAAAATGGAAGTAACTTTTTACGTAAGATACTTATTGTGAAAAAAGTCAAATAATATAGAAGTTCTTAAGTAACAAACAGCAAATTTGTCAGTGATTCTGCTTGCTTGATATGACCACTGTTAATAGCTTAGTGAAAAGTCTTCCTGATTTTAAATGCATATGATATATAAAAACACAGAAGAAACTACACTATATACTTTATTTCATTTTACTTAATACATTGTGGGATCATTCCTTGTCAAAATGATCTTGATTGACCTTCGTGTATACTTATATCCTTATTGTCAAGTGGACTTTCTTGCGTATCATATTTGAGGTTCAAGGGAAGCTCTGAGGGAAGCCAGACTTGCCAAAGCAAATTTAAGAAAACCCACGTCTACATTTTTCCAGTGATGAGAAGGTGGCAAGTGGCAAGTGAAGTGGTAGCTGCAGAATTAACTGTGTCACAGGCAAAATCTGCTTCCCTTTGTCAAACTTGGAGCGCTCTCACAAAACCCCCAGGAGCGTCACCCTTGGGACTGCCGGGGTCGTGTCCCACACGCTTCCTCAAAGGGCTGAAACGAGACTGGTAGGGAAGGACTTTCCCGTTGGCTAAGTTCTCTGACGTCTGAGTTTTGTCCACTCAAGACTGAGTGTTCCCAGAGCCAGAACAACCAGAGGGTGAAGTCAGCGTCACCAGTTATTGTATTTCAATGATGAAAATGGAACCCAACGCCATGGAAACTTATACATCAGGGGTTTACTTTGTAACCAGCCATGTGGCAGCCTATACCTCAAAACAAAGTCTCCTCACCTTCCTATTTAGAGAGAACTTCTGAAAACTGTTTTCAATTAGTAGATTTAGATATGGTTGCTGAAGATCAAATCCAAACAGAGCTCCGTATGTAAATAATATTGAGCATTAACAACATTAGGGCACTGGTGTGAGAGGGATCTGTCTTATTTACATGCTTTAAAAGATGATTACTGAACATGTAGATATGAAACTGAATTTTGAAAAGTTTCCGTAGGTGTTTCTTTAAAAATTCTTCAGATAATTATAAACTAATGTTAAACAAGAATTTGATAATATTTGATTAAAATGATAAAGCAATGACGACAGATGTCAGAAATAGTGACAACTGGCTGACAATATCCCCAGTCCCAGAGGCTCCCTGTTTTGTGGTGAAAGAGTGGTCATCATTAAGCGTGTCAGGGGATGTTGGACAGAAAAGGTGAATGCTCCTGCCAGGTGGGCTGTGTGACGCCTTCAACTCCATCACAGACCCTCTGACCCGGCTGTGAGGTCAGAGCCTCTTGTCTGGGAAGTGGGCTTGGACGACTGTCCGCAGCAGCTCCAGGAGGACACTGGGTCATTGTCAAGGCTCTGCAGGGCTCTTCCCTGTGGCGCGTGAGGGAATAACACCAAACGTGCTCTTACGCGGCCGGTGCAGGTCACATTCTTGGCCTGGGGCAGGCACTCCGGATGGCACTGGATGCACTCGGAATTCTCCACAAACTCCCTTGGCTCACTGAGAGGAGGAAGAAAGGAAACTGATCAGTGCCGTTCCAAGAGATCCTGCTTCAAAATGCTGCATGGTTACAACTGTCTGAGTTGATGTGTCTGAAATCTCAGATGACATGAATCACCTCTCTCAGAAATTCACAACAATTTTAGGTGCAAGTCAAACGATTGGGACTCTAGGACTAAATAGAATAAAGTGATTCTGAATTAACTGAATCCTTGGTCATCTTCTCCCTGCACAAACACGTAAGCTTCATTTATAATCAAAGCAACTTCCCTACATTTTTCTACAGGCACAGTTTTTGTATACTAGGGAAGCAACCCAACAAATGATAAAAAAGAAAACAGTCCTTAAGAGGCGCCCCCTCTCTCCCGTATCAGATTCATGGATATTTAAATTAAACTGGAAAGAAATGGTAACTAAACTAATGCACAGGAAAAAGAAGGAGAGATATTAAAACTTGCTCAAGGGGTAAAAACAGTACTAAAATCAGTAAATATGGAACACAGGTGTGAAAAAATTTGCTTGTAGTATTTTCCCCATTCTCCAAAGATGTACATCAATGCTAAGCAAGAAGCTGATGTTTGGTTGAAAAGACAAAATAGTTGTGACGGCTGTTAAGAAGACTGCAATCTGCCTGATGATTAACCACGAGTCTTCGCTCCAGGCAGTGAACAAGGGATGTTTACACCCAAAAACATGTTCCATAAGTCCTCCCTTCCAGGCAGATGGCGTCAATGAAACCAAACACTTGGAACTCTTTTTTCCTGTGCTTCTTCTCTGGGTTACCATGGTTGCTGAAGGACCTGTCTTGAAAAGGGAGCAGGTGCTGCCAGACACCAGGGTTCTCTATGGCAAAGGCATGGGGCACCACCGATGTCGTTATTTTAATTACTTTGTCTCTTTAAAGAGATGTGAAAACTGCAAACATGAGATTAGTGTCAATTTGTAGCAGTCAGGATTGCACAGTATTTCCTACTTGTTGAAACAGCACCATCAATTACGCAAAATACTCTGTTAGGTTAATAAGCTTGCCAGCTAAAGGATTCCTGCAGAACTGAACTGGGTCCCCATTCTGCTCCTGAATGTTTCTGGATCCAAGCTGTGGCCTAAGCCCTGAGAGCAGAACAGGAAGTAAGATTTTCTATAGCCATATGTAATGCCTATGGCTCTTCCCTACCACAAAATTTCCCTTTTTTCTTCAATTTTTTTAAAAAACTGACTCTGCCTCTCCCTTTCAATTTTAATTTCCTATTAATTTATTTTTAGTCATTATCTGTGGTCATTCAAAGCTTTACATTAATATCAAGATTCTCATAAAATCAACAAACTATATACTTTTTATTCATTGCAAATAAATTCAACAAATGTTATACAATTATTTCTTTGTTCATGGTTATCTTTAAAGTTATTAGCACTGTTCAGTGTTTCTTGAACATATAACAATAATTAACCAGGAAATGTAATTTGTATTAATATATTTTGACACAGCAGGATGAGTGTACTGCAAAGAAAAGAATAAACGGCCATGGTCTTGGCCATATGAACCACCGATGACTGTTCTATTTGTCTTGGGAACTTTGCAGGTGAGAAAAATATAAGATATTTCCATAAAAAGAGATTCTATAAATTATTGGATTGGATTAAGCAATGAAAAAATTTTGTTCATTTCCTATTGTGATTAACAGTTGCCAACAAACAAAAACAAAAGCATCAAACTGAATAACTATAAACCTATAAAAGCTATAAAATCCTGTCTTATTTTTTTATCAGAACAAATGGATTAAAGAGAACCTCCTACCCCTCCAGAATGCTGCACTTCTCCACACACTCCTTGCCACGGCTCACGTTCTGGCAGGACACGCAGTCTCTGGGATCCGGGCCCCAGCAGCCCTCTGATGAGCATAACGGATGACAGATGTGGCCAGTGGCCTCTGAGAAGACAGAGTGAGTGCAAGGAGTCAGCTACGGAAAAGTGAGCAGAGGGCCAGTTGAGACAGGCCCTGTAAGTGAGGTGCTGGGTCCTCTGTGACCTTGAGTTTCACAGACACACTGGGGGCCCCGAAGGATCAGTGACACAGAAGGGGCTTCCAGCGGCTGACTGCAAGTTTCCTTTTCCCTACTGGGGGCCAAGGGGACCTGGACTAGACCTGGGTGGTATTTTGCTGATGAATGTCATAGCTGATGGTAACAATAGGGAAAGCTTGTGGTCACTTGCCATGTGCCAGGCACCGCGCCAAGAGCTTTACGTACAGAATTTCATTTACTTCTCTCAATAGCAATGGGAATCATCATCAGCTCCACTTCATGGATGAGAAAGCCAAAGCTTAAAGATATTAAGTAAATGGACGAAGGTATCAAAGCTAGGAAGGGCTAGAGGCAGGATTCGAACTCAGATCTGTTTCTACCAGGGGCATGGTCTCAGAACAAGGAGATGGTGCACGCCCAGCTTTGGAAGCACGCTGTGGCTCTAAACTCAGCATAGGAAATGCCAGTGTGGAATGTTTATCCCACTCGTGTGTGTGTGCGCACGTGCGTGCACGCAACTATAGTCGTTAGAGGTGGAGATGAGCAGGGAGGAACCTACAGCTAAAATGTCATATAATTAATACTAAATTTAGTTTATAAACTACAAATAATTGATAGCATAAACCTCAAGGCAAATTCATCCTGTGAAATGAGAATGATCTAGAAACAATTCTGATGAACTTCACATAATAACGTCACAATTAAGAAAATATAGACTTCTTTTAATTTGCTTCTTTAGGAATGAAAAAAGTAATTTAAATGTGTAGGAATGTCCCTTCAATATTTTGAATCAAAACAAGTGACCCATTGGAACCATTTCCACAACCAAACCAAAGTGATTACTTACTGCAGTCTTTTTCACCTCTGTTGTTTATAATTTTGGTTTTCTGACTTGAGGTCCCAAATAGTTTTTTCCAGTTTATTGTATTTGCATAGCATAAGTTTCGGTTTCCGGAAATGATCACATCCCCATCACTTATCTCCTTGAGGGAGCGTAATCCCAAGGACATTATGTCCAGGCCGACGACCGCAAGAGAAAACTGACCACTAATTTGGAAAGAAGAAAAACAACCTTCTGAAAAATTATGATAACATAATATCACTAAAAACTTTATTTTTTTTTTTCTGGACCACTTTAGATTTACTGCAGACTGCCTTCCAGTGATCGTAAGTCACACTGTGGAATGTATGTACTACAACTTTTGAAAATGGCAAGTGTTTTTTAAGCTCCCCCAGGAAAAAGCTAGCTCCTTGTTCATTTAGTATCTTTAATCCCAGTAGCAGACTGCGGGCTGAATAAATGTGTTTTTTTTGTTGTTTGTTTTGTTTTGTGAGGAAGATTGGCCCTGAGCTGACAACTGTTGTCAGTCTTCCTCCATCCACCCATCCATATATTGAACACACTGCCATAGCATGGCTTGACGAGCGATGTGTAGGTCTGTGCCTGGGATCTGAACCTTCATACTCCGGGCCCCTGAAGAGGAGTGTGTGAACTTAACCACTATGCCACCAGGCTGGACCCTGAATAAATGTTTTAATGTCATCATTTTATTTACTGCATTTTTATTTTGCCTGGGAATTGAGAACATGTTCCAATCTCTCAAACATCCAAATACATTTCAAAAGTCATAGGTTCATCTTTCCATCCATCCACTCATCCATATATTCAACAAACATTTGAGGTAATATGTGACTAATTCTCTGTAGGTTAAGTGTATGTTTCCTATTCTCAAGGAACCCTTTGTCTAGTGAGGATATAATCATATGAGCAGATAATTTTAACCCAGCACCATTAGTATGGTGATAATGGGCATCACAGAGGCAAAGAGCAGGGGCATCTAAACAAGCCTGGGGAGGGATGTCTAGGAAGGGGTGGCTTCCTGGAAGAGGTGATGCCTGACTGTGAGGACCTCAGGAACAGGAACTATGATATTTTCTTCACCACGCAACACTGTGCTAGAATCCCACCAGGAGATCAGTATGTGTTCATCAAGCGACTGGATGAAAGTTATTCAGACTAAAGGGAGGGAAGTCCTGAACCAGCTGAAGGAGCGGGAAGGTGAGAAAGCACCGGACAGCTGCTGAGAACCACGAGCTACTGCTGGAGCAGAACTGTGGAGGCGGGGAGGCCTGGGAGAGGGGTCTGGGGAGGCTGGAAGAGGCCAGAGCACAGGTGACCTGGACAGCACGTGGAGGAGCTTGAGTCGTTGTTTGCAGATGATGGGAAACCACAGGAAACATATCTGCATTTTTAGGAGGCTCACTGGACCCCAAGACGGAGAAGGAGCCAGTTGAGACAGTACTGAATGAAGAGGCTGATAATTAAGGCGTGAGATGACAAAAGTTCCAAGTGTAATTTGGAGACTCCTTCTCTCCTTGTTTCTCTCCCTCTCTCCACCCTTTCTCCCTCTCTCTTCCCACAGTCTGGCCCCTGGGGAAAGCAAGGCACCCTGTGTAGAAGGCCTGCACCACTGTTAGGAATTCTCCCCAGCACGCACCCAGGGGAGCCAAGATGGCAGAGACACAGCTGGGGTCTTCCCTGCAGGGCAGGCCTGGCCTTGGTGAGCCACCACCTTGGGACCAGCAGTCACCCTGCCCCCGTAGGGACTGTGTTTCACTGGACTTCTTGGCAAAAACAAAAAAGTAATCCTCATCTTCTTTAAATCCCTAAAACTAAGCCAAGAAGTATATACCAATCACCCAGGAAAACTGATCCCAGTCTCTTGTCTCTGTGTGAACCTCGGGCAAAGGAAGTATTCCTGAGAGCTCAGAGCAGAGGGGCCTTTCTGGGAAGCGATGGTCGCTAAGTGTTTAGCATCAGAGACACATAGCCAAGGCAGTTTTTGGAAAGCAATGCTTATTTTATGTGTACCATATCCTGATTTTCTTTAACATTGCACAATACTATGTAGTCCTTTTAGGGGTCAATTATGGGAAATAGTTCTTGGAACCAGACTGTTTCCAAGTCATGTTTGACCAAGAGATTCCCAAATTCCTCCTCACCATAAAACTCATTATTACACTTATTATGTTAAAGATGCTTGTGTGTGTGTGTGTGTGTGTGTGTACTTCACTGTTGCAGTTGGACAAGTGGAAATCCCAAAAGAAACATTTAATGCCCAAAAGCCCCTCAGGTCCCCCGATACGATGTGCTGAGAAGGACACGTCACCTCAGCGCTCTTCTTGCCGAAAATGCGTAACACCAGTTGACTCTTGAGAAAAAATCAGCCATTCTACAAAATGCCTGACCAGTACTTTTCAAAAGCGTCAAGGCCACGGAAGAGAAGGAAAGACATAGGAACTATAAGATCGCAAGGGACTAAGGAGACATAACACAACGGAATGCAATGTGGGATACTGGACTGGACACTGAAACAGAACAAAGGCATTCATGGAAAAATGGGTGAAGTCATAACCAAGTCTGTGCCGATGTTAATTTCCTCATTTTGATACTTACACTAGGCTCATGTAAGATGTTAACATTAGGCGAAGTTGTGTGAAGGATATAGGGAATTCTCTGTAGTGTCTTTGCAACATACTGTGAGTTTAATTTCAAACTCTTCTGTAAGTCTTATTTCAAAATAAAAAAGTAAGAAAGGATCTACTGGGCTCTGGCTGAGGTCAACTTACTGCTGCTTGGTTCTACCACGTATGATTTCCAGGTTCTCGAAAGCATGGAGGTCAGTCCTGTTTTCTGGCCAGGCCTGAATCAGCAAAAACCCTATAAGGCAGTAGGAAGGTTCAGACACACACCGCTTAGAAATTTCTTTCTTGTATGAGACATTATTATAGGATTCTCAAGAGACTATAGTAGGAGCAGGAAATGTGAACGTTTGGTTTGATTCATGTTGTCACCTTCACTGAGTCTACACACGCACGTGCAGACGCAAGCCAAGGCACAATGCTCCAGCGGGCATCCTGCCCCTCCCCTGGAATTCCTCTGCCTTGCTGTCTCTCTCCCACTGCCCAACTCCCATCCAACAGGCTGTCCCCATGCTGCTGTGGCCCTGAGAACCTTGCTGGGCTACATATCTGATGACCCAAACAGGCTCCTGCTCTCGATGACAGTGGCCCAGTATTGAGCTGTTCTTACATACAAGGAGATTTACATATTTTCCCTATTTAATTTCAATCTTCAAAACAATATTGTTATTTAGGTCTCATTATTCCCTTTTTAGGGATGAGGGAAGTGGAGCTCTGATTGCAGACGTGGACCCAAGGCCTGCTGGTGACCGAGCAGGGACACGAAGTCTAGTCTCCAAGACTTGAGAGCCTGTGCGGTTCCCGCCCCATTTGCCCTCCTTCTCCCTCTACCCACAGAAGTCGCTGGGCCCTCAGGACATTGCCCTAGGCTGGGGAGCTGAGGGATTAAACATGTTCACACGAAGTCATGAATGACCCGACTCTTTCCTTAAAGTGTTCACCCCTCACATGCAGGGGAAATTGCATTTTTGAAAAATATCAAGGAATTATTAGTCATTAATGATAGAATTTCAGAAAAAAGCTTTTTATGCTGAGGGAGAAGGAAATATGTCTAAAAGTTCTCTCTATGAAACCCTGATTTCCCCTTTATGTTCATATGAAATGTTGCAGCACACACCTGTTATCTCCTTCACAGTTTTTAGAATATCCAGTTCTTTGGGATCCAGAGGTGGGGTCCGTGTGAAGGAGTCACTGAAACAAGTAAAGGATGATTATTGATTCCCAGTCTCTACCAGTGAACGAGGCAAATATTGTTTTTCTCTACACCAGTAACTTTATCTGTTACTTACCCCCTAAATGCTACTGGCAGGATGTGAAGATCTCCACTGATTGAGGTACAATTTTTGAAGTGTTTAATATTGGTAGCATTTATGGAAAGTGTGTCTTTAAATTCACCAATTCCTATTCCGTTACAAACTGTAAAGATAAGGGAGATGTTTATTGCATTCCCATTTGCTGAATTAGGAATTGCTAGGGTTCCCCAGGCAGTGGGGAGCAGGAAGGGAATTGTAGCCCTGAGAACCATCACTGCCATGCCATCATTCATTCACTCAACAAACATCAATGAAGGGCCTGCTAGGTACCAGGAACCTTGGTGGGCTTTGGGGTTACAGTGGCTAGAGAAGGAGACACTGTCGCTGTTGTGGTCCTCACTGGACTGGCATTCTCCTCATTATTTCCCACTTGGACCAGAATCTAATTGCTCTTAACAACTCCTGCTTCCTCTCCACAACAGTGCTGTCAGGAGTGCATCTGCGCACATGCTCAGTGGGTATCCCCCTGCCTAAACCTTCAACGCCTTTCCACTGCCCTAACCTAAGTGGTAGCTTTGTCTTCTACCTTAAAGAAACCATGCACAGATTTTTTTTTGGCAAGAGTAAGATGCATTCATTTAAGAAAATATTGAAAACACAGAATAAAGAGGAACAAAATGACCAGCAATTCCACTATCTACCTTTAATATTTTAGAAAATTTCCTTCCAGCTATCCTCCATGGTTATGTCCCACTAGATATGTAGTTGGTATTTTGTTTTTCTTCTCTTATTATGCCATGAACATTCGTCATATCATTAAAACTATTCACAGACATGATTTTTAGCAGCTGTCTGATACTACATCACAGGAAATACTGTCATAACTTTTATCAGATAAACTACTTTTCTTCCAGTGTTTACGTGAACCAAATGCTTTGATCTGTGTCCTATTGCTACATCAATCTAAAATGCCCTTTTCCACGCTCTGAGCCCATTTATTAATTTACATCCTCTCCGGAATCTCCATCTCAAATGCCATCACTACCCTAAAGCCCATTTATCTGTCGCAGCTCTCCCTCTAGAATTCACAGTGCAATTTTTGGTACCTATCTTCCAGACTTTACCTTTACTTTGAAGTATAATCACTGAAAATCTCACTGTTCAGGATGAGATCATATCCTATACTCCCACAGGACTTCCTGGGGACACGGTCACACCCTGCTACTCCACCATCCCCCTCTGTGCTCCCTTTGCTAGGAGTCTCTTGTTGTCGCAAAGAAACCTCCAGCTGCCAACTGGATGCCGAGCCCATCCCCCCAGGCGCTGGATCTCCATGCTGCCCTGTGCTGCATCTACCCCACGTGGGTTGTGGAATTCAATGGCCAGGCTAGTTGGGGATTCCAAGGATCTGGCTGACTATAGAGAATGAGATGGTTTCAGCAAGACAAGCCCTGAGGCAGTCACTTGCTCTATGGGGACTTGCCATTTAATTACGGGTCTGGAAGAGAATTCCACGTGTTTGATAGAAGATTCATTCTCTCTCTGCTTGTGTGTGATGGTGATGGTGGGGTTACTTTAATTCCTAAATTTGGAAATAAATTATACATTCACCCCTAGACACATCAGATTTGGAGAAGCTGTGGGCCATCAGCACCCACATGTTTCAGGCCTTTGTTTTCCCAGCACCTCCTCCCTCACCCAGTGGCTTTGCCCTAAATACACAAGGATCTCAGTTGGCCACTACTCCAAGGATGTGAACTGGGAGGGTAGAAAAATAGAGCATGAGGATTATAGGAGAATTGAAATGTTTGTTGAACAAGAAATAAAAACAAAAACAATCTCTGATTTTGTCTATCCATTTAAGGATGCTGATAGTAACCTTCTCTCTCTTCGGTGACTTAACTCTTCTTTTTTTTTTTTTTTTTGTGAGGAAGATCAGCCCTGAGCTAACATCCATGCTAATCCTCCTCTTTTTGCTGAGGAAGACCAGCTCTGAGCTAACATCTATTGCCAATCCTCCTCCTTTTTTTCCCCCAAAGTCCCAGTAGATAGTCGTATGTCATAGCTGCACATCCTTCTAGTTGCTGTATGTGGGACGTGGCCTCAGCACGGCCGGAGAAGCGGTGCGTCAGTGCGTGCCTGGGATCCGAACCCGGGCTGCCAGTAGCAGAGCGCGCGCACTTAACCGCTAAGCCATGGGGCCGGCCCCTTAACTCTTCTTTTTCACTTCCTCTGTGCCAGGAACCCCCCACAAGTTTTTTTTTTTTCTTTTTCTTTTCGTATCCATTTTTTTATTGATATCATAGTAGTTTACAACATTGTGAGATTCCAGTTGTACATTATTATTTGACAGTCACCATATAAGTGTGTCCCTTCACCCCTTGTGCCCACCCCCAACTCCCTTTCCCCTGGTAACCACCAAACTGTTCTTTCTGTCTGTGTGTTAGTTTATCTTCCACGTATGAGTGAAATCATGTGGTGTTTGTTTTTCTCTGTCTGGCTTATTTCACTTAACATAATACTTTCCAGGTCCATCCATGTTGTTGCAAATGGGACGATTTTGTCTTTTTTTATGACTGAGTAGTATTCCATTGTGTATATATACCACATCTTCTTTATCCAATCATCTGTTGATGGACACTTGGGTTGCTTCCACTTCTTGGCTATAGTGAATAATGCTGCAATGAACATAGGGGTGCATAAGCCTCTTTGGATTGTTGATTTCAGGTTCTTTGGATAAATACCCAGTGGTGAGATAGCTGGATCATAAGGTATTTCTATTTTTAATTTTTTTGAGGAATCTCCATACTGTTTTCCACAGAGGTTGCACCAGTTTGCATTCCCACCAGCAGTGAATGAGGGTTCCCTTTTCTCCACAATTCCTTTCCAATATTTATTTTTTGTCTTGGTGATTACAGACATTCTAATGGGTGTAAGGTGATATCTTAGTGTTGTTTTGATTTGCATTTCCCTCATGATCATGATGTTGAACATCTTTTCATGTGCCTATTGGCCATCTGTATATCTTCCTTGGAAAAAACTCTGTTCATATCCTCTGCCCATTTTCTGATCAGGTTGTTTGTTTTTTTGTTGTTCAGTTGTGTGAGTCCTTTATATATTGTGGAGATTAACCCCTTGTCAGATATATGCTTTCCAAATACTTTCTCCCAGCTGGTGGGTTGTCTTTTCATTTTGATTCTGGTTTCACTTGCCTTGCAGAAGCTCTTTAGTCTAATGAAGTCTCACTTATTTGTTTTTTCTTTTGTTTCCCTTGTCCGTGTAGACATGGAATTCGAAAAGATCCCTCTATGACCAGTGTCAAAGAGTGTGCTGCCTATATTTTCTTCTAGGAGTTTTATAGTTTCAGGTCTTACCTTCAAGTCTTTGATCCATTTTGAGTTAATTTTTGTGTGTGGCGAAAGAAGATGGTCTACTTTCATTCTTTTGCATGTGGCTGTCCAGTTTTCCCAGCACCATTTATTGAAGAGCCTTTCCTTTCTCCATTGTATGTTCTTAGCTCCTTTGTTGAAGATTAGCTGTCCGCAGATGTATGGTTTTATTTCTGGGTTTTCAATTCTGTTCCATTGATCTGTGTGTCTGCTTTTGTACCAGTATCATGCTGTTTTAATTATTATAGCTTTGTAGAATATTTTGAAGTCAGGGATTGTGATGCCTCCAGCTTTGTTCTTTTTTCTCAGGATTGCTTTGGCTATTCAGGGTCTTTTTTTGCCCCATATGAATTTTAGTATTATGTGTACTATTTCTGTGAAGAATGTCATTGGGATTCTGATTGGGATTGCATTGAATCTGTAGATTGTTTTAGGTAGTATGGACATCTTAACTATGTTTATTTTTCTGATCCATGTGCATGGGATATCTTTCCATTTCTTTATGTCATCATCGATTTCTTTCACTAACATCTTATAGTTTTCATTGTATAGCTCTTTCACCTCCTCGGTTAAACTTATTCCTAGATATTTTATTATTTTTTTAATTTTATTTATTTATTTTTTTCCCCCAAAGCCCCAGTAGATAGTTGTATGTCATAGCTGCACATCCTACTAGTTGCTGTATGTGGGACGTGGCCTCAGCATGGCCGGAGAAGCGGTGCGTCGGTGCGCACCCGGAATCCGAACCTGGGCCGCCAGCAGCGTAGCGCACACACCTAACCGCTAAGCCACGGGGCCGGCCCTGATATTTTATTCTTTTTGTTGCGATTGTAAATGGGATTGTATTCTTGAGTTCTCTTTCTGTTTGTTCGTTATTAGAGTATAGAAATGCAACTGATTTTTATAAGTTGATTTTGTACCCTGTGACGCTGCTGTAGTTGTTGATTATTTCTAATAGTTTTCCTATGGATTCTTTAGGGTTTTCTATATATAAGACCATGTCATCTGCAAACAGCACAAGTTTTACTTCTTTGTTGCCTATTTGGATTTCTTTTATTCCTCTTACTTGCCTAATTGCTCTGGCCAGAACCTCCAGTACTATGTTGAATAGGAGTGGCGAGAGTGAGCACTCTTGTCTTGTTCCTGTTCTCAGAAGGATGGTTTTCAGTTTTTCCCCATTGAGTATGATGTTGGCTGTGGGTTTGTCATGTATGGCCTTTATTATGTTGAGGCACTTTCCTTCTGCACCCATTTTATTGAGGGTTTTTATGATAAATGGATGTTGTATCTTGTCAAATGTCTTCTCTGCATCTATTGAGATGATCATGTGGTTTTATTCCTCGTTTTGTTAATACGGTGTATCACACTGATTGATTTGCAGATGTTGAACCATCCCTGCATCCTTGGTATAAATCCCACTTGATCATGGTGTATGATCTTTTTAATGTATTGCTGTATTCAGTTTGCCAACATTTTGTTGAGGATTTTTGCATCTATGTTCATCAGCGATATTGGCCTGTAATTTTGCTTCTTTGTGTTGTTCTTGTCTGGCTTTGGTATCAGGGTGATGTTGGCCTCACAGAATGTGCTAGGAAGTGTTCCATCTTCCTCTATTTTTTGGAATAGTTTGAGAAAGATAGGTATTAAATCTTCTTTGAATGTTTGGTAAAATTCTCCAGAGAAGCCATCTGGTCCTGGACTTTTATTTTTTGGGAGGTCTTGGATTACTGTTTCAATCTCTTTACTTGTGATTGGTCTACTCAGATTCTCTATTTCTCCTTGATTCAGTATGGGAGGTTACATGAGTCTAAGAATTTATCCATTTCTTCTAGATTGTCTAATTTGTTGGCATATAGTTTTTCATAATATTCTCTTATAATCCTTTGTATTTCTGTGCTGTCCATTGTAATTTCTCATCTTTCATTTCTAATTTTATTTATTTGAGCCTTCTCTCTTTTTTTTCTTAGTGAGTCTGGCTAAGGATTTTTCAATTTTGTTTATCTTCTCAAAGAACGAGCTCTTCAGTTCAATTGATCATTTCTACTGTTTTTTGCTTCAATTTAATTTATTTCTGCTCTAATTTTTATTATTTCTCTCCTGCCAACTTTGGGCTTTGTTTGTTCTTCTTTTTCTAATTCTGTTAGGTGTAGTTTAAGGTTGGTTATTTGGGATTTTTCTTGTTTGTTAGGGTGGGCCTGTATTGCTATGAGTTTCCCTCTCAGGTCTGCTTTAGCTGCATCCCATATGAGTTGGTATGGTGTATTTTCATTTTCATTTGTCTCCCCCGATTTTCTGATTTCTCCTTTAATTTCTTCAATGATCCATGGTTGTTTAGTAGCATGTTGTTTAGCTTCCACATCTTTGTCACTTTCTCAGTTTTCTTCTTGTAGTTCATTTCTAGTTTCATAGCATTATGGTCAGAAAAGATGCTTCTTATGATTTCAATCTTCTTACGTTTATAGAGGCTTTCCTTGTTTCCCAACATCTGGTCTATCATTGAGAATGCTCCAAATGCATGCTTGAGAAGAATGTGTAATCTGCTGTGTTTGGATGGAATGCTCTATGTATATCTATTAAATCCATCTTCTCTATAGTTTTTCGTTTAATTCCACTATTTCCTTATTGACTTTCTGTCTGGATGATCTATCCACTGATCTAAGTGGGGTGTTAAGATCCCCTACTATTATTGTGTTGTTGTTAATATCTCCTTTTAGCTTTGTTAATAGTTGCTTTATGTACTTTGGTGCTCCTGTGTTGGTGCTTATATAAATGATATTTCTTCTTGGTGGAGTGTCCCTTTTATCATTATATATTGCCCCTCTTTGCCTCTCATTGCCTGTTTTTTCTTGAAGTCTATCTACTTTGTCTAATATAAGTATGGTGACACCTGCTTTCTTTTGTTTGCCATTAGCTTGGAGTATTGTCTTCTATCCTTTCACTCTGAGCCTGTGTTTGTCTTTAGAGCCGAGATGTGTTTCCTGGAGGCAGCATATGGTTGGATCTTGTTTTTTAATCGATCCCACCACTCTGTGTCTTTTGATTGGAGAATTCAATCTATTTACACTTAGAGTGATTATTGATATATGAGGGCTTAATGGTGCTATTTTATCCCTCATGTTCCAGTTCTTTTACATGTGCTTTGTTTCTCGTCCTGTGTGTTTCTGACTACCAGTTCAGTTTGGTAGTTCTGTATGATGGTTTTCTCAGCTTTCTCTTTATTTTATTGTGTCTCTGTTCTGTTTATTTGTTTAGAGGTTGCCATGAGGTTTGTATAAAAAATCTCATGGATGAGATAGTCCATTTTCTGATGGCCTGTTATTTCCTTAGACTAAGTCGATTGCATCCCTTTCCTCTTCCCCTTCTAAGCTATTATTGTCACAATTTATTCCATCTTGTGTTGTGAGTTTGTGTTTAAAGTGATGAGGTTATATTTATTTTTGGTGTTTTCCTTCCCTTAATCTTTGATGTCATAATTGTTTGCTAACCTATTCTGATAGAGAGCTGCAATTTTTCTGATTTTGTCTACCTATTTTTCTCCTTGCTCAAAGCTTTGTATCCCCTTTCTCTCTTTTTTTTTTTTCCAAGCATGAAGGCCTTTTTGAGCATTTCTTGTGGTGGGAATCTTGTGGCAATGAACTCCCTTAGTTTTTGTTTATCTGGGAAAGCTATTATTTCTCCATCATATCTGAAGGATATTTTCACTGGATAGAGTATTCTTGGCCGAAAGGTTTTGTCTTTCAGAATTTTGAATATATCATTCCACTCTCTCCCATAGGGCCTGTAAAGTTTCTGTTGAGAAATCGGCTGAGAGCCTGATAGGAATTCCTTTGTAGGCATTTTTTTTTTTTTTTTTGTCTTGCTGTCCTTTAATATCTTTTCTTTGTCATTGACTTTTGCCAGCTTTACTACTATATGCCTTAGAGAGGGTCTTTTTATGTTGTTATATTTAGGAGATCTATTGACTTCATTCACTTGTATTTCTGGCTCCTTCCCCAGGTTTGGGAAGTTCTCAGCTATTATTTCTTTGAATAAGCTCTCTGCTCCTTTTTCCCTTTCTTCTGCCTCTGGAATACCTATAATCCTTATGTTGTATTTCCTAATTGAGTTGGATATTTCTCGGAGAATTTCTTCATTTTTCAGTCTTAGTTCTCTCTCCTCCACCATCTGGAGCATTTCTGCATTCCCATCCTCAATAATTCTTTCTTTCCTCCACATTTTCAGCTCTGTTCTTTAAAGATTCCAGATCTTTCTTTATCTCCTCCATTGTGTTTTTCATCTCCAACATTTCTGATTGGTTTTTCTTTAGTTTCAATCTCTTTTGTGAAGAAGTTCCTGATTTCATTGAATTGTCTATTTATGTTTTCTTGTAATTCATTGAGCTTTTTTATGATAGCTATTTTGAATTCTCTGTGGTTTAGGTTATAAATTTCTGTGCCTTCAGGACTGATTTGTGGGTGCTTGTCATTTTCCTTCTGGCCTGGAGATTTAATATATTTTTGCATACTGCTTGAGGGCGTGGGCTTATTTTTCCTCATTCTGAAACCTCTGACCACAGCTTCCACCTGCTGCCACTAGGTGGGGGTCAAGAGCTGCGTATTCTGGGCCTGCCGCGATCTGTGGGCACTCTGGCCAACTGGATATGCTGGTGCTGCAGGAAGGGGGAGGGGCTCTTTCTTTCTCCTGCCCAATCCCAGGGGCTTCTCGTGCTTCCCTTGCTATCTGCTCTCCTGGGGTACTAGCGTGATGAAGGCACCACCACAACAGTTCAGTCCCCTCCGTATGGGAATTTCCCACAGGCTGTGAGAGAGCTTGGAGAGTGATGGTTTTCCCACAGAGGGCTGCCCCTCGCCCCTTCTCTCTTTGAGAGCCATGCTGACCTGGTCCCAGGGTTGCTGTCATTGGGGAAGGAGAGGAGTTCCCCTTACCTCCTTCCACTTTCTCTGGGGGTTCCAGCACCTCCACCTTCAGATGTAAGGCTGCATGTGTCTCTCAGACGTCTTTTGTGTTGTGTGTGTCCTCTGTTGGTATTTGAATGTCCTTTTTGTTGTATCTTATGGGGGAGAGTCTACGGGGAATGCTCACTCCACCTTGATGCTCCCCAAGTTTTTATTTCCTTCCTTCCATGTCTCCTCTGCCAGGAAGTTTCCTGAAGCCAAAGGGTACTCATCTCTGAGGGCACCAACCCACCTGCCCCACAGGAGTTACAAGACCAGGAAGACAGACATGGCCAGGTTTGGCCTGGGACTGAGACTACAAGAGCTTCAAATCTCAACTCTGTCATTCCCAGCTGCTGGACCTTGGACAAGTCACTTAGATTCTCTATGACTTAGTGTCCTCATCTGCAGAATGGGGTTCATAAAAACACAGACCTCCTAGAGGGGTTGAGAGGATTCGATGACTTGGAACATGAAGGCTGAGCCTGCTCCATGAAAGAATACACGTGAAGTGTCTATAGAAGCAATCAGTTTTAACTGAAATCACAGATGGCTTCATAGGGAAGGTGGCATCTGAAGTGGATATTCCAGGTAAGCAGCTGTTCATTGAGGTGTTATTTATAACAGCAACACAGTGGACGCAATATAAATGACTGAGGGACATTCTGCAAAACACCTGGCCTGGACTCTTCACAACTTCAGGTCACGGGAGAGAAAAGAAAGAATGTGGGGGAGGGGAGCTGAGAAAAGTTCACGAGTAATGAAGAGTATGGAGACAGCACATCTAAATGAACCCCATGATCCTTGACTGGCTTCTGGATGGAAAAACGCCTAAAAATGACTTGGGATAACAGGGGAAGTTTAAATTAAATCGAATACTAGAAGATAGCAGTGAGTGAAATTAAACTCGGGATGAGTGTGAAACTGTCATTCATTACTTAGGAGAATGCCTCCCTTTGTAGGAAAAGTATGCTGACACGTGGAGGGGTGAAGTGCTATAGTGTCTGTAATCACCACAAAGTTCAGAAAAAATGCACACACGGATGCACACATACATGTACACACACACAGAGAAACACAAACATGGAGAGAGTGAAAACAGTGTGGCAAAATATTAAAAATTGGTGAATTTATGTGAAAGGCATATGGGTGTTCTTTGCACTATTCTTGCAACATTTCTGGGTGTTTGAAAAATTTCAAAATAAAAGATAAAATAAAGGCCAAGTAGGAATAAATTGACATTGAGGATATTCCAAGAACAGGACAGGATATAAAAGAAGGAACAAATTTCTGAGGCTAAAGAAAGAAATTTACTCAAATCTCTTCTAAGTGTGATGCTGAAGGGGCCTGGCAGGGGAGCTTCAGGACCAGAGAAAGAGCCTTGACTCCACACGGAGCAGGCTCCCTACCTTTGCGACAAGGCCCTTCACACTTTTTACATTTGCGCACTCCGTCTTCCTCCACCTCGTAGCTGTCAGAACTGCAGGCGCGGACACAGGAGCCATGGTCTGTAACCACATAGTTACCTGGGGAAGAAACAATGAAAGGAAGGTGGCGAAGGCGGCTCCAGGTGCTTCTGGGTCTCACACAATTGTCTCGTGTCCTCCTATAACGGGGCTGATGAAAAGGGTACATACTCCTCTGGTTTTATTTATTTTAAAGACAAAGAATGAAAGGCTGCAAACAGAAAAGGAATAGAGTTCAAGAGTTTTAATAGCTTTCCACACCATGATATGGAGAAATAAAGATATCTCATCACAGGCAGGAAAACAGATGTGTTACAGAGAAAACAGTGTGCACGTTCACAAGTTTAAACACCTCTGCAGTTCATTTATTTGTGTAGGTTCTACCTTCGGGACTTATGGTTAAAGCTTGAATACTTATTAAAAATACGTGAACCTAAACAAAGACCACTCTTCCACCGAAGCTGCTACATTTGAGGTTGCGTTTAATTCTTGTGGGTGGCGTCTTCCCCTTCCATGATCCTCTTGGCCTGGCGATCTTCCCTTTGCTGGGGGTGGTAGGACCAACTGGTTCTGCATGAAGCTAGGTACATGGGTTGTTTTCTCAGCCTCCCCTCCCCCTTGAAGTAATTTATTTGTGCTAATATTAACACGAATACTAATATTTTTTAGGAGCTCTATGTGTTCCTGTTTTGGCTTCCCCAAGTAGCTCCTCAGACATATTTACTGGACATTTGTCATTTTTCTTCTGTGAGTTGTCTGCTTGTGTTCTCTTAGGCTGTGAGTGTTCTCTTGTGTATTTTTAAACTCTACTTCTTTCACAGATTATATCTGTGTCATAATTGTGGCAAGTTTTTTTTTATCTTAGTTTTTCATTTACCTTACAATGGCTTATTATTCCATTTGTGTTTTATTTTTTATGCACAGAATTTAAAAATTTTCATATCCACAAATCTGGTAGGGCAAATCTCCCCTTCATAATTGTTCTTAATTTTTTTTTCCTTAGTGAATCACCCTCCTAGAAATCAAGATTGGCTTCTAAAGCTCTTTAATCAGACAACTCTACACTTTCTCGATTAGGAAATAATTCATGTCACCATTTCCCCAAACGCTATAGCCACCTGTAGAACGCAAACATAAATAAGCAACACCAAACAACTGAAGCCAAACCCAACAACAAACAGAGCCTGTGCGGCACTCCTGAGAGGCACGGCTTTCACCAGAATCATAACGGCCAAAGAAGGCCGACACGCTCTCTAATTCAGGACCATCGATACCTGCCTGTCAAACGGCCCGATCGCTGTGGCCTTGTGCCAGTCAGACAAGGGAATATTCTGGACTGCTACACTGGACCTCAGTTCCAGGGGGCCGCACAACAGGCGGGTCTCTTGTCCTGGCCACCACAGCACGAGCAGCCCCACCAAGGAGCAGAGCGGCAGCCCTCACCTGTCGCCTGCAGCGGCAGGCTGGCGCCTCGCCTGTACACCCGGACGGGCCCACGGTCACCTGCCTGGACACGAAGCAGACACACAGACCCAAAGACTCCCCGAGACAGGGGACTCAGGGTTCCAGTAGGAGCCCAAACAGGAAAGGGCTGCCAACCAAGGCAAGGGGCCCTTTGCGATGCACTCACGGGGGCACTTCTTCACGCAGGTGGCGCCAAAGCTGTACTTCCCGTCGGGGTTGACGTCCATCTGGTACGTGGTGGGGTTGTAGAGCATGAGTGGCGGGCAGGTGTCCTTGCATGTGGCTTCGTCCCGGAACTTGCGGCACACCTGTCACAGGAGAGGTGGCACGCTGGTCAGGCTGGGCCAGGACCCTCAGCACTGTGTGACTGGGTGCAGAAAGCTCATGTTACAGTCCTTACTGTGCAGGCGTGCGATTAGGGCAGAAAAATCTAGCACAGTACTTTCAGCAGAGTCAGAAAGACCTTTCTCTTAAATATACTGTCCCAGCTGTGATAATTTCTGGACTATGATGAAAGAAAAATACATTTCTTTATTAATTTACAAAATGATGAAGGAGTTCACACACCAGAGTGGTAACTATGGAGTGAAATTATTTTTAAACTCAATTTACATTAGGTTTCCCTCATAAAGAACACTTGAGATACGTTTTAGAATTTATTGCCAAACCACAGAAAACCTTGACTAGGAAGGGTGCCATGCACAGAGGACCAGACCAAACACAGTGGTGGCCTCTCCAGCTACACATTAGAATCAGCCCAGACCAAACGAGGCAAAATCTTTGGGGCCGGGTCCAGCCTCTGGAATTTAAAAATCATCCTTTCCCTGACACAGTGTTTTGGATTCCACCTTAGGTGGGCCTCCTTGTCTGGAGCCCACGAGGGTCTTGTCACACTCGGCGCTGACTCCAGGACTCAGCTCTGCCAGTCCTGGTGTCTCCAGGACTTCCAAGGTGCTCACAACCAAGAGGCCTCCTATGTGTGGTGTACCCACAGCCTACTGGGGCAACAAGCTTTTGTTAGAGCTTTCTGCAGGAACAGGGACAAAAGTGAGTGCTTCAAGACCCCTTGGGGGTGGGCAGGAGGCAGCTGAGCCATGATGGAAAGAGCAGACGGACTGGGTCAGAAGATCCAAATGTAGTCCCAGCCATGACACTCAAGATCTGTGTGGCTCTGGATGGGTCTCTGAACATCTCTGTATATATTGTAGATATATATCTCTATATCAGTATCAACTCCCTAGGTTTGTAACGAAAATTAAGTTAAATGATAAGGAATGTGACGATACTGCTGCTGGCCACAATAAACATTAATGACAAATAACACATATTTCATATTTATGCTCATTCTATGCCCAGATCCTGGTTATGGATGCCACATGCATTGTGTCATTTAGACTACTTGACAGTTAGGTACCTTACTATCCACCATTGTCAGACGAGGAAACTGAGGCATGGTGATGTCATATAATTTGCCCAAGGTCACAAAGTAGGTGGTGAAGGCAGGACAATAAAAGATGCTTTGTTACTTGGCAAAGGACAACATCCATGTCACTACTACCAGTGTTAATCGGCAGACTTCTCCCACAGAGAGGCCCCTAAATCCTGGGCCAGAGAAGCGCCCCATGTTGGGCTGGGGCGCTCTTACCAGGCAGTCACTCTCCCGGGGCCCTGTGCAGCCGGCAGCACACTGGTTGTGGCAGCAGTCGCTGGGAGACCTGCCGCGGCAGCGCCCTGAACACTGCTGGGCACAGATGGTCTTGGTCACTGAAAAGAGCAAAGGTCACCCATGAGCTGAAGAGCAGAGAGGATGGAAGGGTCATTTCCCACGGACCTTGCAGAGTACTTGCAAACAGTGGATGAACAAGTGAAGGAAAGGATGGACTCCACAATTCAGTGGCTTGTTAACATCCTCAAACATTCGCATTCTGCCAAATGACACCGATTCATGACGTTTCTTTATTGTACTCCTTTTTTTTCCTATTTAGAGCTGAGTTTTGGGGTAATACGGACAGCATGCACAAATAACAAAAAGGCCTGACAGGAAGTAGCATTTAAAAGGACATAACAGTCATGTCACAAGTAAACTTAGGACAGATGGTCAAGTGTTAAGCTGACATGTCCCCAGATTCCTTGGCCAGCCACGCTCCTAAACAACAATTCTCGCAGGAAAAGCCTCTTGAAAAAAGGTGCTTGTGCTTCTACGTAGGTGGGTACCAAAAGAGAGGGGGAAACGGAGGGAAAGCAAGAAGTGTAGACTCAGGTAACAAAGTCTTCCATTCTCAGAAAAATCCGCCAAACATATTGTTCAGAGAGAATGCCGGGTAGACGGGTGGCTGACTTTCACTTATTTACGACAGGCTGAAGCGCCAAGAATAGCCCACACGGGATTAACCGCATGCAGGGAGATTTGCAAGACCGTCATTCACATTACTGCTAACATCTGGCCTTATCACCAAGGATGCTTTTTGGAGTCTTCAAAGGGAAAACAAAGACAGTCAGCTGAGTATGAGGGGGAGGAGGTGGCCACATAGTTATCTGAAAGTCTGCTCAGTGACTTACATTTCTGGCAGTTCTCTTTTCCCACACCCCAACAGCTTCCATTGGGACAGCCTGGATCACACTTTTGGCCTAAAATATAAAAGTAATAGTTAATTCATATCTCAGGGAAAGGCAACGAGTGACAAGAAACTGACACTCTTCTTAAGTCCCTGAGCAAAGTGACATTCTAGAAACGAGGAATAGCTTTCAAATTTCTTATTCTGTTTGTTTGTTTGTCTGGTTGCTTTGTAAGATGACTTAAAACACTCTTGTAGGAATAAAAAGATGAACCATGTACTGCTTCTGTTTACATTTCAGCTGTGGAAACTGAGGCAGAGAGTGATTATTGACTTCTCACAGGCCGCAAAAACCAGGATTTAAATGAACTCAAGGGTCCAGATTTCAAATTTGCTTAGGCTTGGAAGCCTAGCATCTCCCACAATAAGGTTAAGAGTGTTGGCACACCAGCCATCTCCCACAGTAATGTTAAAAGTATCTAATCTGGTGCACCCACTACGTTCTTGCTATGTCCAGTCTTGAGTGACTGGGTGGTCAGTCACCCAGGGGGAGCTGGGGTCCTGTAAATAAAAACCCCTGGACTCCAAGTCAGAGAGCGGCACAGGATGCTGCACAAAGAGTGAAATGTTCATAGTGTGTGTCACTTTGTTGATTATCTAGAACCTTAGCTATTAATTTGCAAGCTACTGTCTGAAAATATTTGCAATTGATCAATCAATTTTTGCAGTTTTTATAAATGAGCAAGTACAAATTACAGCTGCAGTGGTTTTTAATCTCATTAGCTGTGTTTTGTTTTTATCAGCATTGAAAAATCTGAAGACCAAAGTGTTCTATCTATACATAGAAAACAAGCTGACACTAAATTTGTCATGCAGTTTTCTGCATGGCGCAGACACAATAACCTAAAGGAGTTAATATGTGTCCCAACGTCTCCCACAGGCAGGAAGAATTTAGTATCTGAGAGAATGTAGATTTCAAACAGAAGAGCTGACGATTTGTCACGTGATTGCTGAACCAGGACACCCTTTTAATATGACTGACAATCTTTATGATCATCCCCGGGGCGGGAAGGCATTAACGCAAGGCTGGTGCTCCTTAGAATCATGAAAGACCATGAGGCTGAACCCTAGATGAACAGTGTGGGCTGTACGCTGTGAAGACAGAGAGACAGAGACAGAGAGACACAGAGAGAGAAGGAAACAGAGGGAGAGCAACAGCAATACAGATAAATGTTAAAGTGCTTGTGTCTGTATGGGGATATGTTATTTTCGCTTTTTACCTTATACTTCCCCATATTTTTCAAATTTCTATTATAAGCATGTAATAGATTTATAAAAGAAAAACTATTTAAAATAAAAATGTTTAATGGCATCTTTCTGTAATAGAGGAAAACATTTGAAACCAAGGAACTCAAGGTCTGCTTATAATTCTATTCTTAACTGTGACAGAAAAGAAATGCAGACACATTATATAAGATAGGGATAATAGAAAAAAGCAAAAAGAAGAAAGCATCCAGAGGTAATTAATACAGACATAGAAGTGTATGTATATATAAGAATTGATGTCACACTATACATTGCATTATAACTTAAAAAAAAAACTAATAAAAGGTTATGACAATTTTCCCCTGTCTTTAAAGATTTATTTATTTATTTATTTATTTTTTCCCCCCAAAGCCCCAGTAGACAGTTGTGTGTCACAGCTGCACATCCTTCTAGTTGCTGTATGTGGGACGCGGCCTCAGCATGGCCAGAGAAGCAGCGCGTCGGTGCGAGCCCGGGATCCGAACCCGGGTCGCCAGCAGCGGAGCGCGCTCACTCAACCACCAAGCCACGGGGCCGGCCCTTCCCCTGTCTTTAAATATCCTTCTACCTAACATGATTTTTAATGGCAAGGCTGTATCATAATTTATTTAACCAATCTCTTATTTTTAGATGTATAAGTTGTTTATAAAATTTATTATAAACAAGACTGCAAGGAATATTTTTCTACAAAAACACTTTTTTACATTCCTTATGATTTTCACTCTCCTCATTATTATTATTTTCTTTGGTGAGGAAGATTGGCCCTGAGCTAACATCCATTGCCAATGTTCCTCTTTTTGCTGAGGAAGATTAGCCCTGAGCTAAACATCCCCGCCCATCTTCCTCCATTTTGCACGTGGGACGCCGCCACAGCATGGCTTGAGGAGCAGTATACAGGTCCGCGGCTGGGATCCAAACCTGAGAAGCCCAGGCTGCCAAAGTCAAGTGCGCACACTTAACCACTATGGCACCGGACCGGCCCCTCCCCTTATTATTTATTTTCTTATTATTCCTAGACACGCAATTCATGGGTCAGAGGTGTGCACACTTTAAAGCTTTAACACATATTGCCAAAATTCTCTCCCTGCCTATGTATGTATGCCCACAAGCACAATATGAGAATTTCTGTTTCTCCATACCCTTGCTGATCCAGGTACCTAAGAATCAAAATGAACCCAAAGGGGCTGGCCCGGTGAAGTGGTTAAGTTCTCGTGCTCTGCTTCAGTGGCCCGGGGTTCGTGGGTTCAGATCCTGGGCATGGATCTATGCACTGCTTGTCAAGCCCTGCTGTGGTGGCGTCCCATATAAAGTGGAGGAAGATGGGCACGGATGTTAGCCCAGGGCCAATCTTCCTCAGCAAAAAGAGGAGGATTGGCATCGGATGTTAGCTCAGGGCTGGTCTTCCTTACCAAAAAAAAAAAAAAAATCCAAGGGGCCAGCCCCATGCCTTAGCGGTTAAGTGTAAGCGCTCCGCTGCTGGCGGCCCGGGGTTCAGATCCCGGGCTCGCACCGACACACCGCTTGTCAGGCCATGCTGTGGTGATGTCCCACATAAAGTGGAGGAAGACTGGCACGGATGTTAGCCCAGGGCCAGTCTTCCTCAGCAAAAAGAGGAGGATTGGCATGGATGTTAGCTCGGGGCTGATCTTCCCCACACACAAAAAAAAGAACAATGTAATGTTGGGGCACATTTCTTGGGGCACATTGGGTAACCTTTCTAAATCTCAAATGCCTGTTCATCAAGCACTTAAATCACCTTGTGAGATTTTTGGGTAAAGATTAAATGAGATAAGTTCTCAGAAGTTAGATGTGGCCTGAAAAGCACTAGGTGAGGGCGGGGTTTCTCCTTCCACAAGGAGAGTGTCAGGCTCCTGAACTTGTCACTGGTCAGGTAACAAATGTGGAAAATGCAGGTGGCAGGTGAATGGTGATTTGGTAATTTCCAATGGGACTAACCTAATATCCCTAGTTCCTTCTAAAAAAAATCCTTTATAGTTCTGCCACTTTGATATTTTCCCCCTAGTAGTAAAATCATTCCAGAAGAATTTATTGAATAATGAATTCTTCCCTTATTTGCTTAAAATGTCATTTCTTTATGGACATTTGATTTAGTTAGGCTTATTCTTATTATGTTATTCTTACATGTCTATGGCTTATTCTTATATGTCTATTCTTAACAATATCATATTGGTTTATAGTTCATAGCTTTGTAATATTTGAATCTTGTTCTTGCATAAACCTGTCCATCACTCTTCTTTCTCAATACTTTCCTGCCAGATCTTTCCCACGGTTGCAGTGTGATAAGGGCTGGTGTGCCAATTTGGGCTGCCTGATCTAGTCCATGGCAAACCCATACAAGCCTCACAGCCTTTACATGTCACTTCTTTTGTTATAAATGCGCAAAATTTAACCTCCCCATTGTCCATCAGATGGCTGAGGAAAGGTGAACTGTGATCTCATGGACAATACAAACTTTTGCATTGTAAAATAAAGCTTTCAGTTTCTTGCAAACACAGCAGTTGCCATCCTGGGTATCTCTTGGAATAATATATTTATAAAACAAAGGAGCTCAACACCCATGTTCACAGCAGCATTATTTGCAATTGTCAAAAGGTGAAAGCAACCCAAGCGCTCATCGATGGATGAATGGATTAAAAAAATGTGTATACAGACACATGGAATATTATTCAGCCATATAAAGGAAGGAAATTCTGACACACGCTACAACATGGATGATTCTTGAAGACACTGTGGTAAGTGAAAGAAGCCAGTCACAAAAGGACAAATACTGTGTGATTCTACTCATATGGGGCAGCTATAGAAGTCAAATTCATAGAGACAGAAAGTAGAATGGTGGATGCCGGGGGCTGGGGGAGGGGAAATGGGGCGTTAGTGTTTAACGGGTGCAGAGCTTCAGTTCTGCAAGGTGAAAAGAGTTCTGGAGATGGATGGTGGTGGTGATGGCTGCACAACGATGTGAATGTACTTAATTCCACTGAATTGTACACTTAAAAATTGTTTAAGATGGTAAATGTTATGTTAAAGGTATTTTATCACAATCAATCAATCAAATCAAATGAAAAACAAACAAAAAACAAAGGGGATCTAGTTGATTATGAAAATCCATGTTAACCCCAAATTGAGACCAAAAAACCCACGCACCCACTGCACTGCTGTGGGGAAACAGAGAAGCAGGACATGGTGACGGCTCCTTATGTTAAAGGATTGAAAGACCAGGGAGACCAGGAGCGGGCAAGCTAAGTGAAGCTTGGTAAGTGTAAGCCCCCAAGCACGTGTCTTCAGAGTTTCCCACACTGCGCTGCTGACGGGGCAAGTGGTGCAGCCCTCACCTCCAGCTGGCCCCCTGCCAGCCTCTGCCTCGCGCAGGCTGCTTTACTGTTGAATGGGCAGGGACTAGGTCATGGGCATAGGGAATACGGACAAACTCCCTCCCCAAGCGCTCATCCAGTTTTGCTGGGGGGCAGTGTGGGATTGCCCAGGCCCATCAGCGGGAGGGCAGAGTTCAGGCCCAATGCTACGAGAGGGCCTGGCGCCACGTTGAGACTCAGCAGCAAGTGAGAAGCACACAAAAGTTGGGCCAATCTCCTCATGGCAGGATGGGAGGAGCCCCCGTGCCAGGACTGACGGCCCCTTTTCAATGGCCACAGGAGGGCTCAGCTGTCCTGGGGGGTGATCTGTCTTGCCAGCAAGGGTGCTGTCACCATGAAAAATAGACTTATCCTCTCTGTCCTAAATACGTGCTTTTCTAGAGGGCAGATAATTTGTTTACTATAGTCATGCACCACATAATGATGTTCAGTTGACGACAGACCACATACACACAGTGGTCGCAGAAGATCAGCACCACAGAGCCCAGGTGCTCTGTGTAGCTGGACTCTGTGTAGGTGTAGGAGGCTGTACCATGCAGGTGTGTGTAAGTACACTCCATGATATTCGCACAGCGACAAAATCACCTAATGACGCATTTCTCAGAACGTATCCCTGTCATTAAGTGACATGTGACTGTACTTATTTTTGTTTTAATGTGACTTACCATCAACTCTGTCTTCTCTCACCTCCACCCCAACACTCTACAGCATTGCCCAACCATAGGAGCTCGGGGCAGAGGGGACTTCTGTGGAACACTTACAACCGCCCAGTTGGTTCTGAAAGTCCACTGACATATTGGTTAGAAAATCGCTGCTGACAATATCCCGCCACTGGATGGTCTCCACGTTGCAGAGGATAGGGTTGTTGCTGAATCGCACAGCGCCCTGCAGGATTTCTGTGAGAGAAAGGAACCTCAGTAACCAAACCTGCCATCTCTTCTAAACTCTCATGAAGTATGCATGCGTTTCTTTACATTTTGTGTTCTGCTAAAACGATGCCAGTGTGCAGATAAGACTCCTCAAAGACCTTCAGCAAGGGCAGATGAGAAATGAGTGGATGACAGTGCCACGGAGGAGGTAGCGTTTCCCCTGAATTGGGCCTTTGAACAACGAGTGATCAGAATTTAGAAACACGGGGAGGAAGGGGATAATGCTTTTAGTCAGTGGACGTAGCATAAACGATGAGTGTACGGGGAATTGGGGGTTCCTGAGGAGGCTGATCCTGGCCGGACAGGAACGACAGTACGACGACATGAAGGGGCAGGCGCAACAGGACGGGCAAGCGGCAATAACCAGCACTGTAGGCTGGTAATGTCAGGAGAAGGTGGGGATGCTGTGAGGTGCTTTTGGAGCATTTCATTGGAGAAAGGGGTGTGACGAGTGATGTGGAGCAAGAAGAATTTGTATGTACGATGAAGAGACAGGGCGGACACCAGGAATGCAAAGGATGTAAAAGACTGTACAACTGTTTCAAAGGAAGAACTGATAGGACATGAAAAATTAGGAGTGATTAAAAAAACTCAAGCCCGAGCAAAGGGAGAGTATCGCATCAATGACATTAAATGTAAACATTTACTGAATGACTTATATGCACAAAACATGGTAGCAAGTGCGTTAGGGTCTGCAAAGATGAATTGGATCAACGGGCTTCTCGCTAAGAACTGACACACGTGGGGAGACAGACAGGTCACACAGCGAACAACTTCATGCACACAAGAGACCATGACACATGGCAGGGCCGGGTACCATGTGAGTTGATACATACGCATTATTTTAGTTAATCCTCACAACGGTCCCATGACTCTGTAGTTTAAATATAGATACACAAATAATGCCGCACATGCCACAGGCAGGGAATGGATACACCATGCACACAAAGTGCCAGCGTAGAGAAGGGAGGGTGCTCCCAGGGAGGATATCTTAGGCTGTTGGAAAGAACGACATGTCCCAGCACGCTGACGGGAGCATCCTGCATAGGGACACGGAGGGAGGGTGCTGAAGGCTCCAGGCAGACAGAAGACGGAGCAAAGACACAGAGGGCAGGACAGGTGGGCAGTTTCTTCAGTGGATGGTGGAGAACATCACAGAAGACAGGCTGGGAGGTCAGAAAGGGCCAAATTGTGGAGCTTTGGATATAAAGTCAGAGATGACAGCAGGACAGTCAAGTGAAAACATTCACTACAGAGGGGGCCAGAGTCAGGTGGACGAAACCGATGAGAAGTCAGAATTGGAAGTGCAGAATAGGGATGTCAAGGCTGTCGTGACCATTAGGACAACAGACCAGGGTGCCAAGAAAGAGCGTATAAGATGCGAGGTCAAGGTGGGGCCTTACAGAACACCTGCGATCAGCAACTGTGAGAGGTGAAGGGAGGCAGCAAGGTGCTGACGGATTCAGGGGCCCTTCTAAGCCTGATAGCTTAGAAGAGAAAGAGGCAGTAATCCGGAGGCAGTCATTCTTTTATTTTTACTTTCAACATTGAATGACTGCCCACTTTATGGTAGGCACTGGGTTAATTATTAACAACAGTATTTAATTAATATTAAATAATTCACATTAAATAATTATTTAATCTGGATTTATACAACACTAATACCAGCAAGAGAAATAATATCATCAATAGAAACAGCTCCTAAGTGCTTTACCTATAGTTATTCACTTAATTTTCTCAACAACTCTAGGAAGTATGTTACCATTGTCATCCACATTTTTGAAGAGGAGGAAACTAAGACACAGAGAGAACACGCTCTGGGGGCATCTGGCTGGTGACGGCTGGAGCCAGACTGGAACCCAGACAGTCTGGCTCTGGGGTCCACGCTCTTAACCACACCTGCCTGTCACCATGAGATCGTGAGAGGCAAGACAGGCACACTGAGGTGTGCCAATGCACAGAACAGTGCATTTCACAAAAAGTGTGAATAGCACAAACTAGTGTTAGCATCAACACAGAAAGCTGCGCATGGGTGCTCTGTGCAGTTAAAGTGGTGAATGGAAATTCTTAAGGCAGTTTTATAGAATGGCAAAACCCAGGAACTGAACCAGAGGGCCATGCCTGGCGAGTTCCATGCTGGGTTTGGGCACATTGCCCAGCCCCAGCATTGCTGCCTGTTGGGCTCCCACCATTGCCAGGATGACTCTTTCTGGTAGGCATCCTCTGCTTTCGTCTCCTTTCCTGGTCAGCTCCTTCCCAGGAGAACTGCACAGCACATGGGAAGGGCGAGGGCTCGGGGGCAGGGATTTGGAGGCCATCCCTGGCCATTTTTTCACTAGTTTGGGACCTTAGGAGGGTTCTTTTGCCCGCATTTCTTTATTTGTAAAACAGCAGATTGTAACAGCTGCTTTGAGGACAGTTGTGAGCATCCAATGAAGTAACCAATTGAACATGCCTGGCTCTGCACCTGCCACAGAGGGAGGCACAGGCATCGTTCTCTTCAGTCAGTTTACATCAGCTTCCTGTCTCTTCTACCATCTTCCACAGTTTCCCCTCACAGGACCCTCACAGTGTCCTACTCACAAGAATTCAGACTTCTGTTATACCTTCATTCTCTACCCTTAACTTTAACAGGGCTTCGGTATAACAGTTTTACTCTGGAAACTGTTTCAAATAGGGGTTGATTTTTTTCTTTTTTATTGTAAGGAACATTAGCCCTGAGCTAACATCCATTGCCCATCCTCCTCTTTTTTGGCTGAGGAAGACTGGCCCTGGGCTAACATCTGTGCCCACCTTCCTCTACTTTATATGGGACGCTGCCGCAACACGGCTTGATGAGCGGTGCATCAGTGCACACCCGGGATCCGAACCTGCGAACCCCAGGGCACTGAAGTAGAGCACACGCACTTAACCACTAAGCCGCTGGGCCGGCCCCTAGGGGTTGATTTTTAATGTATGTTCCTTATACCTGAGGTAGGTAGTAAGATCGACAGTTTATTCACTCCCTAGGCACAAAAAGTCTGCATTCCCGCCCAGGTTATCCGGTCATACTCTCTTTTCCCTAGAACCTTTATCATCTTACTAACTCTGGATTTTTTTCCATGAACATGGGAGAAATGGTACCTGGCTTAAATCTTCCCTTTCCATCCCATTGCCCACCATCTTCTTAGTAACTTCCACCTGCTGTATCCTACACACAGCTGGCACTCACTACATTTGTATTTGATGAATCAAAGTCCTTTCTGAGCGGAATTAAGAAAAGTGACAGGTTTGCTGAGCACCACCCGAGCTGCCCTCTGCATTGAGAGCCTCCTCGTGCCCTGGCCTCTCACCCTGTAAGTTCCTCATGGGAAGCTCCCTCAGTCCGGCTTTATTTGCACCATAGTTGGATAAGACTGATAAGGCATGAGTGTTTTCATAGAGCACATTTCCTCGGATGATCTGCAGGTTTTCCAAAGGAATCGTCTCCACTGTGTTGAGGGCAATGAGTACATAGCCAGCAACCTCCTGGATGGTCTAAGGAGATAAAACGTGAACATGTTATTCTTCTTTTGAGGAACTGAAGAATTCAAGGTCTAAAATGGGTCCAGAGAACCCAGGACACCTAAATGAATGATGCACGTGAGTGGCTGACAAATCTAAAGCACATAGATGACTACAGCTGCATGTGGGGTGACAGGATTTCAGAGGATTCTTCACCTTCGCCTCTCGCACCTGCTGCAACAGTGGAGGGCAACGTGCGTTACTTAGGAGTGCTGTGACCCTCACTTTACCTGGTGTTCAACACACTCAGATGAAAATGGAAATGTTGTATTAATTTATTTTGTATCTTGCATGCTTTCATATTTAAAAAAAAAAAATAAAGAAACCCAGGAAAAGGCCAATCAACTCCAAAGTTCCACTACCACCAAACCCTGGAAGCCTTCAGAGCTGCTCCTATTGGCTCACTAGAGCCTACTGTGAAATATTCGGGAATTTTGTGAACTGGCTGTTAAAACTGTTGGTAGCTGGAAATCAACCATGGTGAGAATATTTACAAGGAAATAAGCCAAGGAAATAGGCAAATGCTACAAAGCAGAACCTTTTTTTTTAAGAGCCAGGATAGCACAGCTGAAGCAATGGTTAAAAGATGAACATCAGCGTCTTGGATGATAGCGGGATGCCAGAATACCTGTCTGTTTTGGATATTCTTTTATAGCTATAACTTGACACCAGCTGGTAAAGGAGCTTCCCATAAAACTCACCTCTGCATTCCCTGGGACTTGTAACTGTCAGAGCAAAAGCAAATACACTTCCAGTTAAATTCTGCCAAGGCCTTTGTCTACTTATCTTTACTTCTATTATATTTGAGTAAGACAATCAAATTCATAGAACTAACCTTTAAGAAGGAAAGGTCATAATTCCTTTGCATGTAGGTAATTTCCAAATTCCCAAGGACCACCTCACAGTTATTGAACATTCTCTGGAGGCTCAGAAAGTGGTCCTCAAAAGTGCCCAGCTGGGTAAGCCTGTTACTCGTGCCTTGGCAAACTGGAGAAAAGGAAAACAAGATATCACATGAAATGCCAAGTAAAGTAGCAAAACTAAAATAACACAATATTCACAAACTTCAACTAACTTTGTGCACTTCAGTGACTTGGAGTATTAATGCTGATCAAAGGTCACTCAAGGCAAATGTGACAAAAAAATGAGTTCATATAAGGCGCAGTTCATAACAAGGGATAACTCATCCCTATAATGGATGGAATTATTTAAAAATGTTAAAAATTTAAGGGAAATAGATGAAAATTCCATGAAAATCTTTAAGACAAAATAGTCTGTAAGAACTTTAGTACACAAAAAATACATATCACAAGGCATTTAAATAATATAATTATAATGTTGAGTTAATAACTGTATAATGAATTTTTTACCTTGCAAAAAGATGGCCTATCACATTATTGTGTGTCTAAAGAATATTTACAAACATAACATACACTAGGTAATATTTTCTGACCACAACATTGTACAACCTAAAATCAATAGAGAGTTTAAATTAAACTCAGCTGGCTGGATATTAAAAATATTCTTCTAAACCAATGCATCAAAGAATAAATCAAAGGTCTAATTATATAATACATAGAAAATAACAAATGAAAACATACATTTATTTTCTTTTTTTATTGAAGTATAGTTGACATACAATGTTATATTTGTTTCAGATGTACATCATAATGATCCAACATTTACATACATTACAAAATGATCACCACAAGTCTAGTAACCATCTGTCACCATACAAAGTTATGACAATATGATTGACTATATTCCCTATACTGTATATTACATCCCAATAACTTACTTATTTTATAACTAGAAGTACGTATCTCTTAATCCCCTTCACCTATTTCACCCAACTCTCCACCCTCTTCCCCTCTCGTGACCACTAGTTTGTTTTCTGTATCTATGAGTCTGTTTCTGTCTTGTTTTGTTTGTTCATTTGTTTTTTAGATTCCACATATAAGTGAAATCATATGGTATTTGTCTTTCTCTGTCTGACCTCTTTCACTTAGCATAATACCCTCTAGGTCCATCTATGTTGTCACAATGGCAAGATTTCATTCTTTTTTATGGCTGAGTAGTATCCCATTGTGTGTGTGTGTGTGTGTATACAGTAATACAGTATAATAGTAATATATATAGTACATATAGTATACATACTATATATATATGGTAATATAATATATATAGTATAGTATAGTAAAATGGTAATATATATATACACACACACACGCACTACATCTTCTTTATTCATTCATCCATTGATGGACACTTTGGTTGCTTCCATATCTTGGCTATTGTAAATAATGCTGCAGTGAACATAAGGGTGCATATATCTTTTCAAATTAGTGTTTTTGGTTTTTTTCGGATGAATACCCAGAAGTGGAATTGCTAGATCATATGGTAGTTTGAGTTTTAATTTTGAGAAACCTCCATACTGTGTTCCACAGTGGCTGCACCAATTTGCATTCCCACCAACAGTGTACTAGGGTTCCCTTTGCTCTGCATCCTCACCAACACTTGTTATTTCTTATCTTGTTGAGAACAATCATTCTGAAAGGTGTGAAGTGATAGCCTATTGTGGTTTTGATTTGCATTCCCCTGATGATTAGTGACATTGAGCATCTTTTTATGTGTTTCTTGGCCATCTGTATGTCGTCTTTGGAAAAATGTCTATTCAGGTCTTCTGCCCATTTTTTAATCAGACTGTTTGTTTTTTTGATGTTGAGTTGTATGAGTTCTTTATATATTTTGGATATTAACCCTTTATCAGATATATCATTTGCAGATATCGTCTCCCAATCAGTAGCTTGCCTTTTCGTTTTGTTGATGGTTTCCTTCTGTGCGAAAACTTTTCAGTTTGAGGTAGTCCCATTTGTTTATTTTTGCTGTTGTTGCCTTTGCCTGAGGAGACGGATCCAAAAAAATATTGCTAAGACTGATATCAAAGAGCTGACTGCCTATGTTTACTTCTAGGAGTGAAAATATACATTTAAAAACACACTCGCCTACTGAGAACCCAACACATCCTTCCGTTTGTCCACCAGCACAGGTGGACGTGCCATTGCTTTGCCTCTCCTGCCAATACACAACCTTGGCAGACTTCACTCCCTAATGTTTTAAGGTGTCAAACTTAATAGAAGAAAATATTTTAAATTAGGGGACAAATTTAGACTATGGAAATACACTTCATAGTCTACATGTAACAGCAAAGGAGAGGATTATAATAAAGTCATATTTCCAAACCTAGTTCTTTTAAAGACATGTTTAGGCAAGCATAACAAAACAAAGAGGTTTGGGGCTTTTGAAGCAGCAGCTTGTTAAGGGACTATACTTTGAACCAAAATTATCATAAGAGTGAAGAAATAAGGCCTCTGGCTGTGGAGGTTAGATCCAGAACTGGCCAGGTTCTTCCCGGCTCCAAAGGCACGGCTGCAATCAGCAGTTAGGTGGTTGAGTTCAAAAACAAGACCAAAGTCAATATGCAGGTACTCGCTTCAGGAACTCTTTCTAAATTAACATTTCTGTTTCATGGGCTTCTTTGTTCCCTCCCCATGGGAATGCTCTGAAGAGCATCATCTGACTGTCTGCCCTTGCATTTTGGTGCCATGGCAGTGAGCACATGTTCAGATACCACATACTCAACCCAAAGCATTTACACCAACATTAAATATGAAGCAATCTTCACGTCCTCTTGAACTCTATGGGGATTTCCCTCTTCTCCCCTTCTCTGCTCCCATTCAAATTCAGTGATAGAGAGAATTCTCACATGGGAACTATGACAGGTGACAAGATAGAGCCCCTGTCTACTGGCTCCAGGGTGGAATGATTCATCATTCTTCCAACCATAACACTGGATTGATCAACATCTCCAGGCTGCTTTCACGTAGGAGCACGGGCCGCTTTGAATGCAACCTCAGGTTGGAAGAGTTGTACACAGTTGGCTGCAACCCATGCAGATGGGGCCAGACTGATTTCCCAATTCTAAAGTCCTTAAAGATGCCACCACTGATGTAGGTACAGGGTTTTGACAATAATGTGTGACCTTTCAGTTGGCACACCATGGAACTAAAGCTGCTTTCCTAGCTGAAAGACTGTGGTCTCTCAACTTCAGCCTAACCAATTGGCTGTGGTCTAGATAACCACAAGTATTGGTCACACCCTTCATGGCAGCCGGGGGAACAGGGTTGGAGCACATTTCAGAATTTATTCAGTACTCAGAGGGATGAAAACAGTAACAGCTGCTTTCATTTTAAATGATCAAGGAAAACAGCTTGTAAGTTTCTCTCAGCTGAACCAAAGAATTTTTATTACTAAATCAATGAGAAAGTAACTTTTGTCAGTAAAAAAGGAAAGCATGCCATTTAACTTTAGCCTGTTACATTATAGAAAAAATAATTTCAAAAAGACTGTACTTGTGCTTTCATTCATTCATTCATTCAAAAAGTGCTAAATGAACACCTGAAGTATTTATTGGATGAACACCTATCATGACCCTTCATCGTTTACAATTAGTATGAATTACTTTTATATTCAGAAAAAGATTCTATATTTGGAAGATAATAGCGACACTACACATTATTGATGTGAATGTTAATTCATAAAACATTCTGGGAAGCAACTGGATAACTTCTGTAAACAAATAAACATGCTTAAATTCTACATCATGATGACTCCACTTTGGAAAACGTATTCTGAGGAAATAGACCTAAATACAGAAAAAGCTTCATGCAAAATTTATTTTTTTAATAATGGCAAAATATTGCAAAGAACTCTAAACACCCAACTGTCCAACATGTCTATTCTTGAGAAGAAGAAAGCAGTTGATAATAGTATTTGATTCAGTTTAAGACAAGTCCATTGTGAATCCTACTCCAGGGTTAATTACTCAAGTATCAAAAGAAATTATTATAAGGCTGTGTCTTCTGAGGCTTTCTCCTGTCTTATGCCCAAAAGGAGATGACAGCATCTAAGTGAAATCTAGGTGAGGATCAGAATGCCTTGCCCTAAGGGGCCGGCCAGGTGGTGCAGCAGTTAAGTGCGCTGCTCCATTGCGGTGGCCCCGGGGGTCCGCAGGTTCGGATCTCAGGCACACACCGACGCACCACTTGTCAAGCCATACTGTGGCGGCGTCCCATATAAAGTAGAGGAAGATGGGCATAGATCTTAGCCCAGGGCCAATCTTCCTCAGCAAAAAAGAAGAAGACTGGCAACAGATGTTAGTTCAGAGCCAATCTTCCTCACCAAAAAAAAAAAAAAAAGAAAGAAAGAAAGAAAAAGACTTGGCCTAGGTTTGATTGAACAAAGTATGATCTTGGTTCCATCTTTATACCAAATATCTCATGCTATGAACATAAAATAATGAGAAATTTAAATGTGAGACCACTGAATCGGTAAAATTATTAAAAACTAAAAATCACAAACTAGTTAGACAGAATTAGGACAAAACTGCAAAGAGCAAGAGTGTTTTAATTCACCCAGGAGAAAGTTTTTGTTTAGCCACATCCTCATTATGTGACCTCGAAGGACTTCTCTAAGTTCCCTGAGCCACGCTTTCCTCAAATATAGACATGTTAAAAATAATATTGGCCTCCCAGAATTATTTTGACCATTGAATGAATACAAAAGCTTTCAACTTTCTTTTGTTAAAGTTAACTACTGAGAAATGTGACAGTTATGTAACATAAGGTGCACTGGACAGATGTTAGGGACCTCCGTGGACGTGCACTTGCCCTCAGGTACTGTCTGAACTGGGCGTGTTTGGATCTGCAGATAGGCTTACTCGAAGATTGGGCATTAAGCAGAGTTACTTTGTCTGTAGAATATTTATCAAACCAGAAAAAGAAAGAAACAAGGGATACATTTTACTTTAAGAATTTCATTAAAATACGGATTTAAGTGTTTAAGCAATTTATTCAAAGAGAAATTTAACATTTCTTTAGGGCTATACATCTGAAAACCAGACAACCAAAGTGTTTGTGTCAAGCTTCACACAAACGCTAATGATTTGCTCTACCCCTTGCAAAACTGAAGACAGATTTTACTGAAACAAGAGCAGCAGGCCCCAGGGCGTGGGCCCTACAAAGCACTTAGCTTTTCATCCTCAAATTTTATTATGCAGATTAATAAGTGTATAGAAAAGTGGAAAGAACTGTACTGCGAACATCCTTGATTAGCATTATACTATGTTCACTTTATCACATATCCATCTTATTTTTGATGCATTTCAAAGTAAGGTACAGATATTAGTACACGTTGCCCTGGCATGCCATCAGTTATAGTTCAATATTAGTTTACAGTTGTTGTTATTGAGGTAACATCCACAAACTGTGAGATAATTAGTCTTAACTGTACCATTTGATGAGTTTCAACAAACGCATACACTGTAACCCACACTCCCATCATAATACAGAACGTCGCCGCCCCCCTAGTGAGTTCCCTTATGCCCTTTCCAGTCAGCCTCTGCCCCACACCCCATAGACCACTACTCTGACTGTTTTTCACTTAGAACAGTTTTGCCTATTTTAGAACTTCATATTAATGGAATTACACAGTATTGCCCTTTTGTGTAAGTCTTTTTTCACAGCATTGTTTTTATGAGATTTATCCATGTTGCCATGTTGCACTTAGCCATTAGTGACAGATACAGGCAAGTGTTTTATTATCCTTGGACATCTAGGGCTGATCCACAGTCTGGTTACTCTTTTTCTCAAGAACCCCCCAATTTATCTTAACTAAAATAAAAATAGTCTGCTTCTCCTAAGTCCTGAAATGTCCCGGATTTTACAGGGTAGGGCCTTGGCTTTCTGTGTCATGATGGGGGTGTACACCTCTCTTTGCCCACAAGCCTGGGCAAATCTGTATTGTTGATTAAGACACAACATTAAAACAAGTTTCTCTAGATTTTCCCAAATCCACTGAAACACTTTTGGAATTGCCTAAGTAAATTTATAATTGCTTTAATTTGTTGTTTTCTCAACTACACATTAATGGCTGCCAAAATAGTTGGGCTCTTGTAAATCTCTCCCCTTGGCCCCCTCAGTTGACTCTTTTATCCTTGCCCCATTTTCCACAGAGCACCTCATTTTGCAGCAGACTCACATCACACTACTCCTTGGTTTGAACTATCCCCAAGTTTCCCAGTGTAACTAGAACACAGCACAAGCTCCTCTCCGTGGTCTGCAAGGCCTCGTTCACTGTCTCCTCTCAGCCTCTCTCCCTGCTCTCTGTCCCAGCCACACGCCCTATTTCTCTCCCCGGCCCAGTTCTTGCCTACCTCAGAGGGGCTCCATCTGCTTGGAATGCTCTTCCATTTCTCCCCAGATCTTTGCATCTTTGTCTACATTTTATCACTGAGATTCCAACTCAATGGTCATCCCTTCAGGAACCAGATTAGCTTAAGTACCCACCCTTACATTCTATCATATCACCCTCCTTTCTTTTCTTCTTAGCGTTTGTCACCACTTAAAATTACTATTTGTTTATGCAACTATATATATTATTTGTTTATTCACACATCCATGGTGGGGAGAGGTGGATCATATATGTACACATACAACTCATTGGACCGACTGCCATGACGTGTCCACATATGTCACTGCATTTATATTTTAGATGTGAAAGCAATGGTGGCCATGTGACCACAGTCTTGGATGACTTGACAAGGGTCTCTTTGCCTTTCTTTCCACATGTCTGATGGACGAGGAGGAGGCAGAATGTCTTAGAAGAGTCTCAGTCCTCACAGCCTTCTGGTTGGTCACTGTAAAACCTTTCCAGTCTAGGTAACACATTTGAGTAAGCTTTAAAAGCCAGAGGATTTTTTTCCACTTTCACGCTGAAAAGGTTTAAGGCAATCTCAAATAAAATAATATTTACATAATAGATTTAGAAATATATAAGGAAAAGACACTCAAGAGAGTTTGCCAGAGGTTTCGTTGTATCAGGATTTATCATTTCTTTTGCCTTACTGAAATTGTGTTATGGTGGTAATTTCCAAATGTGTATGCATGTACATCTCAACTATGTTAAAATGCACAGAAATATGACAGGAAGAAAATACACCAAGCTGTTAACAATGGTCTTTTATGAATAGTGGGATTCTAGGTGTTTTTCTTATTTCTTCCTTATAGTTTCTGCATTTTTCAAATTTCCTGTAGTGACCATGTATTACTTTATAATAAAAAATTGCTGGGGATAAAATTTATAAAAATAGGTGTGAAACAAGCCCAAAAGAAGAATATTTTAATATAATACATTTTTTTAAATGGTGAAATGATCATGCATAACTATTAAGATCCTCAAAGTTTTACATTATTCGTGTTAAATGGCTTTGTGAAAGTGCTTTAAAAAATTAGAAATAATTGATGAACAATGAAGCATTATATACAAAAAGTGTTAGAAGGGCAAGTAAGTTGTAGTTTATTCACCTCATTATTGTTCAGAATAGTTGCACATGGCAGCTCTTGGAAAACACCATTCATCGCACAAGAGATGGTTTTGCTTCAAACAGTAATAGACTTGAAGAGTCCTCAAGTTGCATTTTTTTTTCTGATCTATGAATACATTTTTTACCTTGGTTTTGGGGAGCATAGAGTAAATTTATGCCACAGAAAAATGTTATAAATTGTGATTATAGTATCAGGCCAGCCTACGAAACTTATTTAACCCACACGACAGTTTGTAATAATAGGAAAGTAGAAAATCTATGGTTGAGTCATAATGAAATAATTGGGAAAACAATAAAAGTAAATACAAAGTGGCATTTAAATTTTCATTGTGGGTTTAATCAAAGGTTTTGTGGAATGGAAAAAGTCTCATTATAATTGTGAAGAAGATTTTTCTTTGTTTTCCAAAACTTTATATTTTACCACTAGTTCCTTATTTTATTGCATTTGATTTCGTAACTGATAAATAGTTCTCAGTTTGTAGGCATCCAAAGACAGTCATCAAACTGAATTTGAATCTACACTGCAACTTGGAAACGCACATGTAATACTCAAAAAGTCCTCTTAAACAATGGATAATTTGCATGTGCATTTCAGTATGCCTGCTGGACTAAACACGCCGAGCTTGGGCATGTACAACACAGCTACAAATTAAAGTAACGCTAATTAAGAAGACTTTAAAATAACATCTCTTTCATTTTTGAGTTGGGGAACAGAACACCTAAACTGGTTGATTTCCATCCCCTTGATTCTCCTCCTAGCCCTTAAAATAATCCCAAGCCAAGTTTATGATTTTTAAAAAATATACCAAGTAGAGTTAGGATACCTTTGCACAGTGTGTCCACTCTCCTGGGAGTTAACCGATGTTTCTGAACCCCAGCAAGGCCAGTTCTAGGAGGGACTGTGGAGTATGTTTCCAGTTACATTATGAAATATCCCTCTGTCAGTGTGAAGACTGTGATAGGAGCATTATGGCATTATCTCCAGCCAGTTATCTAAACTTTCTGGGTCTCAGTGTTCTCACTGGTTAAAATGGGACCAGCTCAATGTATTTGACAGGTAGTTACGAGCAGTAATGAAATTGTATACATGGAAGTGCTTCATAAATCACAAATCTCTCTAAATGTAAATAATGTGTGACACTGAGGCTTTACCATAGCGGTATTCATAGCAACCAAACCATTGCAACTTATTTCTGCCTATGTGTCTTCAATGATACCAGCAAACTATTTTTTTTTCCCCAGGGATTTTTAAATTTTAAATGGACTCAGCCCAGTTGACGAGTTGTGTTGAAATTTGGGATGTTTTAAAATTCTAAAACAAAAAACATCACTTTTCATTATCATAGGATGTTGTCCAAAAAATGGTCTTAACAATGAAAATTAAACATCTCAAATTACAGGGCTGGCAATCCATTCCATTTTTTTTTACAGGTAGTTGAATGGCCAGTAAATAGGAAATAAATTTGACCTATTATTGGACTATCAGAAACTGATTTGGACCGAAAAAGATTTCAGAGAGTAATACCCATCACTCTTTTATTCATTCAATCCATAAATCCCTTTTGAGTACCTACTATGTGCCTGGCAATACACTTTGTCTTGGTGGCCAGTGTCTCTGATCGTCTGTATTTTAAATGCATGGACATGTACTAAACAAAACTTCATGGATGGAAGAATTATATATATGAGATATACAACAGAATCTATATCAGGTCATATAAAATTAGACCTATATGTGGCTAGAGTGTTCCTTGCCTGAATATTGAATGCTGAGCGGGGTGCACTGAAGAAAAGACAGAATGCTGGATTTGGTTTAAAATCTTTCTATGAGAAAATATAAACAATAGTGAATTTGGTGTGCCTGGTTTTTCTTTCTAGAGATGTCATGAGTAAGCTCCTCCTCTCTGGCCTGGGTTCTGTTTTTCTAATCTCTTAGCTGGGGACTATTGCTTATTCATGTTCAGGGGCTCTCTCTTCACATACAGGCATAACTTTTGAAGTGAATAATACCACTTCCCTTCCAAAAGTCTGTTGACCAAACCACGGCTTATATCCATTGTCTCCACTGCCATTTCAGTGCTTCTGACCTATTTCTTCAGAGCTTTGCTGCTTTATCAGATTAGTACTTCAGACCCACCAGTGCAGGGCAGTGCAGAGCCAAGAATAACATCAGTACCTGACATTTGCACAGTCATTCCCAGTTTCCAAAGCTCTTCTTCAAGACAGCTACCGCTGTGGGGCACACCTGGTGGCGCAGTGGTTAAGTCTGAATGCTCTGCTTCAGAGGGCCAGGGTTTGTAGGTTTGGATCCTGGGTGCAGACCTACACACTACTTATCAAGCTATGCTGTGGTAGGCGTCCCACATATAAAGTAGAGGAAGATGGGCACAGATGTTAGCTCAGAGCCACTCTTTCACAGCAAAAAAAAAAAAAAAAAAAAAGAAATGGCTAACCTGCCTGTTACCTGGATGTGGAAGAGATGTTGAAGAGCTAGTTGCTCTTACCACAGAAGAACCCACCAAAATAGGATGAGTTTGCCCATCTGATTAATTGGCTGCCATCATAGAAAGCTAGGAGACTTGAACAAACGGGGCAGTATGAGATGGGGGATGGGGTGAATTGGGAAATATAAAATTCCAAAATGGGTCTGTGTCAGAGACTGATGCTTGAAAACCAGGTTCAAAACCTGACTGAAGTTTGACTCAAGACTGCCCTCTGTTTACCAAACCTTTTACCTATGACTTGAGATGGCTGTGCAACAGAGAACTGGTAAGCAGAGAACAGTGTGAAGGGTTGCTGGTGGGTGGGAGCACGATCCCTCAGGTCAACATTCCCATGACCCTTGGCCGGCTGGTCTGGCTATTTCTTCAACAGTTTCTCACAGGACAGTTTAATGCTACACATCAGGGTGCAGCTTTTCTCCTCCAAGATCTGCCCTCACAATCTATGTCATTCCCAGCAAGGTGACGTGGAGTTAAAGTGAGGCAGGGGTGACAAGATTTCACTCCTCTGGGCCGATCCCCACCCAACTCACACAGCTTCCGTTTTTTATTCTGCTCAGGCCCACATGACTCATTCCCTAACAACAAAGGCTGAGTAATATTCCCCACATTGGTCTGTTGACGCTGGCTGAGCTGTCCCCTAGAATTCATGTGAATGCCATGCGTGGCTACGAGACAGCATGGCAGGTTGGAGTCCTTAGCCTTAGGTGCCTTGGCCTTGGCCACTCAGTAAGGGTCATTCCACTTGTGCTCTGTGATCTGCACCAGGGCCATGAGGGGCTGTGTGTTCTTTGTTCATTCACTTATTCAACTAAAACCTATTTAATAAAATAGTACAATGACACTTGCCAAGAATGAATCAGAAGTCCTCACAGCCCTAGAGGAATATACTAGCCCTTTGGGGGGATGACTTTGCACATGAAGTCATCCTAGGGCGTCCCAAAGCCATGCAACGTAGAGACATGCTAAAGGAACACAAGACAGAAAGGGAGAAATCACCAATCTTGAGTTACCTGGAAGGGGATTGCAACATTCCTTATTACCAAGCAAATGAAAACATGATACTTCACATTCAGAGTGAAAGAGTAAGCTGCCTACAACTGCCAAGCATGGGGCTTGGTGATTTCACCATACACAGTTCCACAATTTACCACACTAAGAAAATAAGGTTTCTTCCATTTCTATTTTTTTCCTGCCTTCCCCTCCTCTGGGTCATTGCCCATATTCTTATTTAGGGGTACAGGCAATCTGTTCTGGGTTTGTTTAGAGTTACCTATAAGAATAGTTTCTCCACCCATTCTTCTTACTGAAAAAATTCTGGAAAAGACTTGCAATTTGCAAGGACATAAAAGATTTCCAATTCAGAATGGGGAATAATGACGTTTTTTGCGAGCGTTTCTCTGCAGAGACTCTGGGTTCTACGTGGCAGTGCATGTCTACCTCCTACCCCAAGATGGTTTAAATGTTCCTTTAAATTTTTTCTTCTACATTACCCATGGTTTTTTTGTGTGTGTGTGCTTTTTTTTATTGTGAAATTTTTGTTGTACATTATTGTTTATCAGTCACCGTATAAGTGCATCCTTCCACCCGTTGTGCCCACCCCCCACCCCCCTAGCCCCTGGTAACCACCAAACAGTTCTATCTGTCTGTGTGTTGGTTCACCTTCCACATATAAGTGAAATCATGCACTGTTTTGTCTTTCTCTTTCTGGCTTATTTCACTTAACATAATACCCTCCAGGTCCATCCATGTTGTCGCAAATGGGACGATTTCGTCTTTTTTTATGGCTGAGTAGTATTCCATGGTATATATATACCACATCTTCTTTATCCAATCATCAGTCAAGGGACACTCGGGTTGCTTCCACTTCTTGGCTATAGTGAATAATGCTGCGATGAACATAGGGGTGCATAAGCCTCTTTGGATTGTTGATTTCAGGTTTGTTGGGTAGATACCCAGTAGTGGGATAGCTGGATCATATTGTATTTCCATTTTTAATTTTTTGAGGAATCTCCATACTGTTTTCCATAGAGGTTGCATCAGTTTGCATTCCCACCAGCAGTGGATTAGGGTTCCCATTTCTCCACGGCCTCTCCAGCACTTGTTGCTTTTTGTCTTGGTGATTATGGCTATTCTAACGGGTGTAAGATGATATCTTAGTGTGTTTTTTTGTGTGTGTGAGGAAGATCAGCCCTGAGCTAACATCCATGCTAATCCTCCTCTTTTTGCTGAGGAAGACCGGCTCTGAGCTAACATCTATTGCCAATCCTCCTCCTTTTTTTTCCCCAAAGCCCCAGTAGATAGTTTTACGTCATAGTTGCATACCCTTCTAGCTGCTATACGTGGGACGTGGCCTCAGCATGGCCGGAGAAGCGATGCGTTGGTGCGCGCCTGGGATGCGAACCCGGGCCGCCAGTAGCGGAGCGTGAGCACTTAACCGCTAAGCCACGGGGCTGGCCCTTAGTGTTGTTTAGATTTGCATTTCCCTGAGGATTAGTGATGTCAGCATCTTTTCATGTGCCTATTGGCCATCTGTATATCTTCTTTGGAGAAGTGTCTCTTCATTTCTTCTGCCCATTTTTTGATTGGGTTGTTTGTTTTTTCGTTATTCAGTTGTGTGAGTTCTTTATATATTATGGAGATTAATCCCTTGTCAGATATATGGTTTGCAAATATTTTTTCCCAGCTGGTGGGTTCCCTATTCATTTTGATTCTGGTTTCATTTGTCTTGTAGAAGCTCTTTAATCTGATGAAGTCCCACTTGTTTATTTTTTCTTTTGTTTCCCTTGTCCGAGTAGACATGGAATTCAAAAAGATCCCTTTATGGCTGATGGTGAGTAGTGTACTACTTATATTTTCCTCCAGGAGTTTTTACAGTTTCAGGTCTCACCTTCAGGTCTTTGATCTATTTTGAGTTAATTTTTGTGTATGGCGAAAGAAGATGGTCTACTTTCATTCTTTTGCAAGTGGCTGTCCAGTTTTCCCAGCACCATTTATTGAAGAGACTTTCCTTTCTCCACTGTATGTCCTTAGCTCCTTTGTCAAAGATTAGCTGCCCATAGATATGAGGTTTTATTTCGGGATTTTCAATTATGCTCCATTGATCTGTTTGTCTGTTTTTGTACCAGTACCATGCTATTTTAATTACTATTGCTTTGTAGTATGTTTTGAAGTCAGGGATTGTGATGCCTCCAGTCTTGTTCTTCTTTTTCAGGATTGCCTTAGCTCTATAGGGTCTTTTGTTGCCCCACATAAATGCTAGTATTTTTTGCTCTATTTCTGTGAAGAATGTCCTTGGGATTCTCAATGGGATTGCACTGAATCTGTAGATTGATTTAGGTAGTATGGACATTTTAACAATGTTTATTCTTCCAATCCAAGTGCATGGAATATTTTTCCATTTCTTTATGTCATCATTGATTTCACTCAGTAATGTCTTATAGTTTTCATTGTATAGGTCTTTCACTTCCTTGGTTAACTTTACTCCTAGATATTTTATTCTTTTTGTTGCAATTGTACATGAGATTGTCTTCTTGAGTTCTCTTTCTGTTAGTTCGTTGTTGGTATGTAGCAATGCAACTGATTTCTGTAAGTTGATCTCATACCCTGCCACTTGGCTGTAGTTGTTGATTATTTCTAATAGTTTTCCGATGGATTCTTTAGGGTTTTCTATATATAAGGTCATGTCATCTGCAAACAGCGAGAGTTTCATTTCTTCGTTGCCTATTTGGATTCCTTTTATTCCTTTTTCTTGCCTAATTGCTCTGGTCACAACCTCCAGTACTATGTTGAATAAGAGCGGCAAGAGTGGGCACCCTTGTCTTGTCCCTGTTTTCAGAGGGATGGCTTTCAGTTTTTCCCCATTGAGTATGATGTTGACTGTGGGTTTGTCATATATGGCCTTTATTATGTTAAGGTACTTTCCTTCTATACCCATTTTGCTGCGAGTTTTTATCATAAATGGATGTTGGATCCTGTCAAAAGCCTTCTCTGCATCTATTATCATTACCCATGTTTTAAAAAAAAATCAACCTCCAACGCAAAATTATGTTTTAAGGACATCTCCCTAAATATACACGCATTTAAGTTGGTAAGCCAACTTAAATGAGCACTAGGAAAAAAAACAAGCACAAAAATAGTCCCCCCTCCCCCCCAAAAAAAAACCCAAAGCAAATGACAACAACAAAACTCTAAACAAGGGAGCAATCACTAAGACACTAGGAAAGGGTCATTATACCAGTGCTTTCTTCTGAAGACAAAGATGCTCCCAGCCCCACCCCTTCCCCTGCCATGGTAAAGCAGTGACATTCAGCATCCCGCCCACCCTTTGCTGTGTGAAGACCTCTGAAGGCGTCTCTTGCAGATCCACAGGAAAGCCCAGAAATGACGTCCGGAGAAATCACAGAGGGCTTCCTACACGGCACCTATAAGAGCGATGGCAGATCTGGAATCTGCCCATGAGCATCAAACGTGGAACTACCAGCACCTAAAGAAGCAGGGAAAAATGAAGCAAAGATGTGGGGAGGCAGAAGGAAGCTCAGTCACTCTACAGGAGGGACTTGGGAAAGAAATGGATGTGGGAGATGGGGTGGGGTGTGCGGAGGGGACAGAGCCGACACGGCTGAGACTTCTAAGCCGCTTCTCAAGTCTGAGCTTGCACTGTGCTCCTTCAGGCTGGAAGTGTTCTCTGTGTGGTAGTCATCATATCCCTTTTGCTGCTGAGAACAAATGAGAAGCAGTGAAAGGAAGAAAAATAATCTCCTTAAAAAGATTAGTGGCTTGATTTCACCAATGAGCAGAGTCTACCTGTTTTTTCTCAAGTTAAAGAAACATGTCAGGTCCTCAGCAGAACTATTTGAAGCAATACTTCATGTTTATGTCTTAAAGGATTCGAAAAGGAAAAAAAGTGGAAAGCTAACCCCCAGCCACTTCAACTACAGAACAATAAGCATGGAGTCACAGGTCTGGATTAGAACTCTGGTTCCACTACCATCAAGGCAACTTCTCGATCATGTTGAGTCTCTTTTTCTTCATCTATCAAACAGGGACTTACAACTCTTGGGAGGATGCAGTGAGATGGGAGAATCCCTGGTCAAAGCACCTGACACATGGTAGACCCTTAATAAACATTACTATGACCTGAATCTGAACTAAAGCTGGACCGGGTCCCAGTCGAATGAATTGCTTCCTTCCTTCCTTCCAAGCACTCTCGGAGGTTGAGCCCTTCTGCCCTTCTGCTCACATGTTGTGTGTGGCCTGGCAAGCAGCCGTGAGCTCTTGCTGCTGAGGAACAGCTGATGCTGACCCCAGCTCATTGGCCTGCCCTGGTCGCAGGGACGAACCTACAGCTTGAAAGGGAGGTATCTGGACCCATACCTGACCAGGGAGCCCAGGCCGGGCACTGAAAGCTGAGGAAGCCACACCAATTGTGCGCCTTTTAGAAGAATTCTCTTAAGAGAACTCCCAGCTTGCTGCTCAGAACATTCTCTACTGCTGTGATTTTTCATTTAGAGAAAGGCCCCGCCTGACCCTTTGTGGTGGTTTTGTAAGTATAGTTGGATTTGTGTGCTGTGTGTAAGCACATGTTTTTATTTAATGCTTGTTTTAAAATGAACAATTTTTTTCACTTACTCCTACTTAATTTAAATATTCCTTTTAAGTTTCATTTTAAAATAGGAAGAGGAGGTAGCAGTGCAAAGAGCACAAGCAGGAGGACAGATTTCGTCCCCATGGGGGGACCCGAAGCCCCTGTCTCTAGTTCGCTCTGTGACCCAAAGCCCACTTCCTGGGTTTATTGACTAGGAAAGACAGACTTGAAAATCACTAACAACTACTAAGTTAACTCAGGAGAAGCCCAAACCAAGTTTCCGCCACAGAAGAATCTTAATTTTGGCTCAGGTACTGCTGTCTCTAGAACACATTAGCCTTCCGTGAAGAGGGCTATCAATTAAAAGGAACAGTTTTCCTACAGAACCATTTGACATTAGATAGGTCACCTGCCGAAAAGAAAAGGGAATGGGTGATGCCAACCAGAGCTGCAGCAGGTCCAAGACTAGAAAACAGAGTCTGACGCATCCTTTATGATGGATGTTCCAGAGCAGGGGCTGGCAAACTTTCTCTGAAAAGAGCCAGAAAGGAAAGATTTCCAGGTTTGCAGATCATATGGTCTCTGTCCCAACCACTCAACTCTGCTGCTAGAGTGTAAAAACAGCCACAGACAATAAGCAAATGAATGAGCATGGTGCTATCGTGTGCCAATAAAACTATTTTCAAAAACAGGCAGCAGCTGAATTTGACCCATGGGCTGTACTTTGCCGACCTCTGTTTTAGAGGAAGGCCTAACAGGAGGTCAGAAAGTATATGAGTAAAATTCCCTTTATCTTGTGTTCCAGAAGATAAACCTGGTTAAAGTGATTCATTTTCCTCCAAGACCAAACTCCAAAAGGGTTTTCTTAGGTTTAAGATCTTTCTGTTTCATCATCAGCTAAAAAGAGGACTTGAAGATACGAGGTCCTGAAGGCTGACAGGGAAGTGCAGGGGCTGGGAAGTGTTATTTCTGTGTGTGTTTGTGTAGGGGGTATTGCAGCTCTGTGCTAGGCATCACTTACTTTCAGAAGTGGATATCCAACTCGATATGTCCACGTCCGGGAATCCCTGCTTTCCACATTCATTACAAATGGTTGTCAAGTCCTGCTTGTCCGTTCTGAGTAAGAATTTTAATCTTGCTAAGAGTTTGTGAAGCAGTCCACTCTTACATTTACAACTGTGTCACATCAGTATTCCTCACGTTGATCTGAAGCTAGCCCCCTGATAATTTCCTCCGGCTTAACACATATGCAGCTTGTTTCTCCTCGACCTCACAGCCCTGCAGACAGTTGAAGACAGTGACTGTTTCTCACCGCTTTTCTCACCTAGGTGCTTTCCTCCAGACTCCCCTCCTCCCTTGGGAATTCCATGTGTGGGGCCTCCCTTCATAGCGACATCCTCCAGAAAGAGGCCCCCTCCAGATCCTCTTCCTGGGTTCCTCAGCCCTGTGGCTGTTCTTATGGATTTGCACTCACTCATAGCTGGGTGGTGAAAGCATTCTGTTGTTTCACAGCACGTGTTCTCTCTTTAAAGAATATGTCATCTGAGAACAGCAGCAAACATTTTGTTTCCTTTGGCTTCCCTTTAGTTTATTGAACTGAGAAATTTAGCAAGAAATAAAAGATGAATAAATATTGCTGAATTACTGAAATATCTGCATTAACGTCATATATAAGTTTTCAGCAGACTCGATTCATTTTTTTTAATTTAATAACTAATATGGCAGTTGAGCAATGAAAATGGAATCTCCACTGCATCTATTAATAGTAGGCCTGACAGTAAATTCCTCTCAAGCTTGGAAGAGAAAGTGTTTTTCCTTGCTTGGGTCTCTCTTAGGTTTTAGTTTCTATCACATCCTACTAGCCTAAAAGAATTAGATTTGCTACTAACTGCAGATATAGAATTCTGTTGTTGAAAGCCCATTTTCTGACCGAACATATTTGAGATTTAACCAAAGTGATGTCTTCCAAAAACATGAGTCTATTGGAATAACAGACAAGAAAACATATCATTGCCATCCTTGCTTCATTATTGATTATCCAGGAGAATACATAAAAATAACTCACACAGGGGATTCACAAAACGTATTTTATATCTTCTTTTGAAAAAAATCCTACCTTCAACTTTTATGTTTTCATCTTGCCTACCGAAAACATTTTATACTTCTTTTCTTTGTTAAGCTTTCTTAAATAGCCTTCACATTTCAGTGCAAAGACTAAGGTGAAACCGCCCCAGCATGACAATAATTCCAGGCCAAAGAATACCGGAGTGGATTTCCTTATCTCTTAGTAAGAAACTCATTGAATTTTTTTCCCTTGGGGACAATTAGACACTAATCTCCAGGAGCCACATGTGCTGGTTTTGGTCATCAGAAGTGTCTTTCAAAATGCAGGTACCCTTGAGTGAAGTTACAGGCATTCACCACTATGCTCTACACTGAAAGAAACTTCATCCGTTTGCTTGTAATCCTAACTCTAGGAGACTCCCGGCAATTAAGGGAGAGGAGTGGAGTGATGGGGCTGGAGCCAAGTCCCTGGGTCTAGAAAACCACCACAAGTGAAAGCTGCTTACCCCCACGATATGTCTAAGTACCAAATCCAGGCTCAACAATTCACGCCAGGGATGGGAAACCTTTTTATTTGTTCTTGTGCCAGCCCTGGCTTGTCTGGCTGCCCCATTCAGTCTGACAGAACACGTCGACGGAGATAAAGTCATTCCTGGCAACCTGGGGCTCTGCCTGTCCCTGCTAGGCCAGTGCTGTGTGAGGACGGTTGTCCAATGGCCTTTCACACGGCTGGAGGCCTGGGCCTACTGCAGTGGACGTATTTCAGTAAATTGGTAATCTGTACTCTAAAGCACTTTTTTTATTTATTTGTTTTTTGCCTTTTAAGCTGACTGCCTGGTTATTGAGACCAGTAACCAAAGAAGTAAAAAAACTGTAAGTGTGTGCTTTATGTTTTAACTGAACTCATCCTTACACTGTTTATTCTGGCACCTTGTCAAGTCTTTAGAGGGGAGGTGGCAGCAGAGGTTTCCTCTACGGGGCTGTAGGAGTGCCCCCCAGTGAACTAACTTCTACTCTGTGGAATGGCCACTCCAACCATGGTTTTTCCCTTGAAGCCGAGAAAGTTTTCTACACAAGCATTTCTTTGTAAGCTCAATTAACTTTTACAATAATTTGTGCTTTTAGTTTAAGAACTACAGATGTTGTGTGGGTGGTAGCAAGGGTGAGGGGTGGGAATGAGAGGACGAGAGTGTAAGGATATACACGCCTCCCCCTTAGGAAAATGTGGTAACACTTCCTTTCATGGAAAAAGCACATCAATTTTTAGAATTGATTTAAATCGTTTGTAGAACAACTAAAGAAAGCCATGGCTGTTTGGTTTGGGGGAGGGCAGACTGGGCCATCTCCCAGCTTCCCTCTCTCCTAATGAGACCCAGATCTTTGTGACAGGATTATCTGGAATTGTAATTTTATGCTTGGAAGCAGTCCAAAAGTTGGGTAGCAGAACCTGGCCTTTCATCAAATGCTAGCTCAGTTTGCAAAGGAAATACAAAACCAAAAATATTAAGTAACAATTAGGAGTAAATATTGATGTGCCAAGGGATAGAGGAACTCTTATTAACTAGACAATAAATTAATTTTCACTGGGAAGTGGCTTTTACCATTAGAAACACACTTGCATTCCCCCCCCCGGGTCCATCCATTTATTATTTAGTGTTGATTTGAGGCTATATGGGGGTGTTTGGGTTTTGCTGGATGTTTGTGGTTATTTCATAGGACAATTCCTAAGTAAATTTTATACCCCAAATCCCACAATACTTTTCATCTAATGAATGTTACATTCATTATACACTCATCTGCTTACAAATAAAATAATATTTACAAAAATGTTTTATAGGTTACACTTGCAAATAACCTAGACTTTCTAATTCAGGTCTACCTAATACTTAAGCTATTTAAAAAAATCAACCTAATAAGAAAACTATGTACTGAGAATTAAGCCCACTAGAACGAAAGCCCCTTGCAGTCTTTGTACATGTGTCACTTCTAAGCAGTAGTTAATCAGAGCCAGCTCAGGAAACATTTCCCTTCATTCATCCAGCACATGTTCACTGAACATCTTACCAATGCGTGTGGTGGCCAAGTGTGCACACGCTGGCCATCGGGGCAGAATTCAGTTGCGTTTCAGCACATGGATTCCAGCTCCGGGTGCCTGCCTTTGAACCAGCTCTCACGGTACTAGCGGTGTCACCTCGGGCAAATTACTTCTCCTCACTGAGCCTCGCTTTCCTCATCTGTAAAATGAGGGTAAAAAGTGCCTCTCTCATGGGGTTGTCGTAAGAATTAAATTGTTAATACCTGTAAAACAGTGTCTGGCTCCTGTAAGCTATTGCTGTTATCATCATCATCATCGTGGTCATTTTAGTGTTAGTGTGCGCCAGACAACACGTGAGGTTCAGGGACACGGCACAGACAGGACTGATGCTCGTTCCTGCCTCATGAAGCTTCCAGTCCAGTGGAGAGACAGACATTCACCAAATCATGGAACAATTCTGTGCTGAATTGCAGCTCTGATCGTGGCTGTGGGATGCTTTGAGAGTGTAGAAACCTGCCCTAACCTAAGAGGTTGTGGCAGGATTCCTTGAGGAAGGGCCTTTCAGCTGAGCTCTCAAGGATAAGAGGAGCTTGGCCAAGTGTGGGGAGGAGCCTGGGGGGCTTCCTTGTAGGAGGAGTTCCACGGCTGGAGAGAAGTCTAGTAGAGATGAAGCTGAGAGCGCAAGAGGAAGTGTGCGGCAGAGGGGCCAGCTGAAGCGCTTGTGGGTAAGGATCTTAGATTCCATTTTGAAGGCAAACAGAAGCCTCTGATAGATTTCAAACAATGAGGAACATACTCAGATTTGTGTTTTAATCATACTTGCTGCATTTTGGAGAAGGCCCTAGATGGCACCCAGAAGTGGGCATGTCTGTAATAGGGAAACATGAGGATCCTGTGGTGATGGAAATGTCCTGGTTGAGATAGTGCAAGATGCCCCTGTTGGAGAAAACTGGGTCAAAGGTACACGGGACTTCTCTGTATCATTTCTTACAGCAACACGTGAATCAACACTTTTCTCAATATAAAAAGTTTAATTACATAACTTATTTAGAAGCACAAGCTGTAAGGCAGAGGTCTTGCAAAGGACTATCATCTGTAGGTATGTGTTAGCTTTGTGGGAAAAGCAACCACCCGATGCTGGGGCCCACAGTGCTGTTGGCAATGACCTTGGCTCCTGGCAGTGCCCTGGTGACAGGTGGCTCTTTCCCTCTAGGTGGGATAGATGGCACAATAGCTTGTAATTTTCAAATACCGTGATTTTTTTCTTATAAAGATAGAAGCTATTATTTTTTAAGGCATATGGTTTCAGTGGTGCATACTTGATTTACGACTAAGAATTATTTTTCTCTATGCCACGTTGCACCTTAGTAAAATTAAATAATCTCCCTCTTCTAACTTACAAAAAGGCCTTGCTGCCATGTGGAGAAGGGCCTAGCAGGCCTCCAGGGGGCTGTGGAGAGACCGGTCAGGCTGCAGCAGATGTCTAGAGGCTCACGCCTCCAAGTGTGGTCTGCAGATTGGCAGCCTCGGCCTCGCCTGGGAGAGTCTGTTAGAAATGAGGAGGCCTGGGCCCCATCACAGACTCGCAGGGTCAGAATCTGCATCGTAACAAGCTCTCCGGAGACGCCCTTGCACTGGGCTTTCCCAGCACTGCACGAGAATGGCGGCAGGGTCGTGGACAGCCCCGACAGGTATCACGGAGTATGAATCAACACAAGTAGGGATGGCATAATTACAGATGTGTAGCAGAGGATGGTGGCAGGAGCACTGACCTTTCCAGGTGGAGATCTGGAACGTTCGAGCTAGTCATGGCAGAAGGGAACATCCAAGGCCTAGATCACAGGGGAAGACACTGAGTTCAGTCTGGACAAGACAAGAGGGGCTGCCAGTCTAGGACAGTGCTTGATCTCCCTGCTAGGGCTGCAGATAAGAGCAGTGCACCCAAGGGACAGTCAGGTGGTGATGGCTCCTGACTGTTCTCCTCTGGGCTCGAGTCAGCCAAGGGCATTGCCCACAGGGGTCCATCCTTTGAGTTAGTTATGCCTGGTCCAAACCTGCATATGATGACAATGCAGATCATAAAAATCCTGAGATCCACGGTATTCACAGAGAGTCCCCTATAGTTTTCCAACCACAGGTTGCAACCAAAGAATATCATGAATAGCACCATAATTGTAGAATTTAAATTGGCAATTTTGAAAATCTGAAAACTTAACAACACGTCAAACAAGCTCTCCAGAACCTTGATCCATTCCTCTGTCATATTCAGCCTCCATTTTGAATGATTTACTCAATTTCATGCCTATGGTGCCTATACAGAAACCTGGTAGAGATTTGAAGCGTATCACTATCAACAAAACACGCTGAAACAAAGCTTTTAGATTTGATTGAACTAGTATGGAATGTCATGGGGACATTTTGTGCCAATAGCACAGGAAAAAAATATCAACAAGTCTGGACATTTTAAAACCATGACTGATCTAAAGCAAAGTTTTTTCCTGTAGCTTAAGCCAATCTACCCATCCACTCATCACCATTTACTGAGCGCCACACCGTGCGCTGCCCTGCCCTGAAGAAGCTCCGTCAGCAGCAGAGATAGAATGAGACCTGCTGGAAAAGAAGTTAAAGCAACTGCTCAAACTGCTGATTTCTTCCTATTCCTAAGGAAGGATAGAGGGCATCTTAAAAAAAAAAAGGTTCCTAAAGGATTTGATGCTTGAGCTGTATGGTGAAGAATAATTTGCAGTTGTGCAGAGGAGAAAAGGGGCGAAAGAGCAAAGGAAAAGAATATGAGAAGACACAGGAGTGGGAGGCAGTGGAGAGACACAAGGACGTCTGCTGAGCAAGTGAGGACCTCGATGCCAGTGGGAAGAGCACCTCCAGAAGTGTGCCAGGCACTGATTAGAAGGAAGGGGCCACACAAAAAGGGCTGGCAGTTGCCTCCAGCAGGGGTGGGGAGCGGGCAGGAGGAGTGATGGGGAAGACAGCAGCATGTGGGCTGGTTAAAAACGGGAGTGAGACTAAACAGGAGCTGCTAGATGAAAACTCCCATTATCAAAGCACGGGATGACGGAGGTCTGGTGCGCTCCAGGAGGGAGGCTGAGAGCTGGGAGGGAAGGAGGTGCGAGAGAAATGTGGGTGTTGGGGGTTTTAGAGGTGGAGCCTTCCCGGTTACGGTAAGGTCTCAGCGGGCTCTTAGGGAGGAGATTCCTTTGGTGAGTTATATGCTTCTTTCACAAAGTCTACTTAAGTAAATTGTTATCGTTTCTTCCACAAAGTGGGCTCAGATTCCACCCTGTAAATCTCTTTTGGATAGTAAAGAACCCCTAATATGGATTAAAGAGATTCTAATGGTCTGAATTGAATTTTTAAAATCAAATAGGCAGCATGTCTATATTAATTTTTAAAAATTTTATTGCGGTAAGACACTTAACATGAGATCTATCCTCATAACAAGTTTTACGTGCACAATAAGTATGACTTGAGGGAATCAGATAGCAAGGAACCACCTGCATAAAATAGACCCTGACAGGATGCTCCCCATTCCCAGTCACGCCAGGATGACAAATATACTTGTTAGATGACAATTAATTACCGCCCACACTTGACTGCATCCCTTAAATGCCTTTTTACTCTGGTAGGGGGAAGTTCTTCTAATATTAAGTTCAATGAGTTGAAGTTATCCAGGAAAGCTTGGTAATCTAAAACAAAAGACAAAAACCACCAATTACGCTGAAGAGTGTTTTTAACAGTGATTATAACTAGTCTGTTTTTAATGGTAATTCTCTGAACCCAGTGTTCCTGGAGAGAAAGAGTAAGCTAGGTAATGGTGGTTGGGCAGGGGGACACGGAAAGGAAGACTAGAGCAACAGAAAGCATGGCTCCAGGCGGCTGTTTATGAGGACAAATGGAATCTCTAGAAGGCAGCACCTTTTGGTTCTTCCCATCAAGGAAAACACAAGGATGCCTAAGACATTCTTCTAATGGCCAAGCGATTACCTGAGGAAGGGGAGCACATAATGGCCTTGAGACATGTTATATCTGTCATGCTCCAGGTCTGGGAGGAGCAGTGGTGTCATTTTGCACCTCCTCTGTTGAAGTGGCTTCTGAAAGAGCAGAGGCAAGCAAAGGAGAAGAGGCAGACTTTTCCTGAGAATGCCTGCTGAAAAAGTTCACTTTTTCTTTGGTCTCAGAGTTTTATCCCCAAATCTACTCATGGCCATAAACATCTAAGCACTCAGAGGTTTGGATCATATGTGCTTTCCAAAGAGAACAGTGTGACGGATTTTTGTTTTAATGTTCATTTGGGGGCTTCATTCCCCTGTGCAGTCTGAGACATTTCCCTATGTTGTAACACTTGGATCTGGTTCATGGAATCTTCCCCGCTTACAAAACAGATGACCTCTCACTGGAAGATTCACTTATCTTCTTCCCTCTGGCCCTGTAAACCAGTCCAGCAAAGTCCTAACTTGCAACAAGCAGGCAATTCACTCTACCAGAAAACACAGTTATCTAATCTCCCAAAAATGACACCTGGCAAGTTTCTAACCATAATGCCATTTGACTCATTTCCATCAACATTTCTTCTTACAAGCAATATTAACAATGCCTTTTAAGTCTGAAGGCACTATAACCAGTGGAAAATAAAATAATAATAATATGCAGCCTGATGAGCAGCCTCCACTCCAAATGAGTGTTTGAAGATGTGCCAACAATGTTCCAAGGAGAATGAAGTCGTTCATGCACATTCATCAAACGTTTATTGGGCCTGAATACGTGCCACGCCCTGTGCTTGCTGCTGGAGACACGAATGGTCTTTGCCCTCGAGGAGCCACCGGTCTGGGAAGGAAGATGGAGCCTGAATGCTGCAGGTGAGTATTTCTCACACCACCAGTGCCGAGTGGACTCGCAGGGACGATGAGTAGATGCCTCTTCAGATAGCTCTTTTCCACATAATGTCCTCATTGTTGTCATACATTCTTTACTAAAGTGAATAACTTCCAAATGAAAGAATGGAAGCAATTTTTTGTCAAACCAAGAAAGTACTTCCTTTTGCCATTAGTAAAGTTGCCCAACACCCATGTAGAGAGCTGAGTTATTCATACAGAATACCAGGAAGTAGACTAGTCACAAATAAGCCCTCTTTGGCCATCCACGTGTAGAGGGACAGCCTTGGAGAGCAGGCTGTGTCCTGTGCCGTCAGCGAGTACCGGAGCTCATCCTGCCCGTGGTCCTCCTGCCCAGGAGGACAGCACCTGAACTCACAGAGAGACACAGCAACGTGAGGAGAAACAAGAGAGAACAGCTTGTGGCGGCCCAGGTGGATGACCCTGGATCCATCCAGAGTGGAAAGAAACAAAAAGATTCCCCACCTGTATCTATCCACTCAATTGGAACACTGACCTCAGCAACAGTCGTACTCGGGAGCTTATCAGACCCCTTCTCAAGCCCTAATGGGCATATGAATCACCTGGGATTTCATTAAAATGCAGATTCAGAGATTCTCAGGGGACCTGAGATTCTGCATTTCTAACAAGCTCCAGGTGGGGGTGATGCAGGATGCACTAGGGAGGTGATACAGCCTCACAGGGGTCACGACTGCAACAGAGTGTGTCCTCCCAACAGGAGCAGCCATCAAAGACACTAAGAAAGAGAGATCAAGGAGACAGGGAACCAGGACAGGGCAGGGTCCCCAAGCCAGGAGACAAAAGCAGATACCATGTTTCAAATGCTGCAAAAGGGTGGGACAGATAAGAGGGAAAGGCAGATACTAATTTAGCCACACAAAGATCATAGTGGTAAATCCTTTGAACCTTTCCCAGATGAGTTTCAGTGAAGTGGTTAGAACAGAGAGATTATATTCTGAAGAAATTCAGACATTGAATAGGAGGAGAAAATGCACAGTGATATTCTCTTCTCACAACATCTGCTGGGATAAGACCATCTCTGAATACACTGAAATTTTAGTTGCCAACTGTTAAACATTGTTAGACAGGTAAAATTCAGTGCCAACGTTATTTTCATATATTTTTTTCCCAGCCTTACTGAGGTACAATTGACAAATAAAAATTGTATATATTTAGGGTGTACAATGTGATGATTTAATATATGTACAAATTGTGAAATGATTACCACAATCAAGTTAATTAATACATCAGCCATCTCCCATAGTTACCATTCTTTTGTGTGTGCTGAGAACACTTCAGATCTACTCTCTTAGCAAATTTCAGGTATACAATGTAATATTATTAACTATAGTCACCATATTTTTAAACACTCCATAGACTGCATTGGTGTCAGGCACTTATGTCATATCCCACTGTTATCAAAGAAAGGGAGAGTCTGGCTCTCCATTCTGAGTCTATAATCTCACTCTGTTACGTTTCACAGGAAAAGGATTTGTAGACCGTGCATACAGGGAAAAAAGAGTACTCAATGTGTTATTAGAAGTCTTTCAAAAGGCCTGTAGTTATTAATTAAAAATGAATTTCATAGCATTCATATTCTTATCAGATTAGACATATAAAATTGAGTCTTAACAATGATACATGTCTTTTCTTGAATGAGAAACATAGTAATGCTCTAATTGTACAATGAGCAGTGGGGAAGGGGGCAATGGTTTCAGGCTTACTTGATCCCCATCCTTTTCTCCCTGACTTTGGAGGAAAGGTAGGATTTGTTAAAAAAATAAATAGATAAAAACTTTTAACAAATTTTTTATTAAAGCTAAACTCTAGCTTTCCAGTTTGAATTTTTAAAATGGAACAAATTAACCAATTTTCCTGCTAGTTTGGTCCTGAGAAAACAGTGACAGGAAGATTCTGGGTAGCATTTCAAGCTGTTGGGCCGCCTTCTAATCTGCCACTTCAATACTCAGCCCTGGGGTCGCCTACCCGGGAGCCTCCTGAGGGAGCAGCCAGATTTTGGCCCCCATCACCGCCCCTCGGCACTTGTCCCGTGGCTCTGAAGGATATATTTACTTGCCCCTGTGCCTCGTGGATGTGACATTTCTGAGGGCAAGCACAGTGTCTATGGGACTTGCTGCAGCCCTGCCTCGCTGGTCGCCGACACACGTGGGAGGCTGACGTGTGCTTGCTGATGAACCCAAAGGTGCTGAGCCCTTCAAGCAGCGGGGAGCGGGTGTGCACTGGGGCAGCTCACCTGCCGGGACCAGAGTGGGGACACTGGCTTAACATTAGGATGGGTCCTCCATCACCCACTGGGCCCCCCTGCTCTAGCATTTCTGCCTAGAACTCAGAGGCAACTTCCTTCTAAGCATTTTATGAACACAAATAAAGGAATCAATAAAAATTTAACTTGTGCTAGAGACTTTAAAAGCTACTAATAATGTAGAAGTACAATTATAAGGCAATTCTAAGGCTGGATTGACAGACGGAGTCTGGGCAGGGTCAGTCCACATTCAGGTCCTGGTTTTCTTCTTTCTCCTCCCTCTCGGCCCAGTGCAGCACAGGCCCACGTCTCAAACTCACCCCAGTCTCCCCAGCATCAGCGCTGAGGTCCTACCTGCAACGCAGTCTCAGTTTGTCTGTCTGCATATCCAACATTTTCAAATGTCCGAGGCCTCACATAACACTTTACCAGGGGTTTTCTACAGCCTGACTAAACCCCTCACACTCACCACTGCACAAACGCACAAGTGCGGAAACCTGAGACACGGTTTTCTTCATTGCTCTCAGCGAGATGCCTATGTGGCTGCCTCTGGATTATTCTAGAGAGTTCTTTTAGTTAGGGCGGGCCATGTCCCACAGGAATGTCACCCTCATTCAGAGCTGCTTCTCCAGGGTTGCTGTTACTTTCCTTGGATCAAATTTGTGCCACCCCTCCCCACCCCCGCCTGCTGCAGCAGCCACAGCCAAAACTCCTTCCGTTTTGACAAGTTGCCTTGTTTATTTTTTGCAGCTTAACTGTAACATGCTTTCTAAATGTGGGAGTTAGAAAGTATGGGTTTTCCCAGAGGATATGGCCCTCTCTTCTAGACTATTACATCTTTCATTGGGTGCTATCTCATCCATTCACACCTTCATTCAACAAACATTTACTGATCTAAAAAAGTGGCAAGAAAACCTTTAACTACAATCCTACCCCACTTTATAAACCATTTGAATCAAAAGAGAAAATAAATTTCCCTTTGAATTTACTGAATAGTTAAGTCATTGGTATGGGAGACATGCACAGCAATCTTTTGCGGTTTACGGTGAACAATCTGGAAATTACAGTACCTGCATATGTCACAAGTTATTTTCATTTTCATTATTGCTTGAAAACAGATTTATGCCTTAATTATTATAAAAGGCAACAAACACTGTGGGACTAGCACTAGCAACAGAATCAGAGGGTCTGTGTTCCAGCTGCCTCTAGGCCACAGCTACCTGTGGGGTCTTGGGAGAGTCATTCAACCTCTCTGAGGCTCAGTGGCGGTTTTAGCGGAATTGTTGGGCTGGATGATTTCCAAGCTCTCTTTCAAGTGTCAGACTCTATGATTTTAGGAATGGCCATGGGAAAACTATGAAAATTCATCTTATCTAGGAAGAGAACAAAGCAAAAGAGACCCCGTGTCGGTTCATCATCCTTGGTCACAGCTGATTGCAGCCCATGGCCATGCACAAAGGAAGCAAGCTTTTCTGGAGCAAATATGAATTTGTGTCAAAAAAAAAGAATCTGTAGAGAGTGGAGTATAAACAACAAACCATTATCAAATCTAGTATGCCTGAGGGCGTTGCTGTTTTCAGATATTATGTCATGTAATCTTCACTCAATCTGGTCCTTTATTTCCGTTTTACAAAAGGAGAAACTGAGGTTTACCGATCTTAAGTTACTCCGCTGACAAGGGGCAGAAGCAATATTCAAACCCGTCTCTGCCTGGCTCCACGGCTTGTACACTGTCCAAGGCCCCATGCTGCCTCCTTGGCATTAAAGGCCATATGTATCAATTCATGAAAGTTAATTAATTTTTAGAGAAGGTTAATTAATATTAATTTTCATCGTTAGATTTCCAGGGAGCAAACTCATCAGAACAGCTAAAATGAAAAAGTCAGACAATACGTGCCTTGGGGAGGATCCAGAGCAACTGAAACTTTCAAACAATGCTGGTGGAGTAGAGTTTGCTGAAATCACTTTGGAAAACTTTTTGGCAATATGTACTAAAGCTGAGCAAACCCATACCCTATGACTCAGCAATTCCACTGGCAGGTACCCAACAGCAAAGCATACAAAAGTGCACCAAGAGACATGTGCCACGATACTCATAGTCTCATAATTGCAAAAAAAGAGAAACAACCCACACACCCATCAGTGGGAGAATGGATAAACACAGCATGGTATGCTCTTACAATGAACTATACAGCTGAGAATGGAAGAAAAACGACATAGAACAACACGAACAGATTTTGAACACATAATGTTGAGCAAAAGAAACCAGACACAAAAGAGTACACACTGTATGATTCCATTTATACAAAATTCAAGAATAGGCAACACTAATCCATGGTGTCAGCATCAAGACAGTGGTTACCATATCCCAGAACGAAGCACAAGAGGCCTGTCGTCCTGATCCGGGCGCTGGTTACAAAAGGGGGTTTGGTTTGTGAAATCTGTCAAATTGCACATCTTTGATCTGTGCCCTTTTCTGACTTTATGTTATACTTGAATTGAAAGTTTACTTGAAAAAATTCTAGGAAAGCTGCTCCCTATGAGAAAAGCCGCCAGGGTGGAACAGAATCCCCCATGAGGAACTCAAGTTTTCAGCAGGGAGCTGGCAGAGTGCTTGGGGCTGGCAGAGTATCTGAATGGGAGAGCACTGAGGAGGCCAGAATGATGTGATCCAGCTCAGGACCCTTCATAGCCTCTCACTAAGTTATAAGCAAAAGGTGAGGTGCTTGGTGTGATTGGATTCCTTGTGGAGAGCTGGCAGGGGGGGAATTTTGAGCACAGTGTGGGCACAGAGGTCTCAAACACCTGTCCTAGAGCAGAAGTAGAGAGCAGAAGGCCGGGACTCTGCCGAAGTTTGAGATCCGGGGATCTACCTGCATACAGAGTTATTTAGATGAAGAACATGTATGACTTTCTTGAATTCATGCTGCCAAGTCTTTCTTTGCCTGGGTAATCTTTCTTTTCTAGCATGATTAAGATATACTTACAGGTGTCAAACAAGTCAAGTTATAACAATAACCATGGCTCCACATGTTTTGCCCCCTATTCCAAATTGAGTAAGCTAACACAAAACACTGAACTCTCGCTCAGGAATACTTTTATTTCCAACTTCACATTCTCCAACTTCACATACTTATCCATATTACTTGGGAAGTGCTGTGCGTGTGTATGCATCTTCCTACACATAACCTGCTGTCATTTAAAACATAAAATTATAAAAATACATGATTGCCCTGAGGATTATAAAGTTTACTGATGTCATTCTCCATTCCAGTTATGCAATCCAGGAGCCAACCAGTCCAACTACCCAGAGACACTGGCATGTTGTTGTAGGAATGGAATTAGATGGGGACGGAAGGGCGCACAGGAAGTTCTCCTCGTAATTGACAGACGATGTAAATAAACGACCGGGTCCTGATAGCAGCAGCCTCATGTAGGAAAGGAACCTGTGGGTGGGAAGTGAAACCTGTGGCGGCCATGCCCCTGCTGCCCCAGCGGCCCCCATACCAGGGGCTCATGGTCCCCACAGTCTCCGCCTGCAAGGAGGCTTCCAGGAAACCCTTGAGATTTAGAGATCGTGAGTCACCCTTCCATCCTGAGACTGATTATAGAATCTACTTTTAAAAGACAGAATAGCTAAAATCTTATGTAATGATAAATATAACTTCTTAAAATGTGATACAGGACAATACCTATTTGTTAAACAGAATTCATAAAAACAGCAACCACTGGGGCCGGCCCAGAGGCGTAGCAGTTAAGTTTACGCTTTTGGCTTCGGAGGCCCAGGGTTTGCCGGTTCAGATCCTCGGATCCTGGGCATGGACCTACTCACCGCTCATCAAGTCATGCTGAGGCAGCGTCACACAGAGAAGAGCTACAACTCTACAACTATGATACACAACTATGTACTGGGGCTTTGGGGAAGAAAAAGAAAGAAAAACAGGAAGATTGGCAACAGATCTTAGTGCAGGGCCAGTCTTCCTCAAAAAAATACAGCAACCACTGATTGAATATTTACTTTATGCGGGTAATGTGCGTGGTATTTTTGCAGTAATCCTGGCAGGTAACATCCTTATCCACAAGCCTTTAAAAAGTGATCATGCCTGTAAAGTGTCTGACACACTTTTATTGTACTTTTGTCTAAGTATAGTCCAGAATGGCCATGCCTTATTTGTTAAATCAAAGAGAAGGTACTAAGTGTGGAGAAAAAAGGAAAAAGCCACTAGTAGTATCTTTCTGGAGCAGTGTTTCCTGCCCTGGCTACACATTAGAGTCCCTCCCACCAAGGCAGCACCTGGACCCAGGAGATCAGGACGTGGGGCGGAGCCTGGGCCTCAGTGTTTGTGCAACTCCATGTGGCCCCAGGGCTCCTGCAGGAAGGCATGTGTCCTGCTTTCTGGCAGTTTGTGGGCATTTGGGTGGGACTTGAACTATTATCAAAAAATCCTAGAGCCAAAACATAGTGGTGCTTCTTATCAAAATACCTTGGTCAAAGCTAAATATTCAGGGATGTTTGTATCAGAATGTTGAACAAAAGCTAGATTTCTGAGCTATGTTTTTGGATCAATAGTGAACCTAATGGAAGCTTTCAATAAATTTCCCCTTTTGATTCCTTTTCGGAATGGTCCATTGAAAAAACTGTAAGAATGTGGAGAGATGATTTACTTATCTACAGGGCAAAAACATAATATTTATACACATCAAAGACTTTTCACATTTTTAGAGGAAAAATGAAATCAAAGGCACCCTCCTGCAAACAGATGGGAAAAGTGAGAGCTATCAGGTGTTTTCAACTGTCCATTCACTTGGAAAACAAGAAGGAAATTGCCTGAGTGCGAGGTGATTTGACTAGGAAATTTTTGTATGGATTAACAAGTTTACTGAACGCTCACTGCTCACTATACACGAGGCACACACATTATCTCACCTAGTCACGACACAATGAGACGGAGTTAGCAGTATTAACAGCATGGTGTCATTATTAGTCAGAACGTTGAGGGAATGAGTTGTTCTAATTCACTGAACTCTCTAACTGAAAGTTGAGTAACAAAGCCTCTTTCCAATTTGACTTTTGAAAACCTTTTTGAAGTGTATGGGAAGGATTGTTCTGCTGCCCAGACAGTCTTCTTCATACTGGTTCCAGGGTCTAGTCCAGTTACCTCCATCTTTTCACTCAAAAGTGTCCTAGTTTGGAGGGAAAATTATATGGACACCTTGAGTCTACAGGACATAATTTTATCTTCCTTTGATGACATCTTGGGATCATCATGCTAAAATCGGTACCTATGGCAGAAGACCATGGCTGTACTCCAGGGACCGGGCTGCAGTTCCAGCGTGACCGTAAGGCTGTGTTGTGTAATGAAAAGTACACAGGCTGGAGGTCAGGAGACAGATTCCAGGGCTCGGCACAATGCCACTAAGTGCCTGTGTGACCTGGGCCACTCAGAGAAGCCCTCTGGACAGCAATTTCATAGCCTGTACAAGGACTGTCAAGATATCACATTTCCAACAATGTTCACATCCATTGTTTACTTTTCAATTCTAATGGCAAAAGCCTGAGAAGCATGTAGGACAACCCCCATCGGTTTTCATGTGAGGCTACTGATGCACAGATGGGTGGCCCAGCTCTGAGCTGGCTTTCTGATCTGGACCTGCCCTTCCTCCATGCTTCCCCGTCTGCCAAGGAGCCCGCCAGGGAGCCCCCAGGCCTCATTCTGAGGCCATGTCTAGACAATGCTAAAGCCCTTGATTGAAAGTGACAACCCCTAACTAATCATCTGTTTGTTATGACCCCAAATTACAGGTTGAGCGGTAGACCTCTCCCACCAGCTGCCTCAGCCGCCTGGCTCCTGTGCTGTCACGGTTGGCCCGAGGTTCCGTCCCTGCCACTCAGGGCACAGAAGTCTTTTATTGCTGCACTCGGAGCTGGGACGAGAGAAGAACACTGAGCTGCAGCAGTCAAAATATCATGACGAAACCAGCCTTAAATCAATGTTGACATCAACGTGAAATATCCATACATCATGAGACACAGAAGGCTTGAAAACTGTCCCTTTGTGAAGATTTTTGCACATAATATAAAGGAGTAAGCTGTAGAGCACAGGTTAAATTCTTATCATTATTGTGTTGGTTTTTTTTCACCCTGAGAAGGCCTATGTAAAAGGCAGCTTCTATGCATCAGGCAGAACGGCCTTTGCTGCCCTGTCACCTATGAATCTTGTGCACTGAACAGCGGAGGGTGTTTCAGGTGAGGCTGGAGATCCCAGGGGTTGGCATCAGTCCCGCCTTGAGTTTCAGTTCCAGCTCTGTCATGCACTGGCGGGAGATGTCAAGCCCATCACTCAGCCTCTCCCAGCTCCTGTGTCCCCACCTGAACGTCAGCTGTGGGTGGCTCCTGGATTAAGCAAGATAATGTGACAAAAGCTGTTAGCACAATGCCTGGCACAGAGTAACACATAATCAGGAGTATGTGTTTCACCTCCTTCCTGCTTTGAAAACGTCTCCTTTTATTAGCATGATCCCAAGCCCTCCTAAGTGTGGTATTTATATGGTATTTACTAGTGGGCTGCTAACATAAAAGGCCAGGGCGGCTTTTACAGAAGAGCTCTCTAATATCAAGGAGCCCAAAATGCTTCTCAGGCTCACACTGGTCTATTCTGATCTTATCTTAATTAAACTTATTTAACTGAACTCATTCATTCCTGAGGTAAAGCCAGCTCACACTTCAAGTCAAGGAATTCATTTCTATGGGATTTTATTCAATCTATCTAGTAGCAATATTTTTTTTAATGTTGTTTTAGACCACATTTTGGGCAATTTTAAACCTACTAATACATTTATTGCTGCATTTTATTCAAGAAGGCTGGCAGGTCGTGCTTGGAGCCTGTCTGAATTGGTTATAACAACAGGTTCAGGAAACTGAAACCCAAGTCTAATAAAAAAAGGTGTGAGGGAAAAAAAATCCAGCAAGCAAGCAAGAGGAAACTTGCCTAGTTGGGCAGCTGCTCTGAAACTGGTTACTGTGGATTGCAAATCATACCCTGGTTGATTGAGCCCCAGACCACAAAATTTCTAAAGAATGAAGCAAAACACTTTAGTTCTAGTGCACTTTGCTGTAAGATGTGAGTCGACTGGAGTCAGCAGACCCAGCCAGGCACCCAGGAGAGCATGCTCCACTTAATACCCTCACCCAGCTGGCAGGATTTCTTGGGAAGAGTGCAGTCAGCTGTCTACCAGCGTTCAGTGATTCCAAATCCAATTTCTATGGTTTCTGAATCAGTTCCTGGGATATAAATGGAAGGGGGAAAAACAACAATGATGCTTCCAAGAATGAAAGCAGTGTAAGTCTGGAAACCCCCCAAAACTCCACTTGCTGGAAGGAAGCTTTTCTGAAGGCACTTGAATCCCCTTCATTTCTGCATAGTGTCAATGGAAAATGAAATCACTCCCTTCCTGGGTTTGAAATGCTTCTCCAGCTACTTCACACCTGGGCCAAAAATCTGCCAGGGGCCAGCTGGTCATTGTGCAGAGTCTGGTGGCTGATGGCCAATGAGGGGCAAGAGAAAAGAAGTTTGGCTAAAATTGGTCCCCCAAAAAGTCTGAAAAGCAATATTTGAAATTTGACTTCCAGATATGAAAGGGAAGCAGCATAGAAACCCAGTAATGACAGGAGAGGGAGATGCCTGGGTCCTTGATTCTGTTCATGCAGCAATAGTCTCTTATGAATTTCTTGGTTATGGATACATGTTAATTGAGCTATAAATAATATCATAATCTTAAGCCATTTAAGATTTAAAACAAAGCCCTACAAATCATTGAGGTTGGTGCCAATGAAAACCTTGGATTGTGCCCAATCTCTGCCTGCCTTTCCTGGAAGCAGAAGGCAAGGGAGGGCTGCACCATGCTGAGGGACTGTACCCGGAAGGCTGGGCAGGCTGGGCTGCAGCCACCCAGACATAAATTTCTGTTTCATTATCTACTGGGATGAGCAGTGATCAATTCACAGAGACATCTATCCCTATAGAGAAGCCTTTTCTCTCACCTAGGCTACATTCCTATGAAAGTTAAAAACATCTCTCTCTTTGGACATTCTCATAAGATTCATATGGATCTCCTCCCCTACCCTCTTCTCCAACAAAATCTTATAATCACACTCTTAACAATACATGTTTGTATTATTATATCTAAAATGTTTCTATCTTTTTGTGTGCCCTCACCGGTTTTCACATTTGGTTATCTCGATAACCTTCTTGGGTGTGGAGAGGTAGCTAGCTGAGATCATGCATTGCAAATGCACAACCAACCTTGACTAGGACTGGTTTCCTCTTCCTTCTGAAGTTCACTGGAGAACTATTTTGGTACTCATTCAAAAAGAGAATGGTTTTATATGTCTGTTTTTGTTTGTTGAAGTACCAAAGAGGTCTCCTTGTCCTGCAAGTAAACACATGCCCACAGTCCTAGGCCCAAAGGATTGATAGAATCTGTCCTTTGAGACACAAGTTTACCAGGAGGAAGTATCACTTTAAGGTCTGAAAAGGAATTAAACCTCTGCAAAGGTAATGCTCTGACTAACAGTGACTCATATGGGAAAGAGAGCAAGCCTTTGAAATGACTGTTTCAGGACTTGTCTTGTCTTGCGTTCTGCTTGGTCTCTGGTGATCGGACTACTGGCAACGAGTAAGCAGCAAGCACTGCGCTGGCGCCTTACAGCAGGCCCTGGTATCTTGCGAAGAGGCCGGGAGGCCGAAGCTCAGGGCAGAGTCAGCCTGAAGTCACTGCCACCTGGGAACACAGCCCAGTGCCAGTATTCCACTCCTCTAGATACTCCTTACAAGCTTTCCAACAAGAATGTAAGCATCCTGGTTTACCTACAGTAGCATTTGATACTTGGGAAGAATATAAGCCCTTGTCGATACCCTTTGTTTGGATTACATTAATATACTTTATGTGGAAAGAGACTTTAGGTGACTTTGCAGATCCTGTAATTTAATCTTCTACGCACATTAATATCCTCCCTTTCTAACTTCAAGGCCACGGAGTTTACTGCCTAGCAAGGCAGCCTATTCTTCACTTGGGCCTTTGCTGTTTATCCTATTAAATGTTGCTCCTTCCCCCTCCCTTCCAGTCACTCTCTATCACATTATTCTACTTTTTTCCAATGGGTTTGACCTTGTTTTTTGATATGTTCACTTCTGCATTTTCCTACTTCTCAACTAAAATGCAAGCTCATGAGAGCAGGCATCTCCTCCAGGTGTGTTCCTGCTGCCAAGGCGGGGCCTAGAACACTCAGGCAGCCAGCCCCTTTGTTGAGCTGAAACAATCCCAAACCTAAGAAAGCTGAACTTTAAGTCAAACTTTGGTACCATTTCACTGCCACCCATTCACTGTCTTGTATTCTGCCGCCTGGAGTCCTACAGATTATTAATTCTAATCCTGCTTTTGAATGACAGCTCCTGGAAAACTTGAGGATGGCTGTCATATCTGCAACTGCCTCCCCATCGCTCCTGTCATGACTTAATCACCTCAGCTCTTTCAGCCGTTATTCACAAACCCCAGGCTCGCTACTTTTCTTCAGTCTTACTGCAGTTTCCCACCTTCTTAAAATGTAGCACTTAAAACTCTCAGAAATCTCTGACCAGAGGCTTTTACTTCCAGGAATTATCCAATGGTGACTTGCCTAAGTGTATAAAAATGCATGAATAAGGATGCTCATAGCAACCCTTTATAGAAATAACCCAAATATTCAACAACAGAGGATTGGACAGACAAATCAGGGCTCATTCATACACTGAAATTCAGGGCGGATATTAAAAGGAGGTGGGCCTTGATGTGTGGACATGGAAACCTGCTCAAGCTGTAGTGTGAAGTTAAAAAGAAAAAAGGAACTTTTAGAACACGATTATGAACATGAGTTATGAGATTTAGATTATGAATATGAAAAATTCTATTATCTATCTATCTATCTATCTATATCCATACAGACACATATATGCTATATTGCAGGCAAAAAATTTGTGGAAAGCTATGTTATTTCTCAGTTGTGGGGTGATAGAAATTTATGGAGATTTTTATTTTGTGTCATATATTTTTGAAGTTTTTTTTTTTAAATATATATAAGTATAATGTTACTTTGAATATCAACAAAACAAAATATTACTCCAGAGGTCGACTGGCTAGGGAAAAGCAGATCAGGGCTACTCTCTCCTTTGCTCTGGATACCAATCATCTTTCCATTAATTCATAAGAGGTGCTCCAGGAGTGTTTTGGAATGCAGTGTGTAAGTTTGCATTAATTTTCGGGTAGGGATGGGAACAGCCACGTATGGCTCTCATGAAGCTTGAGTCAACCACAACTGCTGGTCTGTGCCCTGGTCTCCGGACCCACACTACACAAGTGAGTCTACAGATGGCCATGGCTTCTCTAGGCTCCTATGAGAAAAACAGACTCGTTCAGGGTCAGAGAATTTTGCATTTGGAATGAGTCATGGTGCAGCTAAGGATCACCTTTCAGAAGTTCTGCCAACTTAAAAAGAATAGAACTTTTGTTTCAGTTTCATCTTTCAAGGACAATTACTGAAGAGGAAATACAGATCCTTCTAAGAGATCCAATGGGATCCAGTAAAAAGATGTTTCACTTACACAGTGGCGGAGTTGTTTATGAGTTGTTCCTTGTTTATTGACATTTTTATGCACAGTATAACCATTTACATGGATTTTAAATATTTTTCTTAGTTTGCAAAGCATTTATTTTACAAGTAGGCCTGTCTTTTTAGTAATTTGTTTCAGATAACAGAGGGAAAAAAATGTAGGAGTGAGTGGGCAAACTCTCTCTAGATAACTTATAGGCGCTTGTGCAAAAATCATCTTCCAGTTTCATATGCAAACACTTCTGTCTTCACATCAGTGGCCTCAGGAAGGTGGAGGTCAAATGGATTCTGAACAAGCAGAATTCACTCCTGTGCTCTACAATGTGCTCTGTCTAGCAGGACTGCTGGGCACCACAGGAGACGAGAAGACAGGAACCCTGGGCTCTCTTCTCACTCCTGTGGCATCCACTCCTCACATATGTCCTTTGTTTTGGGTTATACCACCAATATTGCACATGAAATTCATTAAACAAGAACACCTGAAAAAATAATAGGTTTTTTTATATCACTTAACTTGATAGGTACTACGGAAAACAAAATAAAGCAACTGGGAAAAAAGCTCTATACCACTGAATACCAGAACCTAATGGGCACTCTTCTTCATTGAGGGAACACTATTTTAGAGCTAATTTGCCTGTCACATGGCTTTCCAATGGAAATGAGAAAAAAATATACACCTAATATCAGAAAGAAAAAAGTGAGGAGGAAGAGGAGGTAATGGACAGGAAATGAAAACATTTGTTGTTACAACGTGAACTATTTTGTGTAAACAATGAGAATGTTTGAGTTTTAATAAACCAGAAGCTGCCAAATTATGCGTAATATCTGTTTTTTCTGACAAAACAGACTGACTTTTCTTGTATTGTAACTTTGCTTGGAAAGGTACAAAGTTGGAAATACATACATGCATCTACTTTTACATATATATTTAAAATATTTACTATGAAAACAATTCAAAAACATTTGAGTTATGAGAGTTGAAGACAATTCCATGGGTAATAGGGTAATGTCTTCATTCCTAAATTTTCAACAAACTCTCCAAGTATCACTTCTTAAAAACTCATTTTAAAATGCACATTTTACAATACAGGTTTTGGGGAATAAATGATAAACTACTGCAAGGGAAACAAAAGAAAAAATAAACAGTGGGACTACATCAAACCAAAAAGCTTCTGTACAGCAAAGGAAACCATCAACAAAATGAAAAGACAACCTACCATTTGGGAGAAGATATTTGTAAACCATATATCTGATAAAGGGTTAATTTCCAAAATATATAAAGAACTCATACAACGCAACAGCAACAACAAAAAACAACCCAATCAAAAAATGGGCAGACGATATATAACAGACATTTTTCCAAAGAAGATTTACAGATGGCCAACAGGCACATGAAAAGATGTTCAACATCGCTAATTATTAGGGAAATGCCAATCAAAACCACAAGATATCACCTCACACCCGCCAGAATGGCTATTATTAAAAAGACAAGAAATAACAAGTGTTGGAGAGAATGTGGAGAAAAGGGAACCCTCATACACTGCTGGTGGGGATGTAAACTGGTGCAGCCACTATGGAAAATAGTATGGAGATTCTTCAAAAAATTAAAAATAGAAATAGCAATATGATCCAGCTATTCCACTTCCGGGTATTTATCCAAAGAACATGAAATCAACAATACAAAGAGATCTATGCACCCCTACGTTCATTGCAGCATTATTCACAATAGCCAAGACTTGAAAACAACCTAAGTGCCCATTGACGGATGAATGGATAAAGAAGATGTGGTCCATATATACAGTGGAATACTACTCAGCCACAAAAAGGCGAAGTCTTGCCATTTGTGACAACATGGATGGACCTTGAGGGCATTATGCTAAGCAAAATAAATCAGATGGAGAAAGAAAAATACCGTATGATCTCACTCATGTGTGGAAGATAAAACAACAACAACAACAAGCAAACACATAGATACAAAGAACAGATTGGTGGTTACCAGAGGGGAAGTGGGGAAGGAGGGTCAAAGGGGCACATCTCTATGGTGACAGACAGCAACCAGACTTTTGGTGGTGAACATGATGCAGTCTATACAGAAGTCAAAATATAATGATGTACACCTGAAATTTATATAATGTTATAAACTAATGTTACAGCAATAAAAAAATAAATTAAAAAAAACGATAAACCACTGCTTGTTGACAGGGTCCAACAAAATTCCAGAGTCTGGGGAAAAATGTCTTAGAATTAAAAAGTCTGGAAAGTCACTTTGTATTCATTAGGTCTAGACTTTTGTGTGAAATAATTAATTTGCCTGCTTCACTATGGGCTCGGGGAGCTGGGAGAAGTGAGGTAGGTGGCTAATCATCTGGCCCAGAGAGGCCAGGCAAAGGTGGTTGCATGACCCACACACTCGGCATCTCTCCAGTGAGAATATCAATCACTGCTAACATTCTGGACTACCTAGGAGATACTGGGTACTGAGTGCCAGGCGTAGCCTTCGAATCCTTAAAATAGACCCTAGTTTTTCTTAATTTATAGATGAGAAAAATGAGGCCCAAGAAAATGACCTTGCCAAGGTCATACAGCCTGTAGGCAACTGGGTGGGATTTAAACCCAGCCTGTCTCAGTATCCCATGAGACTTCAAATCTCTATCTATCCAGACATCACTCATTCACGGCAGCCATGGCAGAGGGGCTAGGAACCAATGGACTAGGGCTTCAGTCCAGCTTGGCAACTTGTTAGCTTTGTGGCCTCAGGAAGCTTGCTTAGAGCCTCTACGCATCAGTTTCCTCATGCTGAATTGAGTACGATGCTTCTTGCCACATAGTTAATGAGACTAAAGCCCACAGGACAGGAAGCATTCGATAGGCATCTCCTATTATTATTAGCAACAAGTGTTCTTTTATATTCAGCATGTCCATGGGTGCTTCTAGACAGGCATATATCCTACAAATCAAGTTTTGATTTACACAGAGATTAACACGAGCACAGAGGCTCTGTTGTTTAACATGAGCACAGGTGCTTCTACCCTTCTTGCATAGAAAAATAAAAACAAAACAATGTAATTCAAGTAATGAATTCTTAGAAACCATATCATTCAAGAAAAATTAACTTTCATAAATTAAAAGATGTGAACGTCCCATACATCATCCTTTATCCTTGCAACCAGAGATGACAAAATCTGTATGAATATTCCTAAATCATGTTTAAGATGTTTAGGTTTGGGCTGGCCCCGTGGCTTGGCGGTTGGGTGCGCGTGCTCCGCTGCTGGCGGCCCGGGTTCGGATCCCAGGCACACACCGATGCACCGCTTCTCCGGCCCTGCTGAGGCCACGTCCCACATACAGCAACTGGAAGGATGTGCAGCTATGACATACAACAATCTACTGGGGCTTTGGGGGGAAAAAAATAAATAAATAAAATCTTAAAAAAAAAAAGATGTTTAGGTTCAATTACATATACGGTAAAAATGAAGGGACAGGTTCCAGAATATTTAGAGGTCTTCTACAGGACATTATTCTATAGACTCTTGTGTTTAAAAGAATGTAGTCTGGTGTCTAAATTCCCCCTTGATAATATTCTTTGCTCAGATTTGGACACCACCATCACTGGCATCTCATTCCTTCCCAAGCACTCCACCTGCATAACTCTGACTATACAAACCTTCTTCCTAGGTTGAGCTTCAAATGCAACACGGCAACTTTCAACTCAGTTTCTTAAGGTGACACTACAGGTTCATGAATTTTGAATTAATTTTGCAAAGGTATCTTTACAAAAATGCATTAGGAAGTGGTAGGAAAGTAGAACTATTTTAAGGCATATTACAATTATGCACTTCTGCAATCAGCTCATCCAGTTAACTAAACCATAATATTAACTAGTAAATTAGTTTTAAAAAAAACCAAGCCCCTCTAAAAAAAAATCCCTTTCCATATATTAAGCACATGATTCAGATAATGCTCAGAAAGGACACGTATTTAAGGACTTGTCTGGACTTGGCAATGATTGTCAACTTATGAAACTCCCTGGCTGTCCTCTAGAAGGTTTCAAAAGGAATTCAAGTCTTAGCTGTTTCCTTGGAATTGTTATTTAGCCACTGAGTCTGTGGAGATACCGCACGCTACGAGTTCTTTAGTGAGGAGTGTTTGTCTGCCTAGGCTGGCCAGGAACACACTCAAGGCCTGTGAACAGACAGAAGCAGCCTGAAAGAAGTTGAAGATGTTTTGAAGGAGTTCACCATCTCGATGAATAAAATTGAACAAAATGTAATTTTACAGTTTATTCTAGCTAAGTAAATCAACCAACAGCTACAGGGTGCAACTTATAAAAATTTTGTCAAGACTTTTTATTATCATTAAGGCTTTTTTTTTTCTAAAGAGCAGTTTAATGGCCACAGCAAAATTGAGGGGAAGGTACAGGGATTTCCCATATACCCACTGTGCTACACACGCATAGCCTCTCCCATTACCAACATTTCCCACTGGAGTGGTACATTTGTTACGATTGATAAACCTACATCGATCCATCCTTATCACTCAAAGTCCATAGTTTACATTACAGTTCACTCTTGGTGTGAACACTCTATAGGTTTGCCCTAACGTATATGTATCCATCATTATGGTATCATACAGAATAGTTTCACTGCCCTAAAATTCCCCTGTGCTCCACCATGTCATCCCTACTGATCTTTTTACTGTCCCCATAGTTCTGCCTTTTACAGAATGTCATATAGTTGGAATCATACAGTATGTAGCCTTTTCAGATTGGATCCTTTCAACTAGTAATATGCATCTGAGTTTCCTCCATGTCCTTTCACAGCCTGTTAGCTCATTTCTTTTTAGTGCTGAATAATACTCCATTGTCTGGATGGACCACAGTTTCTTTATTTATTCACCTACTGCAGGACATCTTGATGTCTTCCAAGTTTTGGCAATTATGAACAAAGCTGCTAAAAACATCCACGTGCAGGTTTTTGTGTGGACATAAATTTTCAATTCCTTTGAGTAAATACCAAGGAGCACAAAGGAATTTCTTGAGTAATTTTTTAAAATCTTAACTTAGGATATATAAAGGAAATGGAATGTGATGGGAAGAAGACGAGCCAAAATTGCTGAATACTGTTGTTCAACCTTAGGGAATCCCAGAAAATACAGCATGCTGTGGGAAACTGTTGACAGGCAAACTTGTTCTAATTTTCAAAAAGAGAATGAAGATGAAGATAAATACCCATCTCAGGAGAAAATACAGACAGTTATGAAAATTGAATGTATACAGGTAAACTTGTTCTAACTTTCAAAAAGAGAAAGAAGATGAAGATAAATACCCATCTCAGGAAAAAATACAGACAGCTATGAAAATTGAATGTATGCACGTCCAAAGACAGAGAGTTTGTTACTTGTACATCAAGGGAGCGCAGTAAATGCAGATCATATGTGGTTAACTTGTTTCATTTGGGGGCAGCATTAGAAAGTTGACAGATCAGGCAGTAGCTGAAGCCAACCAGCCACATAAATACAATGTATTTGGCAAGTCTCTCCTAATACAACTGCCAAGTAAAAGGAAAGATGCAGTGGCTGATAGGATTTCATGGATTCCTGTAGGGTAAACAAAGCCTGTTGATAAGTGGATTGATTTCTAAGCAGATGAGGGTTACTGGAGTTAACGATGTAGAGCTCAGCCTTGTTCAACATTTTCATTATGATTCGGTAAGTACAGCCATAGAAAGCACGAGGAAACAAGGTCAAGCAGAACTGTGTATGCTAGATGACAGAACTGGATCTGAGGTGACCTCAAGAAGCTAGAATGAAGAAGTGTTGATAACTGTATTAATTTTAAAAGGGACAAATGGCAAGTGCTTTACTTAGGTCCCAAACCCCGACAATACCAGGGTAGAGTGCAGTAGAGGGAGAGGGCAGGCGCAGTAAGGGTTACAGATCTTGGTCACTGCCTTCCACTCAGGGCTGCTCAGGAAGCACCAAGTCCCTTTCCAGGCGACCCTCACAGATGTGTCCATGACAAGAGCTGTCAGCCGGTGGCAGAGAGGGGGCTGCTCCACCACAGGAAGAGGAAAGTCAGCTGTCTTTAAACTAGAGGGCTGGCACAAAGAAAAACATCTTAGAATGTGGTGTCAGAGGGCCAGAATAAAGGTGAGGCAGGGACACAGACACTTGTGTTAACTTCTAAAACAATTATTAGAGCTGCCAAAAAAAATCAAACACAGAATGTCTCTGGTGGTGGTAAGTTCCCTGTCTTGGAAGTGTTCAAACAAACTTTAGGGCCGCCAGCCCTTGGGTGCTTACAAAGATCGGGGTGTTCTCTTAGGCTCACACTGACCCTGAGACGGCAGCAGAGCATCTGCAGTGGGCTCAGAGGCTCAGGTGGCTGGCTCCCTGTCATGTAATCCAGTGCGTGCAGGACCCCGAGGACGTGTGCATGCGGGGATGACAATGAGGCCCCCGCGACGTGCTCTAAGAGGGCGGAAGCTGAGATCCCCCTCAAAGCCTCGAGTAGCCGCAGCTGTGAGCAGGGTCACTCTGCAGTAAACAGCTGTGGTGGCTCTAGAACAATTGAGAAAACAGCTATAGGGGGAGCGAATTTCCTACAGACATTTCTCTATTGAGGGCCTTCCCGCCCACCTCAGACTTCACCCAAACCCAGAGGATCTGGCGAGGATGATATTTTCAAGATGTAATTAATACAACTGTTTACACAGAACATCTGCCGGGTCATAGAGGACCGTTGTGTGCACGACACAGCTGTGACTGGAGCAGTCTTATGGCCGTGAGCTCACGATGTGCTCAAGGGAGCTACTGTCTTGGTGAACCCACTTGACATAATTAAAACTAGAAAACTAGGTCAGGCGGCGCAGGGCAGCTTAGGTGGAAGGCTTTGTGATCTTCCAGCACTTCCCCTTCTCAACGAGCGTGATCAGGTGTCAGAGGAGGGATGTGCGCTGGCTCCTGAACCTGCTGGAAGGCTTCGCTGAAGTACGCACAGGCTGCTCCGGGGAGGCCTTGGAGATGCTGGCTTGCCACTCAGATTGGCCGCCAAGCCCACAATGAAAATGGACCTCTTTTTGACAAAACTGGCAGCCTGTTGGGTTGCATGGAGTGCTCCTAGACATAGTGTCTTTTAGAAAAATTAAAAAAGAAAAGATAGAAACCCTAAGATGCAGCCTACCTCGTTATATCTGTAAACACCAGCGCATTTAATGCATCAGTTCTCTCTCTGAGATTTTAGACAAGTCATTAGCCTATCCTCTTCTATCAAAAATGTTTCAGTTATCATATTGAGAATGGAGGTCCTTTTTTTTTTTTTTTATGCCACATCTGTTCATAGAAGTTGGCAGAAGACACTGGGAGCAATTGTGAAATCCATACCCTGCTTTTGCATGGATCTGATTCTGGGAGAGGGTGCCCAGAGCTGTCAGCCGGAGGAGGCCTCGTACCCGCCACATGAGGGGCTGCTCAGTGCAGTCACAGCCTGGTGACACTGCTCTCAAAGGGGAGCCACCTCTGGTGCCAGCGGGCACCCCTCAAGAAGGTGGCTTTGGCAGCAGTGGGTCCTGCAGTATCTGACTATAGCTCTCAAGGCTACAAAGAGCAAAGTGCTCTTTTCCGAGCTATTGCTCTGTGACAAAAGTTCCTCCTGTGCTCTGAGACACAAGTGTCCTGCTCAGCCATTTCAAGCAATTATTCCACCTTTTTACAGAAAGGACGTTGCCCTCACTCTCATGGCTTGTACCATCACACTGACTTCCAGCTCTGACAGCCACAGAGTGGCTTTTAATTCTTAAAAGAACGTAGCATTAAAAAAAAAAAAATCACCAACCCATGGCCTAAAACAGAAGGAGTCAGATGGGGCTGCCTGGCCCCAGAGCGCGCATCCATTACAGCATCTAAAATGTGTGTCTAACTGATGAGACGTGGGGGTCGACCAAGCACAGTCTCCACAGCATTCTGGGCATGGACTCGTGAGCCACTTGGTTCCAGAGCATAAAGCAAAGAGAGTACAGGGAAAATCGCACCCCGGCACGGGTGAAAAGAACAGGTAAGGAAAAGAACACAGGAGTATTTTAGAAATTGATTTTATTTCCTCTTTGAGACCATGAGAAAGAAGAGTGAAAGAGGGGAGAAAACATGGACACTTATTAAGAGCCTGCTAACGGCTGAGTGCTGTCGAGGCACCTTCACAGGCTCTGTCCTCAGTTCCTCCTGGGGCAGCAGGCGGGTGGGGGGCTCCTATAGCACCCACCACTGCCTGGAAATCAGAAGACTTCAGGAGGCAAGAATCAAGCCACTTACTAAATAGGCTCACAGATGACACTTGAACACCTTTTGCGGTTTACTCGTCCACAGATGATGTCAATACCTTGTTGAACCCTTTTCACAAGTGACAAAGCTGAAGCGTCACATTATAAAAGGATGACAGCGTGGGGGCCAGGTCTGCCTCCTCTTGCTGTCTTTTTTAATTGTAAGATAATTTAATTATTTTATTTTTATATTGCTGGAGGAACATGTTCTGTGAAGCAAAATTGGGATTATAGATAAGCAAACAGAAAAAAAAGACAAAATAACCAATGATAATCATATGGTATTCATATTTTCAGAATTCTTTCTATGCATTCATGGCAAATAAGTGAATGTATTTACAAAAACAGGATTTTACTACACATAATTTTTGACACTTGCCTTTTTCATTTAATATGTTGCAAAATTTTTCATCTTAATAAATATTTATCTACAAAATACTTTTTACTGGCTGAGGAGAATTTCATCATATAGAGTCACCATTATACAGTCATGTACCATATAACGATGTTTCTTTCGGTCAAAGACGGACCACATACATAACAGCGGTTCCATAAGATTCGAACCATAGAGCCTGGGTGTGTGGTAGGCTGCACCATCTAGGTTTGTGTAAGTATACTCTATGATGTTCGCACAATGACAAAATCGCCTAACAACACATTTCTCAGAACGTGTCCCCATCGTTAAGCAACACATGACTGTATACTTAACCAGTCCCTGGTTGTTGGAAGGTATTGCAAGTCTTTAGAAATATGTTGTCAAGCCAGCATCCTAATAGTAGGCAAGCAGGAGCGCTCCCCTCTCTCTGGTCCCAGCCAGTCCGCAAGTTAGTTATTGAGAGAAACACAGGCTATTTAGGTGTTGAAAAATCAATGAGCTTTCAATTTCTAATAAGGCTACCAATACCCTCACTTTTTTCCTCTCTTCATGGTCTGCAACCAAATAGAGGTCTCCTAAAGGAGACTTTTTCCAGCAACTACACCATCAAGGCAAAGGGCAACTCTGGGGTCTGTACTGGAAGAAACACAAATTTTATAGACGTTAGCAGTAGTTATTGCTGTGAGGCATGATTTGAGAATATTTTCTCATTATATTTTTAATTATTTTCCAAACTTCCCATGAAAAAAATCTGTACTTTTTTTTTTTTTTCTGGTGAGGAAGATCAGCCATGAGCTAACATCCAATGCTAATCCCCCTCTTTTTGCTGAGGAAGATTGGCCCTGAGTTAACATTCACGCCTATCCTCCTCCACTTTATATGGGACGCTGCCACAGCATGGCTTGACATGCGGTGCATCAGTGCGCGCCCGGGATCGGAACCCAGGAACCCTGGACCACTGAAGTGGAGCACGCACACTTAACCGCTGCGCCACTGCGCAGCCCCTGTACTTTTCTAATTAGGAAAATAAAAGAATGAATGCCATTTTTTAAAAGTTTGGGGAAAGATCAAGAGTACAGAAGGCTATGGGGCAAAATATTGTAATTTTTAGAGGCACAGAGATGCACACAAATATATCTCACTTCTTTTTTTCACAAATGGGACTGTCCTATGGATACTGCTAGGCAAAATACAAAGTCCATCTTGGATGCCACTCACTAGGCACACCGTGGTCTGCTGTGGTCTGTTGCATGCAGCACCCCCTGGGTGACCGCAGAGGTGGACGTGAGCTTGTGGGCCCTGAAGCTTATGCATACAAAATCAGGGACAAAGTGAAAATGAATAATTGGAATGAGAAATCACAAAAATTGGACAAAATGATGTTTTTCCTTATGCAAATCGCATAAAATATAAGGCACTGTCAGCACACTGCTGGGACCATGCAGGGCCTGGGAAGGGGCTTAAGTTTCATTACCTTTACAATAAATCCCCTCTAGGTGAATGTGGAGTGATTCACTTATCCATTTGCATTTTGATGAGTAGTTGGGTTGTTTACAATTTTATTCTGTTTTGTTTTATTAAAACAATACTGGGGAACAAGTCTGAGGGGGAGGCTTTGCCAGCTGAGGCCATTCTCACAGGTTGCGTTGTCTTCCCTTCCTCTGTAGATCTGAGCACTCAGCACATCAGGCAAGGAGCCAGAAGGAGGCTGGAGTTCTGCACTCCAGGCAGCAGCACCTTAGGGAAGTGGCCATCAAAGTGTCATGAGACTCACCTAGGGTGCTTGTGAAAACACCAGTTCCTGGGACCCACTCCAGAGCTTCTGATCCTGTGGATCTGGGAGGGGCACAGAAATCTGCATTTTGACAAACATCCTCAGGAGTTTCTTTGCATGTGAGAATTCTAGAATCACTAATCCAGGCTTCAGAAAGAGCTGGGTACAAGGCCTTGGGTAAGTCAGTTTCCCTTGCTCGATTTCCTTATTAATCAAAGGAGGCCAATAATATGCATCTGGAGGGTTGGCATAATATTACACTCATTCCATTCACTCCTTTCCACAAGCATGGCGCACAGCAGTTTTTACTAATATCTAATCTAGGCAGAATCTCCAGTAATTTCAGCAAGGAAGCAGTCAAGAAAGCCCGCCAGGCTCCATGCTCTGCCCTGCCTCCTGCAAGGACACAGCCACTCACCAGCCCCACCTGGAGCTGGGAGAAGATACCATGGCACAGACTCTGTCACCAGTGAAGAGACAGGAGAGATTTCTTTTTCCAGGGAACTAACACATTTCTACTTTACAAATGTGAAAGTGGAAGTTTAATAAGGAGCAGCTTGGCTTGGAACACCTGATCAATCAATTTATGTCCAAGTGAAAAAAATATTTTGGTTTTCTGGTCCCTGAAATCATGATGCTTCCTATTTTCCTGGAAGTAAAATAGCCATACATGGAATTTGTTGTTTTTAAATAACAAGTGATCTCTGTTATCTAATTCCACTGCTTGATATAATTTTTATAAAGGAGCAGAAAAACTCAGCATGAATTGCAAAGATATCTTCTTCCCACTATGTGCATGCAGGCTGTAGTCCACAGGTGCCCCAGAGTTAACTCTACAACAAATTTCAATACATATGGGTATATTTTACAGGATTCTTAATTGTTACCAATATAGCTGGAAAATTATCTCAACTACAAGTTTAAAGTCTTCATTTTATCAAGGATTTGCAAAGGGAATTTTATCTAAATTAGCAGAAAGAAAAAAGGCTGCTAACTGCAGGAGGAATAACAGTAATTATAAGGATGCTTGGAAGGTTGAACACATGAGAACTGAACATGTCTCATCAGACTTGTCCAAATCTCTCTCACATTACGCCACAGGGCAGCACTCAGGAAGCTGCCTGGAGCACTTATAACACAGCCAACAAGCCATGTATCTATAGAACAGGAGCCAGTGCCCTGAGAATCCTCCGAGGAACTACGGACCTTCAGAGAGAGAGCGGATTTCAAAACCATTGTCATGAGAAGTCACATATGTACAGGTTTCAGTCCTCACCAAAACCATGGTCGCACTGCAAGACATCTGAAGAGGTGACGACTGAGAGAACAATGACTTAAGGAACACAAGAATTTAACCAGGAGGGAGAAAGGGGAGGCATTGTTAGATGAGGGGACAAGGCTCCATTATCAAAGAATGAAATAGTACAAGGTGTTTGTGCAACCCTAGCTATGTAATTTTTTTTAACCAGAGTGTTAAGTTTGGATATGTGATATCAGACTTTAAGATTTCTGAGGTAAAACAGCTCCAATGCCCTGGGAGTAGGCAGAAAAAAGTGAGTGGAGTTGAACACCTTTGGGATCCTCAATGTCATCCTTAAGAGCATTGAGTGAGAAGCCTCCAGGACAAGGAAGTGCGCACCTAATTGCCTGGAGACAGCATCTGAGAACTACGAAATGCCATCCACCCCTCTGTGCACCTCAGTACCTGAGATATAAGTTGTGGTGCAGCTACTGTGGAGCCCTTCAGAGAAGACCCAGAGGAAGTGGTCAGTGAAGATGCTCAAGATTTAATACGGAACTGGGCTCCCTGGACACAGGGTTAGGAGAGAAGCTGCCTCTAGAAGGAGTCAGAGGTGTGGAAGCATAGAGCAGGGGAGGGTGAGGGTACAGAAATTTGGAGGGACAGAGACTAGGGGAAGATAAGTTGTTACAGAACAGGTTAAGGACCCAGCCAGTACCACCTATTAGCATTTAAATTTCACATATGAGGAAGTGAGCCCAAAAGGTAAGGTTCAGGTCAACAACAAGCAAGGGAGCTAAGAACAGGGCCTGTCATGATACCAAGAGGTGTAGTCAATCCACTAAGCACTAGTGACTGGATCTGTCCTGATAGGACTGTACCAATGGGGGAAAATGAGAAGGTGGGGCTGTGCCTGCTTTACGGCTGTGTGCCCAGATGTGTCCACCATTCAGTAAACACTCAACAGACACTTGATGAGATACTTGTTGAGTATCTCAATACAGGAGTGAGAGAGTGAACAAATCCTTTAGTAGCCATCACTGACCGTAACTCAGGGTGTGCTGACGCGTTTTCTTAATTCAGTGTAACTACAAACTGTTTAGAAAGAGAATGTTGCACAATAATCAGACAATCTCAGTCAATAAGAAAAAACTTACTGACATACAAATGCACCCTTCAACACTTGCTGAGGAGAGAAATCCCCTACGCTTTTCTAGAAAGGTGCCTTAAGTTGAATTCTGATAGACAGAGCCAGCAGTGCTATAACACAGAACCAAGAGTTGCCAAACCTAGAAAACACAAGGGAGGGAGTTCACAAACAATAAAATTAAAGGAAAAAAACTTGTTAACTGATAAGTTGTGTTAGATAATCAGTAAGTCACTGGAGGGCTTTTAAACAACATTATTTGTAAAGAGTCTGAATTAATCGTTCTGGGATAGGCGTCTTCAGATGATTCCAATGAACAGCCAGAGCTAAGAACCATTGAACTAAAGGCTGGTGAAGGGAGGAGCAATTCCTGGTAGCAGCGATTGCCGACTTCTGTCTGCATTCTACTTGGCTTCCCATTCCAAGTAGCTGATGCTGCCTGCTCCCATCTGCCGGATATTAATATAGGCTCAGATTTACACAAGCTTGTCTTTGTGTGTGCATGTGTATATTAATTAGGAAGAGAGAGGTGCACATAAGTAATTACCTTGTTCACACACTGCCCTACTGTCAACCTAGTCCTCTGTGTTCTTGTCACTGCTCTTGTGACTTTTCTTCCCACTTGGAGATTCTGTGTCTCAGATTTTGGTATGTTTTTATCTCATTTATCCTCCGTCCCTTTGAGGTAAGATGCATAATTATAATTGTTTCTTGCTATCAGACCACACAAGACTAAGAATTCAAAAAAAGACATTAAAAAATATTTGAGTATGTGTATGAGTGTGAGCATGAAAATTTCACAGAGAAAATGCTTGGGTGGGGGCTGGGATTCACTTTTGTGTTCTACTCTCCTCTGAGTCTCCGTTTTCACTTCTGTAAAAAGTGGAAAGAAATGAGCTTCACTTTCTCCTCCTTGACTAGTGAATATTACTTTACCTTTGTGTGTGTGTGTGTGTCTGTGTCTATGTGTGTCTCTGTGTGTGATCCTGTGAGTCAGGTATTAATTCTCTCATTACACAAATCAGGAAACTGAGGCATGAGGCTAAGCTGGCCCCAATTCCCAGCACAGCACAGAGCAGGGAGTGGCCATGGGAACCAGAGCTGTCCCCCAGAGGAAAGGGCCTGACAGAGTGCCCATGAACACAGCTTCAGGGAAATGACCGTCTGTGGCACACCTGCCTGGGGCAGAGAAGAGACTAGTAGTAACAGCCGCTAACGTTGCCGGGCAGCTCTGCTTCCTTTATCCTCACAACACTCCCAGTATTTCCCCCACTTTAGAGAAAAGGAAATCGAATTTTAGAAAGGTTAAGTGATCTGACCTTTTGAATTTTGCATGGTGGAGGGAAAACTGAACAAACAGATGAAACAAAAGACAAGACTCCCTTAGGGGTGGATCCATGTTTTGTGGGGCCTGAAACTTGTAAGTGTAGGGGTGGGGCTTGAGAGGGGGATGCTGGATTATGAAGACATAACTGAGGCAGGGCCTTGGGTGGTGCCCGTCCAGAGAAGTATGAGCGTCCCTAGCTTCATAAGGAATCTCTCTGCATCACTGCTTTCTTTAAAAGATAAATCTTTTTTCTCTTTTATTAGGAGAAATAAAAGCCAGAGATACGACTGCTGGCGCTAGCTGGCACCTGGGTTTAGCACATGGGGAAAGATTTCTCGTGCTGCCACCCTGCTGTCTCCTATGGGATCTGAGGCTCACCCACCTCACTTTGTTTTTCCCCCTCAAGCACTTAACACTTCAAATGCTGACTCTGGGTGCCCAGTAGAAACGCCAGGTGCAGGGTGTGCAGCCTGCCGCACTCTGTGGACCCCAGCGAGCTCTCCGAGGTGGATTCCTCTGTCAGGAAACCTGCCTTGTGTTTCTCGAGACAACAGGAATGTCAGCGGTTTCAGGTAGAGAAACAGAAGCGCCTCCCAGAAGCTGGCAGGGAGCAGGGCGCAAGGAGGGCAGCTTAGAGGACTCATGAAGATCCTTTCCTGAAAAGCGGTGGTTGGCTCTGTAAGCGCCACCAGGAATCGAAAATTAATACATTCAGTTCTCACAAGATAATTTCTAACAAGGCTACTCTATAGTTTCCACTGAATCATAGGTAAAATAAAACACAAACTTTAGTTTTAAAATACAATTTTCTCCTTTCCCTGTGACGTCTATTCAACCAAATCTTACCGAAATTCTTCCTTACCAGTATTAAGAATGCGTGAAGCTCCAAGATCAACCTGCATTCATTCCTGAGTTTCCTGTTTAGCTGGACATGATTCTAATTTCCAAGGTCACCAGTTCATTCCCCCAGCATTTCTCTAGTGTGTGCACCCATGAACTGTGGTGAGCACTCGAGGGCACAGGGATGGTCTAGAGAGACCACGCCAACAGTGCCAAGAGTCTGGGCACCAAGGAGAGTTACACAAGAACAGGAAGATCAAGTTAGTGTCCTGAAGGAAATGACCGTGTTTTGGTCCATGCTTGCGAGGCAGTTCCACTGGAAAAGGACATGGGGTCATTCAGAATCACTGGGACCTTGAGCCTTAATTTGAGAAAGGTGAATAACAAACGACTCAAGGAGGAGCCTCCCTCTCCAAGTCTTTAGAGAATTTCTCAAGTCTGGATGTCCCCAGGAACTCTGTTTTGCTTAACTAAAGTTAGAGTCAAGGAATTGCATTACTACGACTTACAGTTTTGAATGGTCCAAAATGCTTCTGCTAAATTTTTCTGGGCCTTTCTAATATTTCAAAGATATCTGCTTCAGCCGCCAACGGGCAGGGTCTGTCCAGAGTACAAAGTGAAATCCCACAGCAATTACGACGGCCAGTAATGTCCCTAAAGCATGAGGTAGTGACTTCTTTCTACCCTGTTTCCAAAATGGGTCTGAGATGACTGCATGGATACAAAGTCCTGGAGTATCAGCACAAGTGAAAGATGAAGCTAGAAAAGAAACTGTTAGAATGCTCGATAGTATATTCCTCTTCCTATTTTCATTATGGACTCTTAGTAGAAAACTATGACCTAGATATTGGTCTCTGAAGTAAGGCTTCTCCAAGCACTGTCTATCGACTGCCCAAAAACTAGATCCTTGCAAACCTTTCTCTGACTGGACCTCCTGACGTGGCAGGCCAGCCTGTCCTCAGAAGGTCCCCTCGACAGTAGGAGGGCCTACACCGAGGCTGCTGCCGTACTCAGGAGGAGCACTGTGCAAACCTCTCAGGCCTGGCACTCATACAAGGCAGCTGCCTCTCATGACCCACCAGGAGCTCTCTCTCTCAAGGATGAGGAGCTGGATGCTGGGTTAGGCCAATTCATTTTTCTCTTTACCTGTCAGTGGAAACTCGCTTCTAAGATTAATTTCCAAATGAATAATCATGTTATCACCGGATGTCATCCTTACAAGCAGCCCCTCTTGAGGACAAACATCTCCTTTGTAATGGGGAAAACATAACTTCTATGAGCCTATGCACAGTTCTGTGCAACAAATTTCATTTTTTATGTTATACACGCCTCACATTGGCTGTACTGTAAGTTCCTGGTGGAGACACTTCCTGTCCTGCGTATGGTTTTACCATCATCTAGAGTATAACTGATGTTTTATGAAGCCAACTGCTGCGTGTCTGTCGGCACCTCCACACTCCTGTCTTCCTCAGCGGCTCCCTGGGCTTCCCGGAGCACTTACGTGACTGGGAAACCGCCATGCCGCTGCCAGAGCAGACTGAACTCAAATGGTAAGCCTTAAACTACACAGCCTAAGAGAAACTTACAGAAGTTAGTCCTTGGATAACAGCTGGGAATTTCTTCATGCCACTAAATTAAGAAAACTCGCATATGTTTAAAAAAAAACTAAACAAACAAACCCCAGACTCTAGCAAAAACTTTCCATCAAAATTAGAATGGGTATAAATACAGTTTCCTCCTCGTAAAAATCACTTCTTCATTATTGATTTTCCACAGATATGAGCAGAAATTACTGTTTCCAGAACAGAAACTTGTGTAATATCATGAAAGGACAAGGAGGATCAGTGCAGGGGCACACAAGCGGAGTGAGAAACACTCCAGTTTTGTTCATCATTAACTAGGACCCAACTCAGAAAGCAGCAGTGGAAAGAGGGTATGGAGTGGGCTACTATGGTCACCTATTGATTCATTACTAACGGCATGTTAACAATTTGGGGTTATAAATCGGCCAGGCTAGTGATTCCAAAATGAAGTGGAGTAAAAATGATCAATACAACCATCAACAAAAAAGCAATTTCATTTAAAAAGCACAGAGATACGGTTTCTGTGATTTCAAACATGGAAAGTAGAACTAAAACAGTAGAAGGCAAAAGCTGTTATAATGGGGCACTACTGACAAATGTATGCTACCAGCTGGATTCCAGCATGAGCAGTTATGGGCACACATGTTGGAAGGGACCCATTAGAGCACCTAGATCATTTTCTCTTCTCCAGATGTCAGTGGAGGAAATTAAGACACACGCAGGCTAAACGATTTTTCAAAGTCCCATTTAAGTTTGGATTCTTTTGATTAAAATTAAAAGTGTGAAATGTTGGGCATGTTAGAAGGATGGGACACATAAAGATAACCAATTAAGTGAACTTAATTCATACATATTTTCAGGCTAGACCTCAATGAGCTAACTGGTTATTTGTAGAAATGCTAGGACTAGAAGCCCTCCAAATTCCTAATCTCTAATCCAATCTCTAAATTGACAGATCTTTAGCAATATCATCAAAACCACATTTATTATCTGCAAATTGCTAGAGACGCACAGGCAGCTGGCCCTGCCCAGTGGGTGATGCCAGGGTAGGCAGCTGTAATTAGCCTGGCACAAGAATGGCGTTTATCTGCTCATCATTGTACTTCGTGACATTTGATAGGACCGCTTGCTTTGAACTGGTGAAAAAGGTATATGAATTTGATTCCATAAAGATATTTCATGTGACATAAAATTTGAATACTTTGTTCAAAACCAATTATTCTGTAATAAATATAGAAAAATCAGTTATACGGAATGAAAAACAGGATCATTTTTCTCGCTGAATTTGTAGGGATAGGTAAAATGTAAAAGTGCTGAGCTGTAGGTCTGGCATGG